>NW_028186646.1:1033149-1158504 GCF_003343005.1 Rhea americana
TGATTTCATCCTTAACTTTAAGGATGTGAGTTAGTCACGTTGATGAGATGTGTATACCTTCAATGTCTTAGCTGAACCGAGCCAATTGGCGAGCACTGAGTTTTACCAYGGTAGATTCCTGTTTCTTTGCTCCTAGGTCAGAGTGTGATTCTCTGCTWAATAACACATGAATATTAAAATTCATTTAGAGTAATACTAACATACTCTCTTCACTTTGGTATCATTAGTCTGGTACTACTCCCTGGCACWCCCCTAGAAACACCTTTCCCATCCTTTCCAATTGAAATTGTTGAAAGACACTTTGGAGCACACGTGAAGACTGCGTGAGTAGCAACACACAACTGTCAGTGAGAAAAAAAAAAAAGGATGAAAAAGCTAAAAGGTGGGAAAATATAGAAGTGAAAAAGAAACAATTTTGATAGAGATTTTTATCCGGCAAAAACTGTATCAGAATAAAGAAGGCAGAGAGCAAGTCRATGTAAAGAGTAACACAGTAACAGGGAAACACTGACTTGGAAATGCCTTGGAATGTGCGTACTTTGGGATGTGTGCATGTGTCTTTGCTCCTGTATGATCTGTGTGAAAAAAGCACAGATTGGTATTGAAGTACAAGCTCTAGGATACTTTTGGAAAAGAGAAAGTACTAAATCACATTTCACAAAATTCAAATAGTTCTGGCTTTRCTGCAATTGTCTATCTTTTGCTTATCAAAAATTCAAGAAAGCTGTCAGGCATTTAGTGCTTAGGAAATGAAAAAAAAAGGGAGGAGAAGAATGGTAAAGAAAGACTCTCAGATTCAGAGTTTTACCTTTTATTTTTCTGTCATTTTCACAAATAATAGCTACAAAGCATATTTCTACAGCTWGGCACGTACTCAGTAAATAATATTTACAATGTGTTTGTAACTGAAGTATATCTGAATAGAGATAATCCCTGTTAATGCAATAACACCAGAAAATCCATGATCATCTCTACTAATGAATTAATAGCACACTCACCACATAGCTTTTGTGTGCAATAGTTGGTATTTTCTCAGACAGTGTCCTGGCACAGCCTGGTGCTCAACATATGGTTTGGAGAAGGCCATCCTATTTTCAGGGAAGATTTTTTGGCCATATGGAARTAAACTGTATTTGTCCTCAGGGCTAGGGAATGGATCCTGGTTATACTAGTACAAAGCATGACTCTCTCACCATGGCTAAGATCAGAAGTAGTGTTATCCTGAATATAAGAAATATTTCACTGTAATAGTTTTGATAATTTGATGTGTTGCTTTGGAAAACATCAGTCCTGAKAAGTCTTCCCTTTCCAGCTGGAAACTTTTTATTACAGAAAATTCCCAGTTTTTGTTCTGAAGTCCTTCCTTTTGAAGGACAATATTCTGTGTTGATTTACTCTGATATAAAAACAAATTTATCACTCCACCCTGCTCTGATGTTTCACATGATTTATCCAGTTAAAACTAGGTAAAACAACCTCTCTTTATATAAGATTTTAACAGAATTGCAGTTTAATCAGCATTTTTATTTAGTTTTTTCTRAAATACTTATTTGTTTGCTATAGCACAGGTTCGGAATAAATTAATATGAGACACTGAGCACAGCAGAGTCTGTAGTCTCATTATTTTAGGGTTATTCCAGCAACTGCTCTGGAATGAGTTCAATTCTATAGGCTACTAAGCAACCAGAGGGAAAATTAAGGCAACATTCAGTTTCCCTTTGAGTCAGTGAAAATTTGTTTAAGGAGTTTAGTGCACTACAGAATTAAATACTACCATGGATATAGTAATTATAATGTGGTCTGATAAGCTTTCTCCTACACTAATGTAGTAGACTACATTAAAGGTTCACACAATATTTGCTCTTTCTACAACAGGAATTTGGAAACTTTGATGAATTACAAAGGGTTTTCCCCTCCAGTGTTGTGTTGCTCTGCAAGCAACATAAACATGTACTGACCAAACTGCTCACTGTAATAATAGAACCAGTAAAACGKCACCGAGCACGTAAAACATTGTGGGTAAATCTGAACTTCCATGTAAGGCAATTTAAATCTAAGGAAAGTTAGTTCCAAAAACACAGAGCTTAGTGACATGAACCCTACAAGGTATAGAAAATTCAGTTTTATCAGCTGCAAATTTGCAAGCAATTCATAAACTTCAGTGGTTTTTGGAAAGCTKTTTCATAAGTGCATAAAAAATGTTCTCAATGTCAGTAATAAATGTCAGCCAGGGAATTTTGGCAGCAAATGTTTCAGGCATCCTCATGAAAWGGATGAATATTTCCCTCCTTACATTAATTCATGTTACACCATGTACACGGGAGAATGATAATAAGGTTCTTCCCTCACGCTTGTCATGTATAAAATATTGTACCACTTCAAACACTAGAAGGGTGAGCGAGGCCAGACATTGCTCAAAAAGAAAAGGGAAACCTAAAGTTTGAAAGGTAACATCTTCAGTGTAAAATGTAGTATTCATGAACACTGTCAAATACCAACCTCGTCTCAAGTGCTGGCTCTTGCTAATTCTTACTGACAGCTGTTCCTATGCTTACCTTGAGACATTTGGTTTTAAATGTCAAACTGGTTGAATCTTACTTCTTCCCTAAACATACACGAGCAAGATGAAGAACACGTTCATTAAAAAAAAAAGAAAAGAAAAAAGAAATTGTGCAAATGTGAAATGTGTGAAATGTTCTGGAAAGATATTTCCTTTCAGAGGAAAATTATCCAAAGTAAATTATTTCTTTCTGTACCTCCTGAGATTGCAAAATAGAGAAGATTTGATATATGCACTATCCACTACATGTGGAAGGATAACAATCTGTTCATGAACCTGTTTTTTACAGTGCTTGCACTGGCACACTCAGTTACGAGGGTGCTTGAGAGGAGARTGTGTGGGCATGAAAAGATTGAGCTCAACCCTCCTGTCTCTGTGTGTCTCTGAAAAATTTGCTCTGTCTCTTATATGTGCATGTTCAGTAGCCACTTCAAAGGCCAGTGACTGATTCAAAGCCTGTGGAAATCAGTGAACATCTTCCTGTTAACTTGGATGATTTTTGAATTTGGCACATCTGTGATGGGTTGATGTCTCTCGCTTTGTGAAACTGGTAATCAGATTTCTTGTGCTCTAAARAGACCACAAGATTCATAACGGCATTTGCAAAATTTATCTTTGACTCTATAATGACTCTTATAGTGAGGGAAATTAATGTCCCTCCTTCTTAGGAAATTAATCATCCATTCAAGCTACTTTTTAGCTCTTAACAGATCTGATTTCCACACAAACACTCTTTTTTCCCCTCTTTCTTTAAAGGTCCTGTAAAAGAGCACAAAGAAACATAAGGGAAGCAGAGGAACCCAGCTGCTTCCTATCGAGACTGAACACGTTTCATGCACAGTGTTTTGGTCAGACATTCAAGGTTTACGTTCCCATAGGGGGTTGGCAGGTGGAGGTATTACACACTATGTCGTATAAGAGTTCAAATTAGATGATCTGACATCTCTGAAAGTATAGGAAGAGTATTTGTGTCTTTGCCTTGGCTAGTTAGACTGAATTCTTTGGCCAGGATCTGTTTTATTGTATGCATGCGTCTTTGCAGCACTTTATGAAATGAAATCTTGCATTAGGGGCAGCAGGTTGCTAATGGATATAACTAAAAGCATTATGGAAATATTCTTTGGCTTTCTAGTCTGACTGATAACTAATATTATCTCGTGTCAGGCTTCCAAGGAAATTACACTTCAGCAGTAACTAGATTTAGCACATTTTTTTCTAAACAAATGTAGAGTAAAATAATCAGAATGTGCAACAAGGTGCTATTTGAAAGCTAGCACTACATGACAGTTGGCAGCTGCCTTAGGTAAACCTAGCAATCAGTATTTCCTCATGCTGAACTTGAGAGTTGGTAGCTGGCTTTAGTTATTTATTTTTCTCTTCTCCTTCCTCTGCTACCTGTGCCTAAATAACCCTCTCTAACCCACTTCCCATTGCCTAGAATGAGGTACAAAAGCTTGGATTTCTGTCTGACATCATATTACATGGCCACTTATTTCAGGAAACGCTATTGCTAAACCAACTGAGGTTGTAATCTGAGCTGTCATTCTGGAAGCTGCTAACCTTTGCCTTCTCCTGAATGGTGATCAAAGCCCTGAGTCTGTGGTTGTGCATCTGGCATTCTTTTTTTTTTGAAGTCACCCTTAGCTTGCCAGCATATTGCTGTCCCATTTGATCTAGATGGAATTGAAACTCAGTCACCTCTCTTCTTGGTACATATGGCGAAGCGCACTGGATTTCTCAGCTATCATTGATCCAATCCAAAAGAGAAACATACTTCTTTCTGTGACCAATAGACTTTCGGATATCTCCCATAGACATATAGAGACTAGTCTTCCTGCAAGTTTCAAAATTAGGCAAACACTGCCTGACCAAGAGTCTTCAAAACAAAAGAATGCTACAAGAGAATTAATATACGTCAGCAATCTAAACACTGCAAGTATGTACAGACAAGCAAATCTCAAATTTATGGGTATGCTCTTCATGAAACATCTAGCTGTTTGCCTGCATATATGACCCCATAAGACACTCCTAGAAAGTCATTCTGATAGATGTCAATCAAGTTTGGAGACATGTATATGAACCTATCTTGTAGCTTTCTGAAGAGGTTCTGTAACCATCCTCTTCTGCATGTGTAAGTATAGACACTTATGTGTCATATGCTGCTGCATTTTGCACAAAGATAAAGGGCCTATAGCTGTTGCTGGCTCTTATACAGATTTGTCTACATTCAATTTCTCAGATACATCTGAGAAGTGCTTTCTCTTTGCACTGTCACTGCTCAAAATGCTAAGTATTGTTCTGTAGAAATATTCACAGCAGAACTTTACTCGTTATTTGAGTTAAAATAGGGGTTCACTAATGCAACTGCTGTAAGCAGACTTCAGTTTACAATCTGTGTACTTCACCTAGCTCTCATTTTTTTCTTTTCTCACTTTTTTTTTACTAAGCCCTAGTTTTTATTTTACATTTTTTTTCAAACTTCTTTATTTAGGAGTAGTTTTAGTTAAAATAGTTCTTGAGTCATTATGGCCAATAACTCATCTACTTTTAAAGAATGTGTTTAATCAAAACAGGTCCAGTACTCTTACTAATGCATACTGAGGGAGTCTATAGCTTATGGGTTTATCCTATGTGTTGCCTAATTACAGGATAACCAGTAATACAGTAAATTAAAGCTACAGAATGTCTAATACTCATTAGACAGGAGTCTTCAGCTGGAGAGTAGGTAATAGGACAATTGCAGGTAGACATTCACCTGTATATTTAGAAAGGAAAGAACAAAAGAAGAAACAAAGTTTTAAAAAGACTAAYTGGATGGGAGAGGAGTTATAGCTAATGCCACAATTCAGTTTATTTTTATTTGTTAACTCGTATAGAATTTAAAATGTCTGTTATCATACACTGTGTATACAGAATCTGTGCTATGTGCTATTAAGCATTTTAAATGGTATTGTAACAAAGCCAGGCCTAGAATAAATCCTGGTTCAGCTGTGTGCATGGCCTGATCATTGAGCATRATCTTAAGCCTCCTAGCTATGGTATTTGGAACCCAAACCTCTTAAATTCTTAGGTTTTGCTACTAACTACAGAGGTATYAGGTATGGTCTGCAGGCACAGTCCTACAAACATCAGAATTCCCAATTTTCCTAATCAGCCCCTAATAAAATTCACTGATGGTTTAGCCCTAAGAAACTCACAGTTTGGTGCAGCTAYTGACAGCAGCTAGTTGCTTCATACCTAAGAATGACATTTAGCTACTTCTATCTGACTTGTAGCCAGAGCAATCCTAGACTAAGAGGTCCCTTTATCAAGAGTGAAGATGATGTGATAGTACCTTCTCTTTAAATACAACTCTAATGAACGTAGCACTTAATTAAACAGTGGAGACTTAATACAAAGCCATTATATGGGTAAAAATATGGGACCGTTCATGACAGTATTAGCTTTCTGTCCCTGGTGAAAGTCGTCATATTTTGTGCAAATAGGATATTTAAGAGGAAAAATAGAAGTCAAACGACTTTCTAAGCTAATGGAGAAGCTTGGGAGGTCAGAGGTTAAATTGCTGGTACTTTGCATGACAGAAGAAATTTGAATTTATATCATATAGGCCTTAAATAACTGTACTAATTACTAGATTACTGAGACCAGAGTGCAAGATGGGGGCATGGCAGGAACAAAAATATGTCATTTCAAGCTTTCACCTAGAAGAATACRCAGTCAGTTCATAGGTCAGCCAGGGAGATGAGATTAACCCAGTATATATTTTTTAGTTAAATGGCTAATTGTTTGTGTTATGCTAAATTATTTCTTTGTGATGGAATCCGTTTGTTTCTTTTTTACTATTTTAAATTACTGGTGGTTTCTGTAAAGATTGTTTTCTTTGCATCTGTTTATTCTAAGCTTTTGCAAAGTGCTACTTTCTTTATAATTTCTTAAGAATTTACTATAAAATATTTTATAATATTTTAAAATCTGGAAAGTTTAAGTATTTCACTGTATATGAGTATACGTGTTTTGTAACTTCAAGATCTCTCATTTCCCACAATCCTCCCATGAAAACAGCAGCTTTCTTTAACAGGATGACTTGTGTTTCTGCAACAAGCTTCAACATTTCTGTTCCCATAAATTAGCAAATCAGATGGAAAGGAAAATTACTAAATAAGTTGTTTCTCAAGAGGCCAAGCTTACCCTTGGAAAGCAACACTGCAAGCCAAGGACAGTATGTATAAATGCATTTCATTGAGTACATTTTTCACTCCACGGAGACCCATCAACCCTCTGGGCAAATTCCTCCCATGTTTTCTCAGCTCATCCCACTGAAAAAAAAACAACAACAAATGATACTTACTCCAAGGCAAGCACAGCAAATCAGTTAATATGGACAAACAAATCTGATTTTATTAAAGACAGATGAATGTGTGGGTTGATTCTTAAGAAAACATCGCAAGCTTCTTGCTGACAATGATAAAGTCTTTTGACACATGGACTTTATTATTTGCAACGTCCAGCCTTTTCGTGCTAAAAAAGAAAACACAAACTTTCTGAAGCTGGTGGAGTGGAGAGAAAAGGATGGATCCTCATTACCTACCACAGGCTGAGCAAACAAACCTTCCAGAGGAAGCCTTCATTTCCAGAGCTTAAGGAGATCCCTGTAGCAAACAGTGCTGACAAAGTGTATCTACATCATCCATTCATTAATCTGTATTACTTCTTTTAGTGCTTCTGCTGTTGAAGCCAACTCTGTGATTGCAGTGTATTCGCTTTGGAAGGATTTCTGCTGTATCATGCACTAGGGAGAAATAACTGTTGAGTGCAATTTAACTCTCTAAGCCGAGGGGGAAAAAATGAATAGTA
Organism: Rhea americana; assembly: GCF_003343005.1. Lineage (NCBI taxonomy): Eukaryota > Metazoa > Chordata > Aves > Rheiformes > Rheidae > Rhea > Rhea americana. The sequence goes on from NW_028186646.1 coordinate 1,040,564, forward strand.
ATTATTCCCGCTTGCTTGCCTTTCAGGAAATGTGCATTTTAAAGGCTCGTGTAACTATAAAAGCAGTTGCATGCTGAGCAGTTTTGAAAGATTTTTAAACAGTTCGAAATTCATGATATTTACTKCCTCACAAGGACCACTGACAGCTAGGATGGCTTTGGATCCACTGTTTATTTTTCATAAATCAAATGTGATTGAAACAGGGAACAGAAGCTTGAATYTTGTGAATCATTTGCTTACATATGGTTTCTCTGTGTTGGATTTGTATTAATATGCGTTATTTGAGGCTTTCATACATAGGAGGGTTCTCTCTTACACATGGCACTATATACTAGTCAGTAAGTCAGCGAAAGACTCAGATGCTGAAACCTCTGTCTCCCTAACTGGAGTACTAATTACCATCAGCTTTGTTCCTACTTTAGAGAAGCATATAAAATATCCCCCATTTCCAGCAGTGTTTTAATATAAATTTAATATAGAATCACAGAATAATTTATGTTGGAAGAGACCAGAGACCTTTGGAGGTCATCTTGTCCAACCTTCTGCTCAAAGCAGGTTTAGTTTCAAAGCTATATCAAGTTGCTCAGAGAATTGCTCAGTCAGCTTTTGAATATCTCCAAAGCTGTGGATCCCATAGTCTCTCTGGGCAATGTGTTCCTGTACTTAGCCATTCTCTATTCTTTTTTTTTCTTTCCCTTATATCTAGTTAGAATTTCCCTTGCTACAGTTTGTGAACTTTGCCTATTGTTCTTTGACTGTGCATCTCAGAGAAGAATCTGACTCTCTCTTCTCTATRTCCACCCATCGGGTAGATAAAGAAAAGTTAGATCTCCCCCAGACTTCTCTTTTTCAGGCTAAACAAGCCCAGGTCCTTCAGCCTCTCATCTTATGCCTTGTTCTCTGGCCAGTTGACCAACTCATTGGCCCCTGTTGAACATTCTCTAATTTTTCAATGTGTCTCTATTACAGGGAGAGGGAGCCAAAACCTKCTGCAGTACTCCAAAAGAAGCTTGTAGAAGAAAGCTGTGAGAAGCTGTTCTCTCAACATGCTGGATGAACCATTTCACAGTATTCCAGATTTGGGCCCCAGATGAGTGAAAAGCCTTCCAAGACAGCAAGTCTAGGTGACATCCCTCCCTTAGAAGGAAATAGCTGTTACTCTTTCTYTCTGTGTCACTGGCTCCATAATCTGGATCAGGCATGACCATCTGGATGCCTTCCCAACAGATCTCATTCCTCCTCTCCTGATGACAGGTCTCTCTATACTTTTTCTGCACATACTCATGAAGGTGGAGAAACAGTCTTCTTTATTCCAGAAGCCACAGACTTCCAGCTTACACAGTCATGAGTGTTCATGTCCTTCCTCCGCTTGATCACAGCTACTGCTTATCCCTCCTGGGCAACATGGGGCTGAGATTACTGCACCTACAGGGTCTCTGCAAATGTGTTGCTGATCTCCCAGTTGTCTTCCCTGCTGTGACATGATCTGCTCTCCTCCTCCCCCAACCCCTTCACTAGGTTCATTGGCTTCACCAGAGCATACCTCCTGTAGGTGTGTCGTACGGCATACATAAGGTATGAGGCTGTCGTCACCCTAGCCCTGGCCTTGGCACCAATCCTTCCTGTAGCCCAAGGCCGCTGGGCTTCCCAACACTTCCATATGTGTTAGCTGAAAGGTCTAATCCACTTCAAAGTGGACTAATATAATTTTTGCTCATTTGTTTTAGACAATTTGTTTCTTTAAAAATTTTCCAGTTCTTTTATTAAAAGAAAAATATATATACAACCTGCTTCTCTTCTGATGAAAGACAAAAATGAAGTGAATTATGAAATTACCACTTACTTCTACGGTAGTGAGGTAAGTCTTCCTTTCCTCCATTCAATCTTTGAACCTTGATTACAAAGGCTGCAAAAAGACACACGGTGTAACAATCACCTACTGAGTTTACAAATTTCTGTATGAGAAATGACTCYATGTTCTTTCATGAGGTGTCTCCTGAACTGTTACCCTGAAACTATTTCCACATATTTTTTGAATTTCCCACTCTGCTGTTCTGACAGTTTTTGAAGCACTTTTCCTTGTAACGTGCAGCATCCAGCCTAGRAAAATCTCTGTACTGCAGTGAATGAGTTAATATCTGTTTAAAAGCACAGACCACTTTCAGTTTTTCAGTTTCCTCTGTTGAAATTAACAGCAAAAATGGTTTTGCTGATGTTCCTTCTTCTTCCACAATTTGCATTCTTTGCTAGCGCACATTAAAGACTTCATAAAAATACATCATGGCCCCATTTAAGGTATGTGATTAACTGCTAATATGAGACATTAACTTGCAGTGCTTTGATAAAGATGATCATGTACAATTATATTTGATGATGTTAATTCATAATTAACATTTTTGTTACATTTTTAAAATATAGTATGGCAACTGCTAAGTACTTGAAACKTCTGTATAAGTTTATGAAACAAATGATTTTGTAAGGCTGACTGTCCAGTCACAACCACAATGACTGTCTGGTCATTTGACTCTTCTCAGTTCTTCCCATCACAACAGCATTTCTTGGACTGTTAAAGGGTCTTGTAGCTAAGTCATATCTACAGCACCTGACAGTCATTTTCTATAAAATACTCTGAAGAACTTGTTTTCTCAAAAAGGTACTCATATGACAATTATTTGGAATAAAAAGGATAGTGATAATCAGAAGACAAGAATTTATTCACGTGACAGAGATTTTTTCATCTCTATTTTTTATGTTGAAATTAAAAAAAGGAAAAAGATTAAGACCATCACTGGTTTGACTCAAGAAAAAAAGTTTGCCTAAAGAGCCATTGTTTGCAAGAAAGAAAAACTAAGACTGAGCCCATGTTCTGTAACTACAGAAGCCACATCTACCATATGGGAAAGCAGGGAAAAATAGGAAACTTCTGGATCTCATTATGCAAGTTCCTCTGAAAGTTAATGTATGACTCATAATCTCTCTGCATTTTAAAAGATATGCACAGACTAGAAAAAAAGATATACTAGCATTTAAACTCCCCCCGACAGTTTATCACTAAATTTAATCTGTGTGTTATCTCAGATAGAATTTTCCATCAGAAAATCCCCTCATTARGTGCAAGACAGATTAAGGCGTCAGGAAGAAATTGTAGAACTGTGAGCTTCTTTTGGTTTGCCTTTTAATGTATCTTGTTACTCATCACAAACATTTTGCTGTAACACTGTTTCAAAATTCAACCTCCACTGACTGTGCAAGGTAAAGACACTAATGATGATTAGGCTATTGCACAGTTTTTAGCTGTTTTAATGTTTATTAAATACCTAGGAAGTTTTCAAAAGATTTTTTTATTTTTAGAAATCTCTAGTTTCTAGAAAATATATATGTTTTTTCAAACAAAAGGATCTGCAGTAATTAATTCCTGTACTCAAAATATGGGGCAAAAGTTAACAAGTTGACGAAAATAGTCAGAAAAAAATGCTATTTTTCTGATTTTTTATTTCAAAATTTACAATAGTTTTAGTAGAAAATGGTCAAAAGGGGGAATAAAATTATTAATCTCATACTGTATCAACTATATGAATCTTTTCCTTCATACAAATGTACTTTTTGTGGAGAAATACACATATTCAGGGAGAATATAATATCAGAACTGAATACTGAACCCAGAGGGAGTTTGACTGAGGGGAAAATTTGCTGGATAGTTTTTTGATTCATTCTTTTAAAAGTATTTTTCAGTCAGGAAAATATTTTTGTCTCTGGAGTTATCTTTCACTTAAAAAAAAAAAACTTGGAGAAGTAGAACATGAATGTACACACGTAGATACACAGGCTTAGTTGTGTGCATTTAAATAATGCTATGGAAGTAAAGCACAGAAATGAGAAGAAATAACCAAGTTATTGTTAGTGTGCAATTTTAATACCTCACTCTTCTTCATTGTGGTGTAGTATTTTGTTATATGTTCTCTTAGCAAYGCTCCCCTGAACTCCTGCCTCACTCATTGCTTATGGTGACAGCAAAGGCAGACTGGTAGATCACTTCTGCCATTTTTCTGTGTTGATAGTTTTTCTCCTTATATAATTAATTAAATTCTTAAAGTGGAGAGAAAGGACTGCTGCATAGGAAAAAAAAATAAAAAGAGAGAGAGAGAGAGAAAGAAAAATAGGAAGAAATTCTTGATAGGGATCAGCATATTCACCAGAGAAGAGGAAGACCAGATTCATCTTTCTGCTCTGAAAAACATGGTCATGAGGCYACTCTCTGATAAGTATTCTTGCAGTCAACCTGCACTCTACTCTCCTGTTACCTTGCCAAGGTGCAATAAGTTACATAATCCTCCTTTTCATAGATATAAAAATGGCTATTTCTAAATATATATTTAGATAACAATAGCTAGGTAGAAGATAATTCTTCTTCCCCACAGAAGGCTGTGGGGAAGAATGTGGAGAAGAATGAATAAAGCTCCTTTGGGCACCTTCTTCCTGAAAGAAATAAAAGGAGTTTTTCTCTCGTATTCTGGGTTATTCTAACTGCACTGAGCTGTGATAGGCAGATTTATTCAGAAAGCGGAGTACAGAATCTTATATATCCTCATTTGCCAGAGGTGCTGCATTTAATTCTGTATATTGGCTTACAAGAGGAAGGGACTGTCATTYGAACCGGTTATATTTCTTTATTTCAGGAGGAAAGCAAGAGGATAGGTTGACCATACTAGTTCTTACGGGACCAATTGATTTATCTTGCCCCTTCATCCTTCCTTTTTGTAGTGCAAATCAAGAGGTGGACACAATTAAGCTCTTCACTTTAAATGTTAAAAATTATTTTTTCAATTATTTCTAATAAATTGTTAGTCAATTTACTTGTATATCAGGTGCTTTATGCACAGACTATAACTACTGTTAGCTATGAGAGAAATAACGTTGAGGCAGGTCCTATGGGGGAAAAATGTTAACATTCAGCTTTCTAATTATTAACACGATTAATCTTCTCTCTTGCTGTTTTTAGAATTCCAATCAAACTATTTAAAAATTTAGAACCTGCTCCATGGGAAAAAGAAATCTTAATTGTGCAGGATGTGTAGATTTTCTACACATAATTGAGGGTTTAGGTTAACTACTCCTTGCCAATGCTATTGTGAACTAAGGGAGTTGCTCCTTCTTCTTCCTCTATATTAGTGTAGGAGCAAGAGACCTGGGTTCAAGTCCCCAAAGAGCGTTTGCAAATCTGAGGTGATTATAATAATTATCCGCAGGACCTGTGTGCACAGTAGTAATATAAAACTGTTGCAAATTGGATGCATGATTGAAGAAGGAACCATTCAAGACTTAAAGGTCACAGGAGTAGACAGTGCTATGATAAAGGTCTCAAAATCACTTCATCATATCAGTCATTTACTCCTAGTCTGGTTAATATAGCAGGTATCTTTTTTTTCTCTTCCCCCTATGAGGGCAGTCCTCAGTGGAGGTCAACAGAACAAAAAATAAAGAAAGAAAAAAAAGAAAGAAAGAAAGAAGGAAAGAAAGAAGGAAAGAAGGAAAGAAAGCAAGTTTACACATGAAACACACTCCCTGGATTAGTCCATGGGTTGATGCCTTTTTTTTCCCTTCTCCTTCCCTATACAAATCCTTCACAGCCTCTTCTACTTTGATGCCGCAGAAAATCAAACAGCCACTGATGGGTAGATTGAGTTACCGTCAGGAAGCTAATTTTATTCATCAAACCGAAGTGCAGTAATGGGGAATTTCTTAGAACTATCTGTTGTACATAGCCTATGCACAATGCAAACGCAGCAGTGCCTATGGCAAGCACCTTCACGCTGTGGAAATCCCGCTCCGCAGATTATAAACAGGAGAGGAAGCCCTACTGCCCACCGGCTCTGCTTTTGCTATTGGCTGCAAGGCCAGGATTTCAGCCAAATATTAGGCAATAATTTCAACATAGCTGATAATAGGGCTCCATCCTTTAATCGGGTCACACAGCTTTGCACTTGTCTTTACACATGAGGCTATTTTGTAAAAGAGCTGTAACATTCGCAGGGAGGAGGGGGAAGGGAGTAACGATATAAGTCTTATTTATAGCAGGATTTCCACAAAGATTAAGTTAAAAGGACTGCTGCACAGGAAAAAAAAAAGAACTAAATGCTTTTAATATTTCAATTTTAATATGATGAAGAACGCAAAAGGCATCTTAGCTCTGCAAGCTGCTTTTTCTCTGAAACTCCTCTATGTAAGGAACCAATTAATACTTACAACTGAATACTCAAGCATCTTGTTGAAAATCTGGTTGGATGGAATGAGTAAGCTTTATGCCACAGCTCCCAAACTTTTCCATTCACGACTCTGCTTCTATTTGCAATTGCAGGCTTGCTTCCAGATTTCCTAGTTTGGGAAATGCTACTTTGAGCCCTGGAATTAAAAGCATATGTTGAGATTTAGCCTGACCTTTATAAATCACAAGTAGGTGTAGGAGCTGGTGAGGGGGTGATAAATGGAGAGGCAGGAAGAGTCAATAAGTATCTCCTTCCCCCACCTACAAACTTTGAATTTTAATCTCTTTTTTTTAATTGTGGTTTCTTTTTGCAATGCTATTCTGCATACGTGTGCTCATGCGCCTATGTGTCAATTCATCAGTTTTCCCATTGCCTGTTAACAACTTTGCACTTACCAGCCAATTTCTGCACAGAGTGGAGGACTCTTTTCTTCCGGTTTCATAAAAATAAAGGTCAAGTAAAGGAAAAAGGATTTTTAATGGTCCTCCATACAAGACTGCAGAGCAGGCTTACTTCTTACCAACAAGTCCACTCCTCAGAGATTTCTAGTGGAGCTCCTGCCTTCCGAGCAGCACCRTCCAGCAGGGCCATGAACTTTCTCCAGCACCAAGGAGTCCAGCTGTAGGACACAGGAAACCAGGCGTTGCTAATTCCCCCGCTCACTTTATTAATCAATATTGTGCTGATACCTAGAGGCCAAATACGGCACCAGTATGGCATGACCGGGTTGGATGGCAGTAGGGGGGAACGGAGAGAGTTCAGCAAGGTCAGGTAAATTAAAGAGAGCAGGCAGATCTCACTGGTCCCACACTGGAAGGTTAATGCATGATAATCCCTTTTGGATCTGCTATAAAAAAAACTGCCAGCTGAACAGCCTCAAGCCACCACAAGACAAAATGAACTGGTTGAGAAGGTGACTGGATACTGGGGAAATCTATAAAAGGCCTCTGTTTTCCCATAAAACACTCAGGAAAAAAAAAAAAAAAAAACTATTCAGAGCATGATTTGTGAATCCTTCCACCCTTCTCCTATTTTTTGCACCAAGTGCCTGTAAACACAACTTTTCAGTCTAATATTTTAGTCCTGTCCTTGAAAAATTAATTAAGCTTAGCAGCATAAAATGGCTCTTAACTTTGACAGTGGACAATATTGCACTTTGTATCACAGCTTCCATCTTTGAATTATTTTTCTATAAAGCCAAAACTCAAATTGTAGCAAAATTTAAATCTTCTTTTCCCACTAAGATAGAAGCAATAGACACTGTAGCATCACCTGATCTCTAGAAAACCAATGGGAGATAAATGAAAATTAATTTCTGCAGCTGTTTTGCTCAAGAATTGTGATAATATAGTTGTTAGACATAAACAGCACACATCAGCTCTGGAAGAGCAAAAAAAGGATTCCTGCCTAAGTACCTGATAAGCTTTCACAGTCAAGCGTTTGCATGTAATATCAGGATTTCTCAAGTACAAATGGTGGTGGATGACAGCTGTCACTTAAGTGCACACAGTGCTCAGAATGAGCAGGGCCTCCCAGGAGATGARTTTCAGAACAGTTTTTATTCCACTAGGGACTCGATTTTGGCACTTTTCCAGATAAGAGGGAGGGAATCCCTTTGATGCCCACAAGTAAGAGGAAAAACAGTGTAGACATGATTAAAGAAAGAAGTAAAACAGAAGATTAAGTCTGAGGTTTTCAGTTGAGCCTAAGGGAGCTAAGTTAGTTCAAAGGCCTCTAATTCCTTTAGGCTCTTTGAAATTCCMAGTCTGAGCACCACATTGCAACACTGATGACTGCAGTTACTCAACCAAGAAGTGACACTAAAGGAAGTTTGAGTAAGAAGATCACTACATGAGACTGCATTTTAAGCAGAATTATTGTTTTAACAGCCTCATGGGATGTAATTCTGTTCCCTGCTTTCTGCAGGATCCACCTTCCTGGCACCACTCACCTTCCAGGGGTGCACACAAACCCCTACRACATCCAGCTTTTCCTCCTCAGCTCGGATCCTAATTGGAGCCGTTCCATTTTTTTCTTCCAAACTAAAATTTGCTCCAGATTGTAGCTGGAATCTAAGGAAATTTATAACTGACTTTTATAAGTTATAAATGTTTCTCAGATACTTTATAAATGCAGTCTCTGTAACATTTTTTGTTCAGTCTGGTCCTGTCTATATCCCCATAGAAAATCAAGGCAGAGAGGAGGCAGGATTACTAAGAAAGAACTCCATTTACAAAACAAGGGAAAAGGGGTCTCTGATGGATTTAGATACATCCATGACACGTTGTAGCTACAATTTACATGCTAAGCAGACAACTTGCAGTTTTTCARTCAGTGTTATGCCCCAAGTACTTCGGATTTATTGCACGCGCACRCAAACCATTTGTGTGAAACATTCGCAGACGGACAGCTACATCCAGAACATGTTGGACCTAACACGAATGCACTGCATAATTAATATCTGCATGAACGAGTAAACCAAATGTACAAAAAAATTCATCAGCTTTACCGAGAACCGTAGGGCCTGAGCAGTAGGGTGGATGTGGGAGGTCCATTCTCGCTCGCTGCAGGACTGATCCCCACGTGYGTAAGGAACAAAGGCCAGGATTTCTCTGGCAGCCTGTGTGGAAATACTGATCTCACAGAACTTGTGATCATCTGGAAAGTCAGGAAAATAGATAAAATCCTCAAAGATTTCTTAACAGGAAAAGTGCACATGTATAATGAAATATGCGTATTAGAGCTAATATGGGATCAGAGAAAGAATACATTTCATGGGATAGCGGTACTCCAAAAAGGCAGTGGAGTGAGAAAATGGCTGAGACATATTACTGAGTTTTGCTTTTTTTAACGTATTAATATGTATTTTCTAAATGTACAGCTTCATTATAGATTTTAGGTTCCTTACTTAGAACATCTTTATTATTTGAAATAGTTTGAAGAATATTTCACAACAACATATTTAAATTGTTGGCTTTTCTTCACTTTTCAATTTTCCTTGTAAAAATCTGTTTGGGAAGGACAAGCCACGTAGAGTCTTTCAGCTTGTTCGATTTCTTTGCTGCCATTTTTRTCAGCTTTTCTATCATAATTCCCTGCTTTATAGGCACTTGACATAATATGTACAGCTACCTAGTGGCCATGGCCACCTGTAAAAAATACCAGAGCAATCCAGGAATACGCATCACGACAAATCAGAAGAGGCAAGGTGCGCTGGGCCTGTTATGGCCAAGTTGCTCACAAAACCATTAGTTTCAAACCTGGCTTTGCTTGCTCATCATGACGGCTGGCACACAGTACCTCTTTCTGGCAGATTGGCTACTTGGATATTTTCATAACTACATTGTTGAAAACCAGAACAGTCTCGGGTTCTCCCTGCTTGTATTTTATATAACTTTTCTTCTTCTTTCCTATGATATTTGCTGTTTAAAATATCACAAGGAAGAGAATAACACTTGGGTTATCCTTCTGTAGGCACCTTGCTTTTAGAGATTATAAATTCAGCTACCTTGTGTTTTCTGTTCAATTCTGTCACTATCTCTTTTACTTTCCTTCCCAAAACTATTTAAAAATAYCAAAATTCTTCAAAATTTCTGCTTGAAATTACAGACCTTGTAAAAAAATCAAACTTTTGATATTAATTTTATTTCATTTATAAATTAAAAATAATTGGAAAGTTTTTTTTTATTTATGACAGTTTACAGTTTATTTCTGCAAAAAAAGTTTCAGAAGCTCAGACAATAAAAAAAAATCCTCTTATTCTATTTATTCTATAAATTCTTAAAGTAGCTCAGTGAGTACAATACAAGAGGCAATGTAATTCTGTTATACAATATTTGGCGGATGTAGCACATTATCCAACAGTCAAGGTCATAATTAGCAATAAAAAAATATCAAATAGGTAGAAAATTTGGACAGGTGCTGGCAAATCATTTAGGAATGTTTCTGTTTGGGATGGACTGAAAGTTAAGTCTCTTGCCTCATCAGCTGTAGGTGAAATTTCCACACACTCACAAACAGGAGGTGAATCAAAACAAAGATGACGAAGAAGATTTTCACATGAGTAGCTGTGATAATAATTCGATTCAGAACTGTGACTCTGATGGGAGGGATGGGGAATTTGTTTTCTTTTCTAGTCAGAAGAGAGATGAAACCAAAACCTGCAAGGCGGAAGACATACACATAACCTGTAGAGCACTGACATACTCGACTTGAAAATAAGGAAGAATGAGTGCTATGGTAAGGCGCTGTATCCCACCGGCGGAGCTATTTTGRCAGGATCTGCGTTCTGCCTTGGTTCTGACTGTGGCCGATTTCGGGAGTATTTAGGAGTATTCAGATTTAAAATTCAGAATTTACCTCACCTGCTTAGATCCAATTTGGAATCCAAAAATTAAACCTGAAGCTTTGAAGGGGGAGGAGACCRTGTTCTCACCCTTCAAAGCAGGGCGCAGTGGAGAGGAGAGCAGCAGGCAGCGGGAAGGACGGGCAGGCGCGGGAAGGCGCCCGTCCTGCGCCGCCGGCGAGGACGAGCAGGAACGGCTTCTGCTTGCTGTGCTACTGACACAACCGACGTTACCGCACTGCCCGGCACCGAATTTCCCCGTTAGACGTAGTTCCCATTTCGCTGATGTCTGACCACAGCGATCCCGGAAGGCACTGCCACCCTCGCTTCCTCACGCTGGAGCAAATCCTGCTTCTTCACCGGAGACTGGGAAAGAAAAAAGTGCCATTTAGATGCCCCCACCTCTCTTACTGCTACTTCTTGTATTTTCCTGGAGGTTTGTGAGCTGTGACAACAGCCCTAGGTTTGCAATTGCAGACATAGGGAAAGGATATTAATGTAGAGAGAGGAGGCACTAAAGTAAAAATAGCAACTTGAAAGAGGTAAGTGTATAATTCATATCCCAGTGGTAAAACAGGCATATCATGAAGCTAGCAGAAACTTCTTACAAATATTTTTCCTCAGTTATCRTAAATGTGGGTCTCTGCAGCTTTCTGAAGCAGATCAAAATAAATGCAAAGGCAAAATTTTAATCTCTTCTCAGGAAACGCAGACCTCAGTAACAGCCTGTACTAAGTTCCCTTTTCCACTTCCACAGTACGCTGCTTTACGTGCGTTTGCAGGTACTGAGTGGTCAGCGTTGTTCCTCTTCATAGCTGCCTATTAATGATTTCTTAGGATGATCATTGCCTGGTGTACAAGCAAATAAATAATACTCCAGCAGGGAACTTCTGCAGTCACAGTTACAAAAAATACACAATATGTCAGAGAGAGGAGAGAAATGCACACTTGGCAGAAAATAAATCATAAATAGCATCCTGACTTGAGCACATAACCAGATATTAAAAGGTTTGCTTTTGGCTGGCCATTAATGCTTGAAATGGATCTGGGAATGAGGTTATTGGCCACCTTATCCATGATGGTTATTTTATAACTCACATCCTTTCAGCAAACATTCACARCTTGTTGCAGAATCATATATGTTTCCAGGGAATGTTATTATTTTACAGGCAAAGATGGCATATTCTGACAGAGGCAGATTTTAAAGCTGTCTAAATTGTCTATATACTTATACATTCTGTTTATATATCCACATATCTGTATCTCCACAATGGGTACAATTTCATATATTTAGTTTTGAGCATAAAAACATTTGTGCTAAATACGTATTTTAAAGCTCAGAATGTCACAGACATTATTTTTTCTCCAAACCAGATTACTATCTCCTAGGAGGATTTTCAATGTTATTATTAATATTATTATTTCTTGTTGATTTTTATGCCCTTCTTTCTTTTCCTCTGTGGTCTGACTGAAAGTGGTCCTTTATATTATTTACATTTTACTATGACCGTGGGTGAAATTTAATCCTGTACAAAGGCCCAATAAGCAATAACTGTATCTTAAACCTACTAATTTATGGGGAACAAGGTAGGGATGTGTAAATAATGTGGGGATTTGGGAACTGGATTAAAAGCAAATATAAATAATATAAAAAAAAGAGCAGAACATTTTTTTTCTTCCCAAAGTAAGAAACAAACACATATAAAGTAAATTTCAAAACRAAACATTTCATTATAGCTACTTGTTTAAAAAGCTAAGGAAATCAATATGATATATAAAATTGTGAGGGAAGSCCCCCTTTTTATATTGTAACATATTTGTTCATTCATTGTTCTTTCCGTGCTCCCCCAAAAAAGAAAAAAAAGCTCAGACTAGTAGATTTCACTATGGAAAATCACACTTAAAAAAGAGTCTGGAGAATAATTCTTACAAATCTTGATTTTTGCTGCAGGTCACAGGCTTGCTCAGAATCAAGCCGGGAGTAGTTGGGCATTTAAGCAGTTCTTGACCTAAAGAAAAAGAGTAAGGGTAAGTCATTAGATTGATGTGTAGACCACTTTTCTTGGAAGAGTTTTAATCCCTGCTCCAATCTATGCTTAATTCTTTCTACATAGTGAAAAGATGTCAACAAGAATAAATGAAACACCTTATTCCCAGAACAGTACCTAGCAGTGCTCGTCTCTGCCTAAGCTGTGCTGTGAGGTATTTGGGTTTGAATCCCCGTAGGTAGGCTTGAACTTTGGTCGTGCACGTAGTCTGGGAGTTTTGACTCTTYTGTTGTTCTAGGAATTTGGACTAGGGCGATCACTGCTACTGAGATGAAATGCACACCTAAAAAAGAATTGTATTTTTACTTCATGCTGTTAACAGAACACTTAATATATACATAACTACAGGATATGAGCTTTCATTGGATTGAATTTCTTTCTTTCTTTCTTTTTTTTTTGGGGGGGGAAGGAGGTCTTATTTTTTTCAGTCAGTGAAGAGATAGCCATAGATATTTTTATTTAGGTGTATTTCTCTTTGAAGCAAAAGATTGGTTTTCACACAAAGCAGAAATCAAATCTACAGACTGACCAATTGATCCAGTTCATTTTTGGTTTCTTTGTAAGCAATGCTCATTTTGCCAACGACTTTTGTGGAAACAGAGACTGGTCTATTCTCTGAACAAAATAAATGAAAGCATCAAGAAAATGTAATTTCTATATGCCTAATGTTTCCAAACAAAAAGAAAAGAAAAGAAAACAAACCCGAGACCTCAGGTTGAGGCAGAATGGTGTCAGAGTCTCAGCTGTGGGCAATAAAAGGGCAATACAATGAAATAKTTCTAAAATTCCTGCTGAGAGATTTACAGAATAACATTTCTTTCTTTGGGGATTTTCACCAAATGTCGACTAATTATTCCTGACATTTATTCTGAGGTCCCATAGTGAAGAAGCGCATGACCACAAAGATTTAAGAAACTAATAACATCCAATTTAAAATATTTACTGACTTGAACCTTGAAAGGTAGAGCCAGAGGTTCCCCCCTACCCGAGAAAGTTTCAGCTGTATTATTGTGTGCTTTAGGGACACCACATACAAAAACAGACCGTAAATCCCAAGTGAAAAGTCTACTAACTGTACACATATTGCATGCTAGCTTTGGGGATAGTGTGCTGGCCTATTTTCAGCATCTAAGCTGCACTGCACTGTGTGCTGCTGGTTTCCCATTTGTGATGTTTCAGTATTTTCTTCAATAGTTACTTATTTTAGGAACTCAGGTTACCTAAGGAAGTGGTAGTAAATGGACCATTGATTTTCATGTTCTTTTTTTTTTTCCTTGAAATATATATCACCTCTAATAGAAGAATGGAAATTACAGATTTGAATAGAAAAATGTTTAAAAAATTAAATAATAAATTTAAGTAAGTTAAATAAAAACATCTTTTTTTACTCAGCTTCAGCAATATGAATTCATTTAAATTTCTTTAATGATATAAAACTTTTAGCTCTCAAATCAGAAAAAGGCCTCAAAAGTAGATACTGGATTTTTACAAAAGATCAAAACCTATGAAATGAAGGGGCTTGCTGCCGGCACACCTTCGAAGCTTCGCCAAGGACCTGGGGCGCCGGGGTCCCTGCCTTCCGCACAACGCGCCCGTGGGCCTCGGAGCGGGGCGCTCTCTCCGCTGCGTGTTGCACGGACTGCCGATGCTTGTGAAAGCATCTGCCCCCCTCTTAACTTCTGCTAAACTTACTGGGGTCACGGGGTTCGAAACTGATGCATAAACTGAAGGGAAAACTGAAATGTTAAAAACGTTCCTGTCCTGAAACAGTGACACGTCACAGGTTTTGCAAGCCAGAACTCCAAATAAATACCAATTCAGTTCATTCAAATTGTTTGYTTTGATAGCTTTTAAACGTTGGATATGAAGTTAGGGCATTATTTCCTTTAATAAAATTAGCTTAAAGAAATGTTGTAGTAAAATCAGATATATTTGTCGTGAAAATTACACTGCAGGAACTGCAAAAACTGCAAAAATGTATTTGCTTTCCCATTTTGTAYATGTGTTGTTAAAATGAATAAACCAAATCCTTCATTATAATCAATTTCAGTTTTACAAATAAGACTTTTTAATTAAAAACTAATCAAACATTTTTTTCAGGAAATTTCTAACAGGATTGACTTGTAATGCAAGTTTGCAATGTTCTACTGGATGCTRAAATCATTTCCACGATCATTCTAATTTCACTGAATTTAAAATTACCACTGCTCCCAGAATAATTTTTATTAGCTGAAACTATGTTATGTAACGAAGATATGTTTACATATGACTCAGTGCCTGTGAGATACTGATCATGTATATGGCTAGTAAAATCCTCAGTTCTAATAAATATAAATAAAAAATTTAACCATGAGACCTATGTCCATCTACTCTCTGTGGATTTCACCACAAATCTACATAATGTGATCTGAGAAGACCCTACAGTGCCCAGAGCTCAAAGAAGCCTTACAGTTCTGGGACAAAATCAGAGAGATTTCATAATCCAGAGTACTAACAATCTCAAAGGGATTTTTCTCTTTACTAATATTTTAAGGGTATGTCTTTGTGATTCAGCTTACATATAATGTTGCATTTAGAAAAAAATGAATTGTGGAATTAGTGAAGGATAATTCAGTTTATTCCACTTAATAGTCTTCACACTCCAAAGACAAACAACTGTAGGAAATGTTTGTTATGCAGTTGGTAGGGTAATAGCATTTTACATATGTTTCTCTGCAATGCTTCTCTATGCAGAAAATGAGAGGATCCCTTCAGGGTGTCTTACTCATAATCTTTTATCTTCCAGAAGATTCATATCAACATGAAACCTTCAGTGCTGTTTCACTCATTATTTCTCRTGTGGGGAATACTGTAATTTTACTGGTGAAGAATAGCTAAAAATTGAAAAAGTTTCACTCGATATTTCACAACCCCTCTGTTATCTTCTGAAATCTTTGCGGAAATCTATGCTAATTTGAAAAATGTCAAAGTAAATAAATAAATACTTTAGCATATAGAGAAATTCATATTTATTTCCCTAAAAATCCAGCTTTAGCAAGTAGATGCATGAACTTCATGGCTCCCCAGCAGAGCAGAGGGCCAGAATCGATGATCTAAAGCAATTAAACATAATCCCATGTCTGATACATGTAAAATGTTCTCACTTGCCCTTGGCACAGAACAAATTTCATTCAACACCAAATCCTTAACTACAAAGTTATATCTTATAAGCACGTGAGGAGTTTGGGGTTTTGTGAGYACAGTTTCACAAACGGAGCCTCTTTGCACTGTACTCTGTACACTTTTTTCAGTTATATTTTAAATTTCTCAAATGTTCATACTGCGGCTGGAAGTCCAAAAACGCAAACGTCACCAAGAAATATGAGGACAAAAATCTACCCACGAGCATCTTCCCAGGTTCTGAAAAAATACAGGTCGTTCAGTCGGAGCAGAGAGCTAAAGGCGCCAAGGGTGAAGGCAATTTGGTGCTTACTACACACCACCGCTGCCCGCGAAACGCCCAAGCGGCCTGCGCAGCGCAGCCCTCAGGGATCGGTAAATCTGAGCAGTCAGCAGAAGCCCGACCGGCTGCTGGCCGGGAACCCGGCTCCCGGGAAAGCSGCGCAGGCGGCGGGGCGAACGGAGAGGCGAGGTGCTCCTGCCGGGCACGCTGCTCCGGGTGCAGGCGGAGCGAGGGCCGGAGTGCTGCCCGGTGCTCGGGGTGCTCGGGAGCCCGAGYGCGCCCAGCTGCCGCGGAGCTCGCTTTGGTTAAGTGACATTGATTATTACATTGAATATCGCATACAAGTAACTCAGGGCCTGCTTTACCTTTCTCCCCTGAGTTGCTCTGTCATACCTAGTCTGCCTTTCCGCCTCAAACAGTGCTTTTTAATGGGCTGTAACACCCAGGATGAAAGAAGACTATGTTCAACTCTTTATACTACCTGGGAAAATGTGAGCTTACCTTCTCCGTCAAACTTTCTATGTATCACGGAAATCTCAAATGTTTCTTTATCTTCATACAAATGGAGCGTCTTCAGCAGGAATGACAAAGGAAGTTAAATGTGAAAATTGCCCTAAAAATGGGATTTTTGTATAAAATARGCTCAAAGGAGGGTTTTGAATTTGACTGCTTTTTTTCCTGAGTGTACTAAATACTGATATATGAAGTAAAAGGGGGTATCACTGATTTCCTCTTCCTTCAGAATGGAGCTGCCTCTTAGTGTAACGGGAACACAGCACCCAGATGAGGATTTGTAGGCAAGACAGGTGAAGGAATAAGATTTACAAAGAAGGAAAGCTAGGTATCCAGCATTGCCTAGAAGAGGATAATTCCATACACAGGCAATCAAGTGCTTAGTAGCTGTCCTGGTGGAAACGTAGGTTGAATCCAAGAAAGATATTTAGATACCTARCTCTTAAGAAGCATGTAGGAGTTAATTCCCTAAATATATTTTTATATATGGCGCTAGGCTTTTTTAGGTGATTGCAGGAAAAGGCAGAAGCTTCAGGGCTTAGATTTTGGCCTTACCGAAAAGAACACTAGTTGTTAGCCACTAGGAAGCTGAATTCTTGGCTAGGTCTACCTCTGAATTATTTCAGTTAGACTACTGAAATTTTCAGGACCCTTTTTTTGGTCTAGGAGGAATAGAAGATTATTTAGGAGGAACAGAAGGTTATTTTTCTTTAACAAAAAAATTTTTTTTCATCTCTGTTACTCTCTTACCCAGTTGAAATACTGTTTTCATTTACAACTTAACACTTATAAAAGTTAAATTTTCTAGTGATTGAGAAATTACTTATGAAAGAATGCAATTATTTCCTTGGCTGCTTATTTTAATTCTTTTTCTCCCTGGTTTTTAGTGTAGGCCTTCCAGGAATTTGGAGCTTTATAGAATATCATTTTGTTTATGGGATAATGTATTCAGCAATTTCAGTTCATTGGTAAATCTTCCGCTTAAGTTTCCTGTGCCTACCATTAATCTCAAATGTACAGCACTGCAGAGAAGGTAGTTAAGCAGCTTACATGAAGGCTAACTGGCTGTATGCACAGTCTGGTGCTACTTCTATGACAGCCTGACAAGCTTACCTTCCTATCRAATATCCTGGATTGTGGCTCATTTCTTAGCAATGCAGAAACTCTTCCCCTTCACCCTGTGAACGTCAGTTTTGTCTAAAACAGCTTATTAAAAAAAGGTGAAAGATATTGGTCTTCAAATCTATTCTTTTTCAAACCATGTTTTCTGTCTGAAGTGACCTTCACCATGTGCCTGGTGATAAAACTCTTCAAATATTTTATGTATTCACTTCATGCATTTTAAGCATTTAGCCTATTCRAGTGCACTGCCCTCGGTGAGGAAGTGTGGTGTCAGCTGGATTCTGCATTTCTATAATGTTTTCATGATAATGCAAAAACATGCTTCCTCCTTCCTTTCACAACTAAGCCTCCAAACTCCTATTTGCAAACGTTAAATGTAACTTCATCAAGAAGAACATCAGGCCAAAGGATATGACAAATAAGCAAACTATATTGACCCTGTGGCATTACTGGGAAGGGGGAGAGTTTCAGTGGTGAATACACGTATACATAAAGCTTCTCCCATGGATTTGGCTGGGCAAGTGGCAGCATATGCTGTGACAGATTCACWGCTGTACACGTCCTGACTGCCCAAACACACATGTGCTGACTGCCCAGCTGACTGCTTCCTCCTGGAATGAATAAAGGACTGGGTTATAATGACTTTTCCTTCAAGGGAATACTAATTACAGCYTCTGCTACAATCATGAATTGATTTTCACAAAACCTGCAGGAATTTCAAATCTTAGGGACTCCTATATCTCTGCTGGATTTGGTTCTGACTGGACAAAATGGTCCAGGGATGGCAACAGAGAGCTAGACAGACAGACAATATCATCACATAAAACTCATTTCTTCAGGGAGCGTGACTAAAACAATTAGCTTTTCCTTGAATTCTTGCAAAAAGGGATATCAAAATCTGCATTATCCTTTTGCATCCCTACTTTATCCTAATCAAGGTATAATACCTTTTCTATTTGCCAAGAAATTTTTATTTCCATCTCCTTTTCCAAAAAAATRACTTCTAATTGAAGCCAATGGATGTTTCAAGCATAGGAGGGGTAAATAGGTGAAGAGAGATGGTCAAAAACATACCTGGATCTGAAGTAGCTAACGCTCTTTCTAAACAGTAGTTTAGTATTTCTCTAAGAAGAGCAGAATGGTATTCCTCACATGGAAAGCAAATTCTGAAGGAAAACTTTGGTGAAAAGAATCAGAGGTAAAACAGCTTCCCTGTTGATAAAACAATGATTTTTGCTCAAATTCAAATTTTGTTGAGCTTGGTGGGCTTAAATATAATGATAGCGGAAGCTTCAAAAAGAATTAGTACCTATGGGATTGTATGTAAAAGCAGTGTATTTTAAATGCCAATTTATTGAAAATATTGTTTAATTTTATTGTTTTGAATTTGTATAGCAARAGTAAGAACCTGGCAATTTGTTGCTGCTCCATCTTTGCTAGAGTAGACCTAAATTCTGACTTTGCCATTGTGGTTCAGGTTAAGAGGAAAACAAAGGTTTTTTTGGCCTGTTCTGATGGGTGATACCTTGCCTAGCTTTAGATGCTATTATTTTGAAAGACATTTATATCTAAGGTGGTCACTATCAAACATCTTTACACCTAATGGGAAGAAACAGAAATTTGTAGGTTTTAGCTAAGCTGTTTTAAATGTCTCCTGTAAGACAATATGAACTTGGCACTAGAATTGCTTGTGTATCTCCACTGTTTGAAAAAGGAATTTAAAAAATCTCAGCAAAAAATAGTTTCGCTCTAGATGTCAACATTCTGACAACCATGAACATTTTGATAAAGAAATATTATCAAAATTGTATTAAAATTTGGAAACATTTTTCATTGCTTGCTTTTTCAACCACTTAAATGATTTTCTTACACTCAGAAAGCTTCCTGTGGATGCAATCAGCATTAGGAAACACTAGTTCTTCCTTAGGAATAATGGAGGAATTTAATTTCCAGTGTTTTCTCTAATATCTTTCCTAAACAGTATATTTACAGCTAGAACAAAAGAAAGATCAAGCTCCATCGGGTCTTAGCCAGATCATCTCTTCACCTCCTCACCCCCAGTTTTTGTCYGTTACTTTCTGGATCTCTCCGTGGTCTCATGCCAAGAGGAATCACACCGTGATTTTAGGATGCGTCAATGCAGCAGTCTTTWGTACAAGCATCTGTTTCCCTCAGCTCTGCTGGCTTTCCTGCTCCCTCATCGCTGTGGATCTTATTGCCGATTTCAGCGAGATCACAAACTTAGAGGGGCTTAAACCTCTGGAGAGATATTTGGTCCAACTCTAATAAGAAGGTGTTGATAGACCTTTGGCAGTGTTATTGAAAGATGGGCTCAAGGTTATTACGTTTTTTTTTTTCCCACTGTACTTACAACATTTTATTTGCATAGCTGGATTTTTGCTGTTGTACAATTGATTTCAATATCTTTATACTCTAAATCCTCTCCTGCTTTGGATGCCATTTCTCCCCATTTTGTGCTTTTAAGCARTACTTTTTTTTTCCTGTGGGCATGATACATCTTCCTTATATTTGTAAGATTCTCTAGAACTGCTCTTCTTCTAAGAAGATTTACTTCCGTTCCCCATAAATGTAGTCTTATCTTGATTTTATTACTGTAAATTAATTAGGGGAGACTGATGAGTCATCATGACATTGTGGCTATAGAAAATTACATTTATTCAAATTAATCTTGCATGAGGTTAAGATTCTCTTACACCACATTTTTTTTATATCCCTTGATGTTTGAACAGTCCTTCCCTTGTTATTTCCAGCAGGTTAAAGTACATTTCTTCTTGACATGCTTTAAGAAGAAATGAGCRCATATAAAAAATAAAAATCATATGTATGTAAGCATAGATCAGAACACATATAAGTATAATAAATTATTTCTTTTTATAACTGATTAAAAAGAGACTTCAATAGTTGGATATCTATGGAGAGGTTTTGTTTCTTTCTCTAAAGCCATCCGACAAGGCAACTGCATTCTGTCTKGCTGTATTTGTAACTGTCTGTTCACTTGCAACTATCAATCAGACTGAGACTTTTCATAAAACATGTATTGGATTAACCAAAGATGTTGCCTCTGTGTTTATCTGGAATTTGTAGAAAGTAGCAGGTCATGTAGATGTCACCTGATTAAAAATATAGAAAATTAAGTACTCAAAAATACAAATGTTCAACAGATAACTCATAATTATGTCAAAAGAGTGTCTTTTTTTAAAAAAAAAAAAAAACACAGTACATCATCTTTGGGGGAAAAAGTAAATAGCATTGTACACTTTAAGGGAATTTGACTGAATGAGGGGGGTTGTTGAGGGGGAGTGGAGAGAGCTGTAGTCTTTGAAAGCAGCAGTTTTCTTGGAAACATATGATACCACAGAAGGCAGATGCTTTTGTTTGAAAAGCCGCATGTCATGCAGATGAACGCTGGGCTTCACCAAGTGTAATATCAGAAAGGGAAGAGCTGTCAAAAATAATAATCCAACCTCAAAGCCAGTTACGTGATTTTAAAAATATTTGCATGTTGCCACTGCCGCCTCATATGGCGGCATCGGAAGCGCATAGAACTTGAATTCTCTTAAGGAAGGTGTTCACATCTCCACAAAAGTGCAGATTGTCTCCCGTTGCACTGGTAGGCTCCCAGAATGCCGAGTTATTTGCGCTGCATGAACAGATTGCATAATTATGTGTTGACTTTCGTGGAAGGTGAGTTGGCTGTGCAGTGTGATTAGGTTTTCCAGAGCTGACAAACACAGAGGTGAGGAGACAGACTCATGAGGACCATACCAGTGCAATATTTAATAATGAGCGGAACCTCTTGGGAYGATTTTTTTAAACATAATGATGAAACACCTCAAATGTGAGATATGTATTTGGTTGATTTGGCATGTGATGTTAAATTGAGTGAATGTGAGTGTGGTTAGGATTACTGCATTGCTGAACAAGCATGAGAAGGTAGTCTTCCAGCAGTGTTTTTGTTGCCTCACTGAAAAATTTTGATTTTACAGAAATCTTTCAGTTTTTGTGTCAGAAAAATATAAGTCAAACATTTTTATTTCAGACATGGCAAATAAATAACAGGGAAAAATAAAAGTATTTTGTTAAAGAAAACTTAAACCTTTTTTCATGCTTTCATCCAATCTTTATGTTCTTCAGGGTGGCTACTAACAGTATTTCTGTTGACAGATCGCCTCCTATTTCTTTTATAATGACTTTCCTAAAGATTTGCCCRTGAACTGGGTTCCACAGTAAAATTCAGATGGAGATTTAGCATGAGTGCAGAACTGCAAGAGCCTTGTAAAAAGCTGTAACGGTAGGTTTTCAATGCCGTGGGGAGGAATAGAGACTCAAGGGAAATAATGAGTGAACGAGTTGAATTACACAGCTGCAAAGTCCTCAGATTTTGATCCTCTAATGGCTCCAGACCATCAAATACGTAAAAGCTAGAAACCAATCCAGTCAGCAGGCACAAACTTTTTTTGCCAGTACTTCCTTGATTGCTGATCAGCCTGGTTTGATGAGGATGGCCAACTACAGCCTGCAGGAAAGGAGATCTGCGACACAAGAGGGCTATACGAAGGACACTGTTTGGTAATGATGTTGTGTTGCCTGGACCTCCCAAATACACTTACATTGCTTAGAAAATATCTATACTCTATCCTGGGAATCACAGATCTGTAGTCATAGGAAAAAATCACCCAGTTAGGAGACTGTAATAGGCTACAGATATAGATCTGCCACTTCACAGGACCAGAGGGATCTCAGAAATAAGTGAAACAGAAGTCAAACTGACCTGAAATGAAAATCATATATACATACATATATATATATTATTTTTTACACATTGTCTACTAAGAAAAATACTGGAAAAGTGTTATTCTGACTCTAGACAAATTTTSAACTATCAGAATTTCCAGGAAGACATGTTGATTGTGTCAGCACAGAATTCACACTAGGAGGGGAGAAAAGAAAAGACTACATTGCTRTGTTTCAGGTTGGGTGGCTCTCCTTTCAGACTGTCATAAGTGTGGAGTATCTTCCTCTTYTCTTTTAAAGAGAGGCAGTAAAGTAAGATTGTTTATTACTGTAAATGAATCTGGGTTTAGTTTTTCAATTTCTGATTTCAAAAACAGATTAAGAGAAAAATAATGTTCGAAGTACAAGATTCCAAAATATCTTTATATAATAGCACATTTCCTTCAAATTAGTGTTCTAGTATGGTTATTTCTTTGTGTGTAGAGGATAGGCAGTAGATTATAGTTTTTGGAAACATAAAATTTTGGCAGTGTGTTCCCATAGGYTGATTTGAAGATCTTTGAATTCTTGGGATCACTTTCATTCCTGACTGGAGATCAGGCATTGCAAGGTGTATATAAAAGCAAGTAATTGATTCAGAAGGGAAATCAGAGGTTAAAATTGCAATTTTCTCCAAAGGAAACCTCCTCTGTTTTGAATTTTTAGTAGCTGTCTGTGTATTATTAACAACCCTACTTAGATTTGACAGGCAAGTAATAATGTGGTTATTCATCTCAAAGACAGTGGACCAGAATACATTTCTGGCTGTATAAATGCATTTTAAAAGCTGAAAGACAAATTTCATTACAGTAAAGAATGGGGATTTGGTAAATGTAATCTTTGGATTTTTATTGGTAGATAAATCTTTCTTTTTCTACAACTGCTATTAGTATTTTAGAAAGTTTAATAAATAGAGCAAGCATTTGCCTACTYACAGTAGTAAACAGTAGTAGCAGTGTTTGAAAGCTGGCAGCGCAGTCCACTCTGTGTGCAAAGACACTGAAACCGGTTTAGTTACACGGAGCAGGATTTSGTTCAACAGACAGGCATTACCTTTCCTGGAAAAACTTTGATGAGACAAAGTCAAAGGTACAGCAAATGATAAGAGCCTRTGCCCAGTAAAAAATACCAGAGTTTGCCCATAGTCTTACAGAGATGCYCAGCTAACTCCCCAGTGTGATTTTCAGAACACCATATATACATACAGATGTATTCATTGCAGTGATTTCCRCTCCTGGAATAGTTCCGAGAGAATATTTTCTCTGATAAAAGTTGATCCTGAGTTTATGATAGAAAATTATGGTGCTAATTAATAAAAATGAATTAAAGAATTAAAATAGAGAAAACATATCTCAGTACATGAGCCTGCAATGTGCCCTTATGGCCAAGAAGACCAGTGGTATCCTGGGGTGCATTAGAAGAGTGTTGCCAGCAGGTCGAGGGAGGTGATCCTGCCCCTCTACTCAGCCCCGGTGAGGTCTCATCTCGAGTACTGTGTCCAGTTCTGGGCTCCGCATTACAAGAGACATGGAGCTACTGGAGAGAGTCCAGCGCAGGGCTGCAAAGATGATCAGAGGGCTGGAGCACCTGCCCTGTGAGGAACGTCTGCGAGAGCTGGACCTCTTCAGCCTGGGGTAGAGAAGACTGAGGGGGGATCTTATCAATGTGCACAAGTACCTGAAGGGAGGGTGTCAAGGGGACAGGGACAAACTCTTTTGAGTTGTCCCATGTGACAGGACAAGAGGCAATGGGCAGAAATTGAAGCACAGGAAGTTCCACCTGACCATGAGTGGAAATTTCTTCCCTGTGAGAGTGACGGAGCCCTGGACCAGGTTGCCCAGAGAGGTTGTGGAGTCTCCTTCTCTGGAGATCTTCAAGGCCCACCTGGATACAACCCTGTCTAACATGCTGTAGGTGACCCTGCTGAGTGGGGAGGTTGGACTAGCTGATCTCCAGAGGTCCCTTCCAACCTTACTGATTCTATGATTCTGTAATTCTACATTTTACTCCATCTCAAGCTCTCTGCTACTTTTGTTATATGTACAAATGACAACGACAAATTAAGTAACAGTAGCCAGAAACTGCCAAAAATAGCATTATAGCATTTAGGTACTCTTTTGTTTCAGGATAAACAACCCTTCTTCTGAGATTAATTGATAATTCCCTTTAGGAAAAACTCCTGCATTCTCAGAAGTCTTGATTTTGTGATGCTGAACTGATATCTATTTGTCTTTACAAATTAGTTTTCTTCCGGTTATTCTTGTTATTTTTTTATTCAGGATACAGTTTTTCCGTTGTTTATGATTTAAATGTCTATTCAAAAAATCCCATCTTCCTGTCTTTTTCAAGGTGCTATATTCTATAAATCATACATTCATGAGTTAGGATAATAATAACTGAAATAACAATAGTTTTATCTGACAAGATGGAAACTGTCCTGACTTAAAGTAAGCGTGATATCTTCACCTGACATACTTAAATCAAGGCAATTTCTTTGGAATGCAATTTAACAATGATGAAATGATGATATAATGTTGTATTTTAATGAAAGTTGTCRCCTGTATGACTCATAGCAAAATAATATTTCTTCTTTACATCTGTCATTTCAAATTTGGTTTTCATAAAATATAGACAGGAAAACAAAATATTTGGAGTATATTCTTCAGTCTCCCCAGGCAGAGCTAACTTCTGGTTCTTTGTCTTAGCTCTACAAGATATTTCCTCAGATGAGAAACCCAAGTAATGAAGGCTCACGCTTATATGAAGTTCTACCAGATTAAGCGCATTGTTCATCCCAGTCTATGGAGGAAGTGAAATGGAAGTTGTTCTTTTGTTATAACAGGAATTGTGTGAAGTCCCAGGGGAGGTGAATGGCTTCTAACTCTGGTATTTCATATATTTTTTTTTTAAAAAGGTATCATATGTTGCCATAACCTATTGCTTCACTTCTCTTGTTCTCCAAGACCTCTTCAATAGCGAGGGAGAACAGATAGGGATACGGGAGTCTGAACAGTGGCAGTAGAAGCAAGAACAAAGTTGTTTTAGGTACCTGTCAGGTGGGTATCTGACAGGGTTTAAGTCATGGTTCAGTGGACAGTTATTATTAGAGGGACTCTTTAATTCCTGCCCACTCCAAGCAATGACACCATCTGGAAATGTGGCATAGCTGAAGCTGTGAGTTTTAGACCTTCTGAAGATACTTCTCCAGTTCCTACTCTCACTCCCTTTGTGTGACCTTCCTCACTCCCTTTGTGTGACCTTCCTAAGCAATTCTCCATCCAGAGGAACATGTAGATCC
Source organism: Rhea americana (assembly GCF_003343005.1). Classification (NCBI taxonomy): domain Eukaryota; kingdom Metazoa; phylum Chordata; class Aves; order Rheiformes; family Rheidae; genus Rhea; species Rhea americana. Next base: position 1,066,389 of record NW_028186646.1, read on the forward strand.
CAGAAGTTCTGTCAAAGACTTCATATAATTTTCAGGAATATATTTTGATTTTGTCTTCTTTCATTTCATTTTCACAGTGACAATCTTCCAAATTAAGGCTGGAATATTTTGATAAGGCTAATCTGGGAAGTTTCCTATATTACACCAGAATAACTTGAATGGCAGGTCTGGCATATAAATARCAGTGCTTTCCGGAGGTGTGACTTAAGACCTAATAAGACTTAGGTCTTATTTCCAAGTACATCTCAAAACAGAAACACAGCTACAAACAGCACAACCTGGCAGCAACGGTACCTCTTCATTTCTCCCTTCCTCAGTATTCTTCTCCCARTCCCATCCTGAGGATTTGCTGGATCTTGAGCTCCCCAGTCAGTAGAGATATTAAATCACATACAAGTCTTCTGTTTTTGTCTCGTGAGCAGTAATGTTTGGGAACCAAGAAATAAAAATAAGAAGGAACAGCTATAAACAGCTTTGAAAGAAAACAGGACAATAGAAGACAACCTCCTGCCCTCTTTGGTCAGCCCTTCATYGTACACATTATAAATCTTTAACAGACGTGACCATCTTCACACATCCATCTGTCCTATAGTTAACTGGAGAATTTCAGAATCAAAAGCTACCAAACTGGCTATTTTCTCAAGCACTCAACTCACACAGATACTAAATCTGTATGACACAATCTCTCCTGAATTCCTAAAATCAGCTAATCTATAAGTAATACAGACAGAAGGCACAAAACACAGTTTATACCCTTTAATCCACCTGCTATCAAGTCAAGGCACGTCTGTTATCTAACGTAAATTGTTGGCAGCAAAGTTAGAATGAGCTTTCTCACACTGATTAGATGTCAGAGCTGGCTCTGTTTCTAGTAGCATATGCTACTAGAATATATCTGCTCTATAAATTGGAAGAACTACTRTATCAGCTATCATTTCTTAGAACATAAAACTCACGGAGTTCTCTATTCATAAGGTCAGAATTACAAGGTGAAATATAAAAAGGATGCAAAGATTTCCAGTATCTGCTTAACTAGTGGCCCATGATCTTGTATTCTTTTTACAAGTTGACCAGYATCAGGTTGCTTAGAGCAAGAGCAATAAACGTCATGAGGGTAAGAAATATTCGATTTACCCATAAGCGTGCATTCATATCTTTTGGGATATAGGCTTATATCCTAAAAGCCAGTGATTTATACTATCTAACATAAATTTATTCTATTTTTACATATGTCTATTTTAGATGTGAAAGATCTCTGTATCTTTTCAAATACTCCTAAGATTTTGGATATCAAGAGTATCTTACAATGATTAGATTTACAAGTTAATTGGATGTTATGTTCAGAATTACTTCTGTTGAATAGTGTGCAATATGTTACTATATTTTTTTATTGATTAGTCCTCCTTCTTGTATTATGGGACAAATTATAGCAGAACATCTGTTTTATTGTCTATAGYCCATTCATTATTTCCTATAAGTTATTTATCCATTACTTATCCCTTCTAAAATATAAACAATCCCCAAATTTTTATGTAAAAATCCCCCAATTTCATGTAAAATTTTCTCTATTGTTTTAAATAGCTTCTTGTCTTTGATTCCATTCAACTTCTGCTATATATTTTGAGACCGCATAGCTAGAGGCATACCCAGGTTGAAAATTTACCATTACTTTGTTCACTACTAGCTTCTTAGTACTATTGTATTTGTTTATACCGTGTTCTTCATAAATCCTTATGTAAGATTTAATTCCTGTCTAGTGTTGCACATACAAACACATTTTTATATGCTGCCCTAGGTTTTTCTCTCAAGGGCTTATACTTGATTTCAAACTCAAACTTAGACAGATGGTTCAGGTTATTTCTTCCAGTTGCAATATAAATATGTCTTATTTATCACTGCTACAGAGCAACCAGCAACCATTAAACTCTGTGGAATGACTTTCATTGGCTGGATTTCCCCCCTGTTTTTTAAAAGGGATTGAGTTTCTCTCCATCTCATTCATCGCTGTATCTACCAAGGAATTTATATGCACAGTTTTATCTAAACTTTTTGAACAATTGTAATGCAAGCTCTGGATATGAACCAAATTTTAGATCGTCAGTATGAATTAAAATGTAGATCCTGACACCTTTAACTAAACTTGTGGTCTAGTCTTTCAAGGTGCTTTCCGTAGAAAAGATGGAGGCTGGTGGTATTTTTTTTAAGGTGTAGTAGTTCTTTTTCATTGGTGCTAGGTCAGATCTTCATAGAAACCAAACTTGCCACCAATACCAATAAATATAACTGTTCTAGACGAGGAGAAAAAGGCAATTCAGATATCTGAGGGGYTGTACAGCCCTCTGCTGATTCCTGTCTGTTTTCATTTACTTTAGGGGAGCCTAAGACTTATACATTCCTAATTTAATCACTACAGGTGACTGCATAAAATTTAGTAGCATGAACTCATACCATTGTTTTCCTTTGTGCAGGGTCATTACTGCATCACATTTTTGGTGTGTTACCAAAAAGAAAGAGTTGGAGGGCAATACAAAATGTTTCCTCTGATGTCTGTAGATGTTTCTCACAGAATAAAAGAAAAGTAAGTTAGAATAATAGGAGTTTTCTCCTATATTGCACCTGATCTGAAACTACTGTATTATTATTATTATTATTACAATTTCTTGTCCAATTTTTGTATTTAAACACATAGCAAGAAAGAATAGAGAAAAATGCAGAATTTAGATCTTCAAATCCAAATTTTAAAAGCTAAATTTTGCAATAAATAAAGAAATGATCTTCTTAAATCACCTAAATAATTCCTATGCTTAAATGCTAGGGGTATTCATTGAAAATAAATTGTCTGAGAAATTCACCATTAAAGTCAATCCAACAGATGACTTTATAACATGACTATCATGTTTCAAGAGCAACCAAGAGAAGAAACTTTCTCTTCCTTTCACCCAGTCATTTATTAATTAGGCATTTTCTCCAGTGACAGTAAATTNTTTTTTTTTTTTTTTTTTTTTTTTTTCCCCTGCCAAAGGCATTTGAATTTTTGTCAGTCACATCCCAGAGAATATCCTATCTGTATGATTACAGACTTTTTTCCAGTGCATATGTATTTGAGTGCCAAAATTTCCTGGACTGCTTCACAAGAAAATAAACATATTTTATTGACTGAGATATTGTTTACAAATACTTTCAACTCCTAAGYTTTTCAGGGTTGATCCAAAGCTTCTTGAAATGCACTCATACACTTCCATTGACTTAGATGACCTTTTGACCAGCTCTGTGGAGTAGATTGAGAAGAGAATTAATCTGTGATAAAAACAGATAAATTCCTAAGGGTTTCTAAAGCTACACACTGTCATCTTAAATAGGAATTCAGTCTTCTAAATTTGTTGAAGAATCCAGTTAAAGTCTGAGTTAGTGAACTAAGACTAAGACCTATAACAGGTAAAAATGCAGAAGCATAAATATTTATTATTTTATTTTATTTTTTTTTCTTTCTTTAGCTGTGAAGTATTCAAGAAATCAAAAATTATAGCATTTGTTTTCAACAAGGAATATTTTTAACTGTTTACCTGCTAATGACTGTTTTAGTTGTTCTTGCTTACTTCATGAAAGAGAGGAAGGATTAAATTGTTCAGCATCACTCTGTGACTACTATATCAGAATCATACCCACTCATCTGAGAATTGCAAATATCTTCACGTCTGACTCTTCTCTTATTCATATTAAACTCACACTCGTAAGTTATCAGTTCCTTGATTAAACTCTTTTTCAAATTTCCCCTGGACAAATAACAGAAGCCTTCCCATCCTCCCACCCTCTGCTTCCAGAATCAGCAATACAAAAATCAATAGCTAATATTTCATTGCCAGGAAAGGAAAAGTGTTAGCAGCAGAACCATGACAAGGTCATTCTCTCAGTCTCGGGCTACCAAACATATACAAATACTTGCCAGCAGTGGCAGCAGACCACTGCTGGATGCAGCCAGCTTGCTGTGCTAACTGACCACAGAGTATATGTCAACACAGAAATCCCATTTAGTAATAGAAAAACACACACATGTGTATTTATGCACTTATTCCAACGTTTTTTTGCCACTTTACTGATTTACTGCATATTAGAACTGTTGATCTTCCAGATAATAATATTTAATGTTTATTCTCTTGTAATATTTGATTGTAATACTTCATTTTTAAAACCTCTTCAACTGRTAAATAAGATTTTCGGGATGTATCACATGTGAGATTTGGAAACATACAGGTTCAGATTCTCGAAATACATTTGCCAGACTACTGGCTCTCCTGTATCGCAGAAACCTTGGCATGACTCGGATACATATACTTCCTCCACAGACCTCCATTCAACACTGGAGTCCATATAATACAACTAAGATAGATCATTCTTTTACTTTCCTATTTGTGTAACAGGTAAGTAATGTGCAGGAGATTCTAGTTCAGCCTCTCCTTGATCTGATCTGCAAAATAAATTTGAATAGCAGCATCCTATTAATTGCAAAATTTCTATAACTTGTGCACTATATAATCAATCTCTCCTGTCTTGTTTCTCTTTCTAGTTCAGCTCATATTTAAAAAAAATCAGTGAAGCTGATAGGAAACAAACCTTAGACATAAATGACTAGGATATTTCCATAACAAAAGATTCAAGCTCCAACAGGCAGAAAACAACTTGAAATCGGCTTCAGTTTCAGTAGAACATAAGTTTCTTCCTGATAGTTTCATGGGATACARTTTGGGTATGTCTGTGGTGTATTTTTTGCATACATATCTGAACCACTTCATGCACGCCATACAACTGTTGAGATAAAATCCATTTTCAATATAGATGTTATTTAACCATTTTAATAGAGGAATGAAGACAAAATAACAAGTCAGTTCTCAGCTGGACTTATTTCATTATAATTTAGCTATATGGCCCTTACATCAAAGCTGTCTTGCAATTCAATGCTTCAAAGTATGAGCAGAATGAAATGAGTCTACCTACAAAAGATCATGCGGATAGAGTTTATGGACAGTTAATTTCAAGAATAGTTTCACTTTTGCAGAAACTCCTATCCTTTCTCTTGCATCATTTCTATTTAATAAAAGGTTGTTCTCAACATTACTGTGTCTTAAGCATTGGATCTATGGAAAAAGAGTTGTTTTCTGTTCCATATGGTCAGCAAAACTTGCAATCTTCTGGGTGACTTGGGATAAAACAGCAGCAGATATTCTGATTATAATGCTAGAATGAGACTTCTACTCCACCAGAAACCTCTCTTTAGACAAACAAGAAGAGCTTGTCTCTTTGGACAAGCTTGGTCAAATTTATTCTTACCTTTATTTCAGCTTTTATTTTGCAAAACTAAGAAAAATATTTACTTGGTTTACAGAGACACCTTTTACTTGTATTGAGAGACTAAGGCTTTCTAGGTGTGCTTAGGAACTATAGGTAAAAGTCAAGAATTCATCCCTGTGCCAGTAGTAAATACTTCCAGCAGAAAAAGATTTAGAAAAACAGATGAACTTCTCTGTAAGCACTTCCAAATTTGTATTTTATTAATGTCTTTCACCTCAACAGACAGAATAATTCATCATAATTAAAAAGATAACCTAGGTTAGTGAGGCTTGCTCTACAATAGAGTTATGAAATTAATTTTTAGATGACCTTTGTATATACAGCAGTGATTTCAACACTTATGAGAGAAAATACCTCCACCGAACACAAACAGTGGTAAAGACATAGTGGTGTTTTTTCAGACTAGGGAAGAAATCTGGCCAAATAAACTACAGATCAGATTCTCAGATGTACAATTTTGGCAGTGCTAACAATAATTGACTATCACAAACAGTTTAAAAATACTCATGCTTCATGAAAGAATGTATATTTTTTCTAAAAAATTTAGTAAACATCTATGATACTACCCACTAGGTAAAATTGGAAATTAGAAATAACTGTATATGCATGGAACTCCTTTGTACCTGCTGCTGCTTTATATTTAAAGCAGAACATTTTAAAAGTATCCTGTCGCCACTGAGAGTTTTCAGAGACACAGAACTGGGACTACAGCATCTATAAATCCTCTACTCATCCTATGTTGTCTTTATAATTAATGCAGAGAAATGAGCATTTTTAAGGTGCAATTCATCTGGCTTGTTTAAGACATCACTTTAGGATGTGATGAATCATACTTCAGACTCCATTGACAGCATTAATGAAAATTCCTTAACTCTAAAGGATGCCCATGGTGACTGACTTAGACAAATTGAGCCCAATGTGCCTAATACGGTGGAATTATATGTTTTTCATTTCTATTTTTGCAAAGGCTTATTGCCTACATATGAGTAATTATATTTTTGAAAGTAAAGACTCCTAAAATTAAGTCACTTGGATTGCATGAGTCTGGGGGCCTTGACTTCTCAACGAAAAATAAACAGATTTTTGAGCATCAAAATGATTTTTTAAAGTAGATGACAAAGGCACTCAGCTTTGGTAACACTGGTTTTAATTTCTCTGCGTATCAGCTGTTCCATATGTAAAATGAAAATTATAATATTAATCCTATTGTGACCTGGTTTGCCTGTATTTATTCAGGTTTATAAAATATTTTGGTAAACTCCAAAGGATATAGAGGCTAAATATGACTTTATTAGCTATGTTATTTCTCTTTGCATCTGCTTGTAACTGAAATTCATATATTGCTGTCATCTATTCTTAGACATTTTAATCTCATTTTGTATTTGGTCCTGTATTAATTTCGCCTTTCTAACTGAATAGGATGTGTCTACTGCTGTGCCTTTGAATCCCCTGAATTTTTACTTCCATACTTTTGTGATTCAGAACATATCCTATAACGCCCTTCTTTGCGCTGCACATAATGTGGAAGACGTTAGCCTTCCATATGCTATTAAAGATTCAGCATCACAAGCTATCATTACATTAATTTTAAGACACCTTTTTTATCAACAGATGAACAATCACGATGATTAAAACTGCTTCTCCTCTCAAGGGCTTGCACAGTACTCTGCATTCTCTGGCATGTTGATTAGTTATGTTGATTGAAAATGAGTGAAAAACAGAGACAACCTATTAGCCAGTTTAGTTAGCTGCTACTTACATTAATGAAAATGTCTGGCTACAKGCCCATTAAGACTACTTGGAAGATCAAAGGTTGAAAAGTGACTCGCTGCGTCTCACTGCTGACGGCTCGGAAGCGAGCACGTTCACAGACGGCTGCCGCAGCCCGCGCAGCCCGCGCGAGGAAACGCCGCTGCCCGGCAGGCAGTCCGGGCCAGAGCACCCTCCGCGCTCGGCCGGTGGCTCCCGTGGCGCCCGCGGAAAGTTGGCACAGCAGGTGCTTTGGCAGCAGCAGTATTTATCAGTGAGAGCAGCTAGCAGCAGCTCCATTACTGCCACTACTAACAACACATGTCTTTCTTTCATTGCCAGAGAGGCACTGGTGGAAATAAGGGGAAGCACATAGATGGTTTTCTAAAGGACAGCTTTGTTTTTTTCTTCACAATTTGTTTACTTAAAGTGCCTCCTCAGGCTGACTTTTAGGATGCAAAATAGAATTTCTTGTAATTATTATTTTTTGTTAATTTCAACGTATGTCAAGGAGCTTCACACTGAATAAAAAACATCATTGTCTGAGAAATGTAGAGTTAATAAGAGGCATTAGCGGCCCATAGAGGCAGAAAAGAAATATTCTGACAATTGCTATTCCACATTTGGAATTGCAAGGGTAAGAGCAGTAAAGTGATTTGCCCAAGGTGAAGTAAATAGTGCCAGGAACTGAATCCAGATCTCATGAGTCATAGCCCAATGCCTTAATCARCTGACCATGTTTCCAAGCATTTGGCTTTGCAAAATCATTTGGCCTGATTTACTGGCAAAGTCTTAAAAAGAGTGATTTTTCCCACTACAAAAAAAGTCAATGACCTAAAAGAAAACAAAAAAGGAATAACTTTCTTTTTTTTTTTTTTTTTTTTTTTTGGTCAACTAGACAGATATCCCACCTGAGTAATACAGCATAAATGCTGAAGAAAAAGGATAGGAACAGAAACGAGGTTCATAGGTAGTACAGTATCCACTCCAGCACTGCTGCAAGACCCAGGTGACAATGATTTGCCATAAGGAACAGTGCACTAGAACGTAAGACACGGACCTTATCACTGAGAAGACATCTGCTGCCTGTCAGCTGCCATTTAGACAATGGGAAATGGCTAAGGAAAAGAATGAAGAAGTTTGCTTGTGATTTCCAGGTTGCTGAGTATCTGCTTTCTTTTTCCTAATTCTTAGCTCTGTCTGAACAAAGAAAGCAGATTTTGACCTGACTTTATTCTAATCCTGCTGAAGGGACTTCAAGCTATGGCAGAATATATACTAAATTCACTATGGTTAAGAGAATAGAATCATTAATTATGGTAGATCACATTCAGAATCGGTGAAAATGGAATTTAAAGCTAATTATAAACATTTTACTTATATTTTCCATCTGAACTTTGCATATTTCATGTTTGTAATTTTTATTCTAGTCATTCACATTTTGAATCATCTCTGAATACACATAAGCAGACTAAAATATATATTCTACTGAGGTAGGCTTTGAATAATTGGTACAATAACATTACCTATTCCTGACACTTCAGAGTTAATGCAGTTAAAGTGCTGGGTTACTGAAAAAGTCAGTGCATATATCTAAGTTTAAAAATAGAGATCTGCTGAATTTGCATTAAAAGATTCAACTACATAGTTTTTATTTGTTTTCCCAGTTTTCCTAGTATGAAAATGGACATTTCATTTAACTGTGCAAAACAAGCTGAATTACGTTATTCAGCATTTAAACTGAGTAGAGCTATTTAATTAGTAGGCAGTTTTCCTTTAAAAATCAGGCCCAAGTTGTGTGTGTTGGGGGGGGGTTGTTTAGTTGGTTCTTTTAACACAGCAGTCCAACAGTAACATCAAAGAGAGGAGATGAAGAAACGCTTCAGCAAAGTCTTCTGCAATCCTCCCTTCATTCCACCTATTTTTGTCCCGTAGGAACGGCAGTGGAGAGCAATCTAGTCTCCAGAGAAAGGCTCCTGCCTGGAGAGGAATCTCATGTTACACATATTGGTAGGCAGCACAGATGCATTGCAGGCTTAACCATTAAATCTAATCATTCCTTCTCTCGTGCCATCCAYAGGCCTCTTTTTGTGATATTTACTCCTGCTGTTCTTCATTTTCAAGATAGATTCACGGATGAGTATCAACAGATAGAAAGAATGAAAACAGAACCCTTTTATTTATCTTTTCCTTTTAGTATTCTGTTGACAAGTCATTAGTGTACTAAAAAAGGCACACATCTGCAATACTTATATTTCATCGTCTCCCACTTTAACCTGCTTATTGTATTTGCTACTACTATAGCATCTACCATGGGAAATGCTTCATTTTGTAACTGTAGTATTCAGGTCAGGGGCAATTTCCCTCTTCTGAGATCCTTCTGAAATCTGCAGTAAGGGATACAAAACCCACACAACAGCAAACCAGATAACATTAATGGAAAGATTAATTACTTCCTCAGCTGCATATAAGGTGATTGTTGGATACAGCTCCTACAGAAAAATGCCTGATGTCTAGGCATCAGCTGAGGGGAGGGGTTATTATTTCATTTCTTTATTTTTACTTACAGGGAGGTCTTCTCCAGCAGGCAACTATCAGACAAGGTGATTACCAGTATCCCTGTTTTTCAAGTAAACTTGCACATATTGAACCTTTTATGCATGCAATTTCAGATGGAAATACTTCATCTGGATGTTGGTGGTTGAAGGAAAGCTCACAGCATTTTCTTTTTTTTTTCTTTTTTTTTTTTAGAAAAAAGTGTAATGGGAGAGCTTTGTGATTTCAATATACAAATAAATCCCAAGACACAGCTAGGAAGAGCTTTGGTTAGTTTTGTACATACTTAACATAATAAGGGGGAAGGGAACTACAAAATGCTCTATATCAGCCATGAGAATGGTTTTCATATTAAATTTTGAATGATTAAAAGTCCAGTAGAATAAAATATTATGAAATGGAGTATAAAGCAAGCCGGAGGTAGTTCAAGTAAAAAGAACTTCAGATTCATCTGTGATAGAAGAGAACCCCATGTTCTCTGCCTGCATCAAACTAGGATTTTCTAAGGGGTTAAAAAAAGCAGAAAAAAAAAAAGAAAAAAACAGGAAGATCATTACACAGGTATTGTCTTGCACTTTATTGTAACATGTAAGAAAATATAATGAGAAGAGTCTCAAAAGCCGTGTTCATGTAATCCTGAGTTAGCAGACAGTAGATCAAATTTACACCTAAAGAGCATGCTTCTGTGATAACAGTAAAAAAGGGCATTGTGAATTAGTATGAATATTAAGCACAGCAAGATAAAAACACATCTCATTCCTGAGCACAAAAATATCATTGTCTAATTTCCTTTGAAATGTGTCATAAATGTGCCTTTTATGCAGTATTTTGAAAGAAAAATGAATCATATTACACTTCTCAGTAGTACAGTTATGCAATTCAATGGGGGATGAAATGTCATGATTTAATAAATAGGATAAAGATTAGTAAAATAATCTAATCACTACTCTCTTTTATTTTTAGTCCATCTCTGGGGATAGAAAGGAGCAGGAGAAGAAAATTAATTTGAGGTTTTGTGCAGATATGGGTCAGTAGCCCAAAGCTTTCCTGTGTTTTATAAGTGATAACATACTTCAGTAGAGAGAAGATCACTGGGAGTGAGACAGTGATTATAAATATAATAAATGCTTCCTTAAGCAAGCAACAGCAGGAGCATTGCTCAATGTAAGTGACACTCTGACATGGACAGGTCCCCTCTGCTCCTCAAAAAGTATGTGGGGCATTTCTACAGTGACTCGTGCAGGAGTAGYCCCGAGTGGTGTTTGACCTGGATTTTCTGCCTGGAGTAAGCAGTCTTTAGGGCTAGCTTTGGGTCAGCTGATACCTTCAAAAACCTYGTGTTACACAAGGTCTAGCTGGACTGTCTGCAGCTGTCCTGTATTCTTTCCGAGTGATCTCTCATGGACTCTGTTAGAGAGAGGCAAGTTTGAACTCGGGCAGGTTTCAATAATTAGGTAAATCCTAGATTTCTGAGAGCTCCTAAAATTCTGTAAGTCCACGCTAAGATATAACACCACAAAAATGTAGAAAGGAGGGTAAATATGAGAGAATTGACATAAGCAGAGTGCTCACCATGTTGTGAATAAGCAGGCAGAGGGAAGGATTGTGTGGGGCAGAGTGGCCTCATTTACATCCTCCTGTTAGAGCCAGAGCTCTCCTAGAGCCTGACCTCCTCTGAGGCCCATCAGGCAGCAASTGCAAGCTACGGTAAGTAGGAGATCTTCAGGGCTCTGCCTCACTATATTTTTTCAGAAGAGCATGTTGTCTGAACGTCTGCACCACTATTCTGGGCACTAGCCATGTTGCATTAACTACAAACATTTGATGGTACCCAGTTGAGTCAGTGATTTCAGCAGTCGCGTATGATCCCTTTTGCTTTCACACAGTCAAGAAATGCCACCACGATCTGAACCTGATCTTTCAGCAGTTTTAACCTCCCTAGGTAAAAACTATACACACATGCTCCCTGTGCACACCTGCTTTCCACCAACACATCCATGTATAATATGCCRTGGTTCTCTTCTGTAAACTATCATTTACAGATAGCATTTTTTACTGTGTAAAATATGCCTGTAGATGATCTCATTCATGCTTTTTTTTCCGTTTTGAGGTTTCAGTGGTTGACGCCACAGCCTCAGGTTGCCGTCAAGTCTGGAAGTCACTGCAGTCCTCACGGATTTATCATGCTACGTGTTTAGCCTCTGGTCTAGAGATTAAAGGCTCCTTCTGGGTTCATCTCAGTCCTAACAAAGTAACTACACAACACAATAATGTTTTGTCTTTGTCACCATGCCAGTGATGACAAGGACTCACGAGGGCAGGATGCTGAGTCATAAAGGACACCTAAGCACACTTAAGAGCAAATCCAGCTCTTAGGAGGAAAATTAAGCTGAATAGAGAAAAAACAATTCATGGTTTGAAATTCCAGTAAAAAAAAGTCTTTGTGATAGTGAATTCCCTGAATTTAGGGTACAGATGGTTTCTGTCCTCAACAACATCTGCAGTTTATCTAAGGAGATACTGGCAGAATTCTGCAGGCACAGTTACAGTACTGGGTCAGAACAGTTGCATTATTTATTACTTATATATATATTTTTATTTTTTAATGTTCATCACAGTTAGACCTAGATGTGTGTAAAGCAAGAAGTTGCCTGAGGCAATAAGCTATGAAACAGTTTGGGGAAAGATCAAGGAAGAGGAGAGGTGGAATAACCATGGCTCCGCTGGCAATCTTACCTAGACCAGAGGGCTTAAAATCCAGGACGCCAGGAAAGTTTCTGCAGTGAAAGGAGGGARGAGGAAGGTAGTCCGAGCAACAGCAATAACTGACCACACTTTCCTGGCTTTCCTACCCCTTTCCTCCTCTCCCACACCATTTTTTCCCTCTGATTTGCCTTCCAGCTCTCCTGATTTCTCCTGCTCGTCACCTTTCCTTAACAAGAAGCCAGGCTGGATTCCAGCACCTCATCTCCAAGRTGGCAAAATTCAGTTTAGACCACATTGCTCTGAGAGCCTTCAAGCAGCTCAAGTTCATTCATTTGATACTTAAAAGCTCTGACAATCATCTGACATTGTCTCAGCATGTGTAGATGAGTTGGCTCCCTGAGGCAACCCAAGACAACRTTCGCTGAGTCTCAGAAGCTGTTTACTGAAAACACAGAACTGCTCCATGGAAATCTAGCACTGTGCCTTGCATCACATGACCACTATGTCAGTGTTGCTGCTTTTTTCCTGCTTAATCTGCCATGCTTAAATCATTTATTGAGTAAAGGTTTCTAAATGGAGACAATGGTGATGTTTCCTCTGACCTATATTACACTGCCTAGGCAGAATCTCTGGCTCTGTGAGTTTTGGGACCAAGGCATGTCGTAAACAGCCACTGGTTTGTATTAATGATTTATCTGACTTCTATATGCTGGCATTTAAAAGGACTGAAGGTTGTTTCTGTAAATTTTGGCATAACTTTCATGCTAATCAGATAAAGTTTGTGGGAACATTTGAATCGGACACCTGAACTCCTGTCTCCCYTTTCCACTTTAGCATAACTCACAGTATGTTGCAGGCTCTCCATTTAAAGTGGTTTACTGCTCTCTCTCCATCTCTCCATATAAAGGAGTTATCTTTTGCCTTCATCCCACTCTGATACTCTATGTAGCTGTTGGAAACCTTGGGAAGGGAAGGAATGATATTTTCTCCTTTTCTGAGTCTTTAGGGAATTTCAGGAGAGGAGATATTTCTCATGTCCCCTCTTGCAGAGCAGTCCCTTCAAATGCACGTATACCCGAGGTGCAGCAGAGCTCTCTGTACGTGTAACCTCTAGGTAATACTAGTTCTACAAGGGCATCGYTCTCCAGGATTCACTGCAAGGGCTGTGGTCCTCTCGGACTCTTGGAGTATTTCTGTAACGGTTTCGCTGATTTCAAGCATGTGGCTATTCACAGAAAGTGTTAAGGATGCAAATATTCTTTCTTTTCAGAACAAATTTCCAGGACAACTGCCCTGGGATCCTAGATGGGGTGAGTGTTGGGGGGAGATCCTGTAAAGGAATAACAGCAAATGATCCACCAAACTGGCAGACAGAGAGCACTAAGGCCTTGGGCTCTGTTTGAGACCTTGAGAGCCTAACATCAGCTGTGGTATGGACCTACGTGTTTCTGAAAGAACTGATGGAGAGGTGCAGGCCTTGGCTGAACAGTTCGGAGGAGATCTGAGCAGTCTGGTATGAGGTCCTGCACTTCCCCGCACAGGCCGGGGAACCCTTTCAGTGATCCAGTCCTCCGGGCTTCCCTTTTGCACAACTTGTTTTCCTTATGAGTCTTCAGCCTAAAACAATAGAGGAGTTTCCAACAATAAAGGGGATTTTCAGCCCTCTGAGCTTAGTCATTTCCTATTACTCAAAGTATGAAAATGTGAAAAAGTTCCGATTTACAAAGTCTTTGGCTGTTAGTCCAGCCAATATTTATATATCTACTCTCACAAAGCAGTGAACTTCCGAACAGCAGGGATGTTGCCTCCCTAGGAAAAAAACAACACTTTAGAACAATTGTTTAAAATAGCATTGTAAATTGCTTTCAACATAACAGAATTTGCAGTGGACATTAATGTTGCCATAGCAACCCAGAATGCTGCGCTGTTTTTGTTTTGTTTTGTCGGCTATTAAAGGAAAACCCTTTGAATYGTTCCAGTGTCAAGGATTATATTGTAGCGACTACTGCTGCGYGTCTACCCAAAGGAATGAGAATACTATTCCACAGGCTGTACCGACCATAACTTTGAATATATGAGCACGTTTAACAACAATTCTTTTTTTTTACTTATACTGAGGGTTCTATTAAGTTCAATTTAGCTATTTCTAAGGGTTGAGAGCTCAGTTATTCTCAGTTAAAGAATAAACTTTCTAAGCTGAAAAACAGCACTGATACGGGTCAGTTAAAGGAGAAACACACACCAGTAAATGTATTATGTTCAGATCTTACTGACATATGATTTGACTCAAGGCTTTCTGTTGTAAAAACATTGTTTGTTGACAGAATTTGAGTGTACATGAAAAATTTGTGTGGAAAAGTATTCCTGGCTTTTTATCATGATGAAAAATTTTTATGAGACTTTTTTCATAATTTCAAAATATAATTTTCAGATCAGTTTAATTTTATGTATTTGAATGTCCACGTTATTTTGTTATGCTTCTATTATTTTACAAAATCAGGAGTAGTGGCAGTGTATAGCATCCTGAACATGTAGTAACCTGATATATATAATAACTAAAATGGTACAGTATTATTTTTAGTTTAATTTAAAAATTATAAGGGTAACTCAGGTGTAATGTTTTGGCTGGCCTAACTGAAAAAAATTGCCTATYTGGGCTGTAACAAATTTATTTGGAAGGTGCATATGTTATTGTTATCCAGAAGTTAGTCGAGAATGCACAAACAATGCACAGTTCGACTACTGGAATACAAAATAAAACAAAACATAAAGCAAAAATTTTAAATGAAGCTCTGACACTCTGAAACAAACATTTAAAATTCCAAAGCAAAATTTCCATTCCTGTCTTAAAGAAAAAGTAATGATAATATTCCAAAATACTATTAATTTTATGATTTAGAACTAAATTACTTCTGAAATTCCGTGGAAAGAAGCATTTCCATCATTTCTATCTGTATGTTTATTTATTGTTCTGCATTCGTTTGGTTCTCTGCAAAGCTGTTGGACAAGAAAGCATGAGGTAGCAAATAACTTTGTTTTTGCTATCCATTTCTACTCACTCACTGGCTAAAAAAGATTAATTGTTGGATAGGCCTTTTAACTCTCTACAGAGATTTCCAGAAATAAATATTAATTATTTTTGAGATAATTGGAGAAAAATGTGATGTCTCTAACTCATATTCACCCTTGAGGTAATTTCAAGAGTGATGTGGTCCATACACTATGCTTTCTATAGTGTTTGGCTCAAGTCACTGTCTAGAACTGATTTGCATGTCAATTTTAAATAAAAATAAAAATGCTTCCTATGATGCCATAGAATCATAGAATATTTTATGTTGGAAAAGGTCTCAGGAGATTGTTGCATCCAACCTTCTGCTCAAAGCAGTGTTAAATTTAACCTTAGACCAGGTTGCCTGGGGACTTTTCTAGTTGTGTTTTGAATGTCTCCATTGATGGAGATTGCCTAGGCAATTCCATCATAGCATGGAATATATTTTCCTCTTGCCTGTGTCCCTCTCCTTGTAATGGCACCCAATAAAGCCATCAATTTCTGAAGAAGAAAATGTAAGAGATCAGTGAAAAATATTGTCTTTCATTGAAACCAATGGGAATTTTGTTTCTGATTCCCATAGTGCTGGAATTCASTCTTTATCATCTTTAATATCTCAAATATATTTCAAAAAATGAAGTCTATTTTTGGGGTAATATTTTTGTATGGTTTCTTTGAATGGTTTTATTCCTATCTTGGTTTTATTTCTTTATTACCTTATCTTGATTTCAGTCAGTTCACTTTCATAAATCAGCTTGTTTCTGCTTTCTACTGTTGTGAAGAAGAAAAAACAGGCAATTTGCAGTAAGCTGTTTTAAATACCTATTTGAAGAAAAAGTCTTGTTAAGAATCTTAATTATTAGTTAATAATATTTGAGGGGCAAAATATTCCATATCTTGACCACTTTCATCACTTTTTCTGTGTTTTGAACCCGTTGAATCCCTTTGTTTTGAATCCATTTTCCCAAATGGAGAACTGTAAACTTAAAGTGATAAAAAGAGTTAATCCTTCTCCTCCTGAGACTGTAGAAGCGAAAGCATTCACCATAGCCACAGAAATCAYTAGGTGAAGCCAGATTAGCAAATTATAGCTTGCCTGACTTCCTAGAGTATGCCAAAACAAGATTAGAACAGCTGATTTGGGGGTGTCCGAAACAGAAACCTTTTCCATATCAACATCTTATCATATGATTACTGCAAAGCACATGTCCTAAAACAACAACAAACAGTCTTTCTAAGCAATTCTTGTTCTTGAATCAGATGATAGTTATTTGATCTAAACACATTGAACYGAAATAGCTCATGAGTTTTCCTTCTTACGATTGTCACATGTTTTTAAGAGGAGCTGGGAAGTATTGCAGATGTGGAAAGTAGCTAAATGCAACAGARGGAGTGAATTGCATAAATTGAATCGATATATTCAAATTTAATGCKCAGACTAGTTTGCTTCTAACTTCTGATGTGAGAGTAATGAAAACCAGTATAAGAAGAATTATTTTAATAYGTACTTTTAATGATGTCACTTGTGTTTTCTCTCATATTCAGAGTGGAAAAGTGTGCATATGTTGGTTAAAGAAAATTTACTTAAAGATGTCAGTCACTGCTGTAACAAAAACAAGARATATTTTAGCATTTGAAAAAATAATGGGAAAATAAGGCAGCCTGAGGAAAGGCTTCCTTACCTTTTAAGTTTTCRCCTTTTCCCAAGTCCCGAAATATGACTTGGTAATTACCACAAATGGATACATTTCCCAAATCTATGGGCAAAATAATGCCAAATTAATTATTGATCTAACTGCATAGACAATAAAAATACTCATAACTAATATAGTAACTACATGAGTTAAAAAATAAGTATATGTAAATAGCAAAAGAAACTGAAACATATATCAAAAGAGTGGGAATTGCCTTCAGGATATTTGATTTTGAAATATTTGTTGTAATTGGTACAAGTTTCTAATTTGGTGTTAGGCACTATTACATTAGAAATAATATATATTACTTAATACTTGCATTTCATATGGAAATATATAACATTGAAATGCATATAGAAAATAAGACATATAGAAATGAAACAAAATTCAGCTAAAATCTTGACTATTTCCCCCTGTTGGGCGGGATTCTCCAAAGATTTGTTCTCCTAGAATAACCCATGAAAATATGCGTAACTTCAGGTACTTCAGTTTTCTTACATGTGTCAGGTTTAATCATGTAAGTAAACCACTGAYGAGTAGGAGCACTGAATTCATGTTACATTTCAGGTTTCTAAACAAGCCACAGACACCATCTACTTTCCACTGAAGAAAAATGAAAGATTCTGAGTATGGGATTCATTTAATCTGATGTWCCTGGTCACAGTTGATTTTCCAAACACTCTGTAAGGTCAGTAGGAGAAATGAGCACCTTCTGAGGATCATCTGAAGGTAGATGACAAGCTCAGTAGAATGACTCACCTCCCAGAAGCATCTGTATTGACTGTAGAAAGCTATTGTTTTTGTAATAAACAAAATATTGAACAGCATGAGCAGCTAGGGTTTAACAGGTTCTCTTCTAAGAAAACCAGAATAGTTTACATTTTAGTTAGTACATTTTAGTTGTCCATCCAAAGTTTCAACAATAAAACTTTAGTGCCATACACAGTCACATAGTCTATAGATACCCATACGACATAAAGCAGTGTTAAAATACCTTTTTCTTCCTACACTGAAAACTTCTACATATCCTCCCCCATTCCATGCTTGTTTAGAATACRTTTTTATAGCAGAGCTGCAAGCACTGTAACATGTAGTGATTTATTTTGGAAATGCAGACCCAAGAGCAACTGCAATGAAAGCAGTATGGCAGGAAAAGAAGAGGTCTGGACCATCTGGGTGAAAATATGTGATTTTGAAAATGTTTAGAAAAAATAAAATTGACACAGATCTGAAAGTGAAAAACTTTGAATTCAAATGAGAGCTTTGTCACTCATTTGCTCATTGACATCATTCATGACACTGATGGCTGATTTTCAGAGCAATGTGGTGCCCACCTCTTCTCTATAGTTAGGTAGCTAGGGAGTTGGTCTGAAACTTCATTTTCCATCTGAGGATGATGTGCAAGYAATAATTATTTAATAGCTGTGGAACAGGCACTAATGGGTTCTTTAGTTATCTTTGCCTCATATAAGTCATTTAGAAAAGTTGCTAAATTAGCATGATCAGTACAGCACCACTTTCTTCCTCTGTTAGCAACACTATTTCTGGCCATACTATGAATATGGTAATAAAAACTAAAAAACAAAGGAACTGGGGAGCATTTATCACATGCAATATTCAGTCAATTATATATATGTATTTTTATATATGTATATAAAATATATATAAACATATATATATAAACATATATATTTTATATAACATATATATAAATATATATATAAAGACATATACATATATAAACATATATATTTATATATATAATATATATATAAACATATATATATATAAAATTTCTCTGTTTGATGCTTACGATATTTATATTCTTGCCCAGATAAATCTAAAATGAAAAATGAATTACTAGTGTTTGCAAATAAAGACATAAATCTTCCAGTGCTGAAACAAATGGTAGGCTTTTGTGTCTCGTTGGGAAGGTAAAAGAGAATAGGTTTGTTGCTAAAACAATAAAAGCTTGTTCTTATCCCTGTTCTGTTTTATATGGCCTGTTATTGCACTGAAACTCATCTGGCATTTACCAGGTGATAAAAAGGGCAAAACAAACTGTTCTTTACTGGAAACCGTGAAACTTTGATGTTAAAGCTGATACGAAATAGACCTGCTGGGTAGGATTGTATCAGATTCCTTCCAAATGCAACCTGAAGCCAGAATTTTCATAAAGATAAAAGTTTTACTTTGGTTTTGTTTAAAATATTAAGCTGGACTCAACATAATTTATGCTGAAGTAAGTTTTAAGAAACTTAAATGAAATCTAGTGGAATTGCAGTACCATTTGTGTCCGTGGATAACAGGGAGAGCCCAGAAGGTATTTGCAAAATGCATATAGAACCGAAATATGAGAATCCACTGGTGTTTGGAAATGGAGGCCTATATTTTTCAAAGCTTGATCTTCACATGAAAACTGACAAGTTACCGTGAAGTAAAACACTTCAAGGCAGCAATTCCTGCACTGGGAAAGTYGTGTACTTTAGCTGCTCTTTACTGCACAGACATCACGCTTTCACTTTGCCCCTAGACAGCTCTTCATATCTATACCATATTTTCTTCCCATTGAATTCCCCTACACAATCTCTAAGAGGAGTCAATCAAGAGTGAAAATTTTGCAGTGGCAAACTTTTTGTTACCAAATGAATGAGCATCTCCTCACTCGGTTCCTTCTGTTCCCAGGCACGTCTGGTGTAAGCTCCCAGAGCTGATGGAGAGACTGTCTGGGYTAAAATGAAGTTACATTTTGGAAACACAACAAACCAAAGTTGTACTAGAAATATAAGCACTGTAGAAATTTGATGGGTTTTAAATCAGCTAACATAGTCTAAAGGAGTTTGTTTCTATTGACTCTTTAGACAATCATTAATCTAAGCCTGGTCTGAAAAGACTAGTCTGAAAAATACACAGGAGTAGCATTACCTCACAGAGTGTGGCAGACAGAGCATCCTCTATCCCCAGCCCACAAGTGAGACAAAATTGAGGAAATTTTGTTTCCAAGCCCTATTCTCCAGCACTAAGCAGAAAGGTTGATCTGCACAGGAGGAAAAATCAGAGGATTTGGGGAGATATATGGTAAATATATGGTTTGGGAGATATATGATAAATGTATCTGAATCTATTCCAGACATGTGCAGTAAGTCAAGCATCAGATAGACATTCCAGAGTCAAAATAATTAAATCCCACCTTTACTGGCAGATTTTAATATATCAAGAATCCCTAAAATTCACCACATATCTCTGAATTGCTGTATCTAATAGAAAGTYTAAGAGTCTGTATTATTAAAGTAAGGTAACTGCATTAGGTGAAAGTAGAAAATCTTTTAATAAGGCAGGATAAGGAAGATTTGGAGGACCTTTTAAAAGTTTTGATTACCAGTGAAAACTGAGTAGAATTTCAATAGTCCAAATAAAAAGTCACATAATGAACATCTAGCTTGAGGGAGTTCCCTGTGGCAAATATCAAAGGATACGAAAAACAAGCATAAAACTATATTCAGGTTTTGCTGAGCAATAAACAAATCACCATTTCCTCTCTCTCCTGCTTCTGTTGCCCTGGGAAAAAAAAAAAAAAAAATCCCACCTTCCAAAGTTTTAGCTAAATGTATCTAGGCTCACGCCGCTCCCAAAACAGCAAGAGTGGAGGAGGCATTGCGCAGAGCTGAGAATGCAGCTGAGAACACAGGTGTCAATTTTCTATGTCCCCAAAGTGGGCTGCAAACTTCTGCATTCCCACAAAGGCTGGGGAAAAAAAGAGTGTGCAAGCTAAGCAGAATACCCTGGGGATCAGTAATACCTACCACAGCACGGAGCAAAAACAGGACTTAGAAATGGAGCTTTTTCAGCGATGCGCCTGGAAGAAGTGGTGGCTGCCTGTGCCACTGAGTGCTCAGTTCAGCAAACCTGACAGCTGGGAGCTGGATCTTACAGTAGTGAGATACTGCTCTTTGAGAAGAGGCCTCACCTTCCAGCTCCCTAATGAGCTTCCACCTGCATGCTGACCCTCTAATCTGTGAAAGAAAAATACAGTCAGGCATGTTACCTCTGAAAGGTATTCACAACCGTGACACATAATTTAATACAATATTTAATATAAGGGCTTATTATTTTTCTGCTGGATCTCCCATATCATTCAGTGCAAAAGCAGTGCTTAGGAAGGGAAAGAACGCAAATGGGTAGCAACCATTAATATAGCATTTGCTTGCTTTTCTGGTTGCATCTGCAACTGAATTAATAATTTTTAAGGAAGATTTTTTGCATGCTGTTTCTTTTTTTGTATTCTGACAGTCCATAAAGATCAGTTACCCACTGTGCAAGGTGCTGGGTAAACTGATGACATATACTTCTAATGGAGGAAACTTTTCAGTCTAAGATAAAATTAGCTGGACTTAGTCCTATTTAGAAGTAGAAAAGACAAAAGTTGCTTATGAATTTATTACGCTAAATAATCTGATTTAGTATGGACACGTTCTTTCAGCAGAGCAGCCAACAGCTGAACTCRTGATCAAACTTGTGAACACCCTTCTCTCCATATACATAGAAGTCTTTTCTGTTATATATGATGTTACAAATAAAACAAAATCCTTCCATGCCGTACAGGAAAAATATGGCAGCTGATTATGGGAATTACCCATTACCAAGCTGCAACTGAGTAAATACATCAAACGAATATCAGAGAATAAGAGAGATGCCAAACTATGAAAAACAGATACCTGGCTGTAGGTGTTATAAAGCAGCTTACCCAGTTTCTTTTTGCTATGTAGCAATACCCCTACGTGAGAGGAATTGTAAGAGCTCATTTGCACCTTGAGAAATTATGGAATAAAGTTTACAGTTCCTTATATGGCCAGTCATTCTTCATGATCAGTATGAGAGGCTCTGCCTTTCTCTAACCTTTCCCTAATATTCTGGGGTGTTTTTAGAGAAAACTTTTATTCCCGGATATGCCCAGTGGATCTCTCTTCCATCCATCCACATACATCAATCTATATTCATAGATGTAGTATTGTGCACTCTCCACACAGAGGTCCTACGGAGAGCTACACGTTCTCCTGAATCTCCGAGTTTGACAGAATATTGCTCTTAAATYTTTGATACTTGGCTGCTCTAAAAATGCAACACAAATACTTCTGAAAGTATTATTTCTGCATAGTGAATATGAATACTTTTTCAATTTTGTTTAGCTATGTTTAAGTTGCTAGAAAAGCTAACATTTGCATATTTCTGCTGCCAAAGTTTCTCCMCTCTGATCCCTAGCAGCACGATCATCCTTCAGGAGAAAGAAAAACAGCTCAGCAAATTGCTACATAAAAATAACATCTTACAAACTGGAAACACAAAAAGATCTTTACTTATCACTGAAGAAAGGAAGAAAGAGGCAAAACACTTAGCAAAAAGAACTGAAAACATAAGAAACCATCATAAAAAGGAGGAAGCAAAGATCAATAGTGAAAAACATCCCTTCAAAGATGGGTAAATGAAATAATAATAATAATAATAATAATAAAATAGATTGTGCTTTCTGGCTTAAAGCAATCATAGTCCTACAGCTAAATCCACTGATCTTACCTTTCTTCATCAGTTACATTTCTCATTCATTTTACTCATTAACTATTAAGATAGATTCAGTAAGGTCTAGGCTGGTTCACAGGCTCTAACAAATGGCCTCCAAAACAGGCTTGATTTAATTAGCAGACAAGCTTTATGATTTAGCTGTAATGGACTTCCTATTTGAGATAATACCCTCTCATTTTATCTCATTGCCAAAATAACCCACATGCACATTCTATATAAATGGCTGTTTTTCTAGTACTTTGAACACTACGATGAGTCTTTCCACTAAATTTAATAGGCTTTTCACAGTGTTTGGAGTCTCAGATACAACCTGATGAAGAAAGCACTGTTTTTAGTACTAGCTGTTAGACAGAAATTGTTTGACTAATCCCTAGGGGAATAGGTGAACTAACTGGAAATGGTGAAAATGAAATAGAGAGATAACTAAGAATTTCTAATCCATGGTATAAACAAGTAGGATTGCCAAAAAAAAAGGAAAAAATCTGACTGAAAAAATATCACTTCATGACTGGCTGATAAGATTTTTTGATTCTCTGTGGCAGATGCAGATTGCATCGTCCCTACATGATAGGTGTTAAGAAAGCTCTCATTGGCAATGTAGTAAAAAGACTGAGAGCTGAACGGGCTTATGGTTAGCTCCTCCAAATAAAAAAGAGCATTTTCCATCAGCGTAGCTAGACTGATGTTTAGAGGAAAACCACAGAGGCACTGCCTTTGTCCAGCTATTCACTTTCCAGTGCATAATTTTACTGATTTGTTTTCCCTTTGCTGTTCTCAGAGGTTCTTRTTCTCAAAATAAGAGAGCTTTCTGACCTCTCTGCTTCTCTCCTTTCTTAGAATCATAGAATCAGTAAGGTCGGAAGGGACCTCTGGAGATCATCTAGTCCAACCTCCCCACTCAGCAGGGTCACCTACAGTGTGTTAGACAGGGCTGCAACCAGGTGGGCCTTGAAGATCTCCAGAAAGGAAGATTCCACMACCTCTCTGGGCAACTTGTCCYAGTGCTCCGTCACCCTCACAGGGAAGAAATTCCCCCTCACGGTCAGGCGGAACTTCCTGKGCTTCAGTTTCTGCCCATTGCCTCTTGTCCTGTCACACGGGACAACTGAAGAGTTTGGCCCTGTCCACCTGACACCCTCCCTTCAGGTACTTTTTTTCCTCCATCTTCCACATCCATAGAAGTCCTTTATCTAGATTCTCTCTTTCTTACTTCTAACTAGACTTCTAATTGTTTTCGTAGTACAACTGGAAGTCCCAGCAGCTATCGAGAATGTCAYTCTTTCAGGCATTCTACAAAAACATATTGAAAATTATGCTGTGTCTTGAGCTGGTGAGTAACTAAAAGGTGATTGACTAGAAGTGCCAGGAAGGAGGAGAAAATAGCATGGCATAGGAAAGAGGTCTGTTGTACTAAATCAGTTGGTGAAATGKAGGTATAGAGAAAACCAAGAGCTGCCACACTGCCTCTTTCAGTTGCTCTTGTGATTACATTGCTCTCCCTTATTTCATCCACATTCCCACAGGAAAAAACACTTTCATTGATACATTTCGGAATAAATCTAATCCAAAATTATTAGAAAGCATTTCTCTTGTACGCTTTTGGCATTCATTCCATTGAATAATAGCATACTCATTTTCCTTATGAAACAAAATGCAACCATTATTTATCAGGTTGAGGGTTGAGTTCTATGTGTGTTACCACCTCAGAGGTAAAAACACACAAAAAGAAACAGCTGTTTAAAGGAATTGTGATATTTTCTTCCCACTGATGACCTTTTTTTCCACAGCTCTGAAAACATATCTTCTGGTTTCTTGAGTCTATGCCTAGAAGCTTTTTTCTAAAATTAGTATTAAAACACCTTGCGTTTTTTCAAAGCTCCTGGAAAGCTGCCAGCATGGCCCTCTGTCCTGCAAGTAAAGAGCATCCTTGATTCTTCAGCCTTTCTCATACACATTTCTTATTACCATAAGTAAAATCATTGTATAGTCCATGGGCTTTTTTGTGATTTTAAAGATGAAAGAATAAAGCCTTTGCCAACAGTCTTTTTTTTGTCTCATAGGAAAAATCAGTTTTACAAATTCCTGAAAGAAAATATGTTCTCAGCAGGGAACAGTTCTAAAAAGCAAAATTATTCGGTCTTGATCCTGTGATTACTTATCATGTGAATGGCGGCCTTGCAGTCAACATTTAGAATCAATAGGACTGTTTTACATGAGTTAGTTTTATTTTCATAGTTGGAAGATGTATGATCATGTGACTACGTATGCTACATAGRCTAAGGCAGAGATTTTCAAGATAGCTTGAAGCACTTATGTACCTAAAGCCAATCAAAAWTCATGACTTGGTTTCTACATCTCCTAGATGTCTTTGAAATAAGGTAAGTATTACCCTTTAATTAGGTACCTTAATTATATCTAATGACAATTATTATAAACATTAAAAGATRCTGTAATACTTGTATTTTATTTCCAGACATTTGTATTTTCAAATGGAAATTGCACCTATGTTGTAAATTTCTGTTTTCCTATAAAATATGTATTAAAAAATTAACATGAGAAAAGCTGATGCTATCATCAAGCAAAACAAAACATATTGTCTAGATTAGTCCAGAGAGTAGATACTAATAATTTTTATATTCTTGAATTTTTATTTATTGCTTGTATCCTTGGATATAAAATTTCTGCCACTTAACTGGAATGGATTAATATTTTTTTAAACCAGGCAAACGATTTTGTGTCAGCTGTTTGAACATATCAGAGTTGAATTCATCACACCCTATTTCAGAAGTCTAAAAACGGGATATCCAAGTCCAAATACTCTCATACCCTAGCAGTCAGTAAAGAGACATAGACATCTCTAGAGGGCAGTTTGTCTGATYTGTCCTAGACACCTATCTTAGAAAGAGAAGGATTGCAGTCTGGAGACGATATTTCTCTACACTGAGTATTAAAAAAACCTAGAGTAACTGTCTTAGTCACTTTTGTAACTTAACATATTAGATGCCTAAACCAGGGCAGATGAATCTCTTGTTAGGTGACACTTTTATTACATACCAGGTTCAAAAGAGCAGTGCAGAGCAAATCAATGTATTTGTCTGGTGTCCTACTTTCTATATACGTATATGCGAACATCGATTTTGGAAGCTAATAAAAGTATTAAGATTCTTTCCTTAATGTTGTTTTAAAAATTTCTTCATATATAGCAAATGTCAGGTATCTGTTGAGATGTTCATTGCAAATGCATGCTTGCCAGTCCTTGGAAACCTGTTGTATCACGATTTCCCCAGTCTTCATGCTAAAGTAGTGTAATGCCAAAGTGCATGTACATGCAAGTAAGGAATGTAATAAATTACAAGGTGCCAAAGGAAAAAAAAAAAAAAAAACACAGGGGAAAAAAAAGACAAATATTTTTTATAAGAGAACACGGAGTGCTGGAGGGTGAAATCTTTCAAAAGCAAGTGCACTTCACTAAAAATGTTCAGACATGGGAAAATGAATAACATGAAGTTTTGATAGTTAAGAGACTGGAGTGAAACATCATGAATGGTGTTTGTGGAGTAACTCATTAACCTTTTCTACCTGTTTCGAAAGGTTATATGGATTATTGCCCTACCGGCCTCTCATATCTTGTGCTTAAGGTTTAGAACTCCCCTGTTCAGCTTTCGTGACTCTGAAATCTTGATTACAGCAGTTATGCTACAATAGAGAGYGGAAAATAAAGTTTGTTTCGAACCAGCCACAGGGCTTTGTGGGCAACAGAGAAACTGGCCAAGGGAGAGACATGGGGAGAAGAGGATTAAAGGGACGGGACAGGAATAGGCAATTCATTCTTCACCATGAGCTTTCACATATAATATTTAAATATGCGTAAGGCTTGTTTCAAACTGTTCTCATTTTCAATTAGTTCTACCATGCCTGAACCATAACTAATAAGCAATTACTGACAGGACCAAAAAGCTTCTACACCAGTAGCAGTGTCATCTTCTCTGCTACCAAATGCTACCCATTAAACATCCAAGGAAATCTAGGAATGGATGTAACCTTGAGGGAGAACTACTGTCTGTCAGTCTGAAGTCTGCAGAGGTCAGAAAATAGCCTGCGAAAGCATTGCAAGAAAACTAACACCTCAAATATATCTAACGATTCCCATGCCTAAGAGCAAGTAAACAAAAACAATAAGGGGGAGTGCAGGTAATACATATGCAAAGTTTAGTGTCCCTTTATTCTGGAGTTAAAGAAAACCACTGTAACAATGCTACACAAGACATTGTATTGTGTTTTGTTTTGTTTCCAAAAAGCTGGGARGTAGGAAAGAGGCATATTAAAAATGCTGGAAAGCATTGGTCTAATTCATCTGCCTGAGCAGTTGCAGGATAAGTTATATTTATACTGCTACGTATAGATATTTGTCCAATCTGTTCATGAAAAATTACAAAGATCATGATTCCACAAGGCAGCTTGTGCTGGTGTTGGACCCTCTCAGTATCTCACTTAACTCATCTTCGAAGCCATAGGGTAATTCCTTCTTGTCTACCTCCAGTGAAAATGCAACTCCTTGATCCCTATGTGTTTTACATGCAACTGCTGCGCAGTCTAGCAAGCTGTTACTATGGCCATTCTTCTCTCCACTACCTGAAGCTCATCATTTCTAGATTTTTAAAAAAGTTGAGCTTTCCTTAAAGGAAATTAATAAATCTCTCACACTTGTTAATATTCTTCTTTAGACTGTCTCTGACGTGTCTACATCTTTCCTGGGATGTGGTGCTCAAAACACCCCCTAGAAAACTTCATCAGTTCCAAAACAGGTGGAATAATTACTGACTTGTCTGATACCTGGGACTTCTGTTAACACATTCCAAATGAAATTTGCGCTTTTTGCAACGTTAGTATACTGTCTCACATTTGTTTGGAAATGTACTACTGTATTCTTTACAGCGTTATAACTGCTGTACTACTTGCCTCTTTTTCTGGAGTACAGATGCCTCCCACCTCTTCTCCATTTTGTATTTGAGCATTGAATTCTCCTATGCACAAGTTTGTGCCTAGCAATGCTGGTGCTGACCTTAAAGTCCTTGCCAAATTCCAAAAACAATATTTACATTGTGCCATTCTAAATTCATCTTTACTTACAAAATGGAAGGAAGATTCAATTCTTGGATCAAATTCCTGAATTTAGGTCATATATTCCATAGACATAGCAAATTCTCTCAATGGTAATTTGTTGAGGTAAAAGAGACAATGTTAATAACTCCAATGAATTTGAAGCCATGGATATGAGTATCATTTGTTTTTGTTTAATTTTGTCTACAGATTCCAAACTATTTATTCAATTTGTCATAAGTCTTTTGAATTCTGGGCATTCCAGAATGAATTTGGGCCTCTGAAGTGTGCACAACCACTTTCAGGCTGGAATAAATCTYCAATTTTAGAAGTGTACTGATTGCTGTATCTGAGTCGTTAACAAACACATTGCATTGAATAGGCTTCAGGACAGATCCCTGCAGAACCTGGCTAGAAATGSTCTCCTCATCTGGCAGCAAACTGTTGTGTTTTACCAGTCTGCTAGACATCCTGCTTATGGTAATATATAGGCTAGGTGAACTGGATTCACCTGAGCTCAATGTTTGACTGAAGACCTCCAAGAAAAGAATCCAATGTTAGAGGGAGAACTACTGATGGATTAGTAGGATGACTTCTAATATGCAGAGAATCAATGCTCTACTGTTATAGTTCAATGTGCCATATCCTGGCCATATRATAGTATTTAACATCTCATCACAACTTTGCAAAAATAGTCATATAGCCTCTGGTATCTCTGTCAAATTCCAGTACTGACAATTTCGTTATACTAACTTAAAATATTCTTGAATATTCATAAGAAAAAATGTTTTTCTCATTTTCTGCTCCAAATATTGTGTCATGTATGTACGTTTTACTCTTCATCAAAAAGATCGTTGTGGATATTTACTAAGCTGTCCCAGAAATCAGTCAGGTAGAGGAACTTGCTCCAGATCATGGGCCATCATATTTCAAGAGTTAACATTTTGTCAATGATAATTTTATGTTTATTTCCAGGTCATTGAGGAAAATATTGAATGATGTGTAACTTGAGTACTATGTGTATCCACACTAGGAGCACCTCATTTGATGATTAATCCCCATGAATGATTGATTTTTTCAGCATGTTATTTTTTTTTTAATTTCTTTAATATACGCTGTATTGATATTATTTAGCACTAACATCTTCACTAGAACATCAAGAGAACTAATTATACTGTCAATTACAATAATGCGTCTAGTAGCCAAGCAATAGGAACATTGTTGTTGACTTCAGTGGCACAGTTTAAGAAAGAGAAAGATGAGAAAAGAAAACCTATGATTTTATCTACAAAAATAAACTTTACTCAATTCCTTTTCACACAAATACAATACAAAAAAAAGAAGATGGAAATGTAAGACTCAATGGAGAAAAAATATGAAGATTTTCAACTCCATGAAATGAAATCTGCCCCAGATTTTGAAGCTGGATGCAACTCCGTTCCCTTCAGGTTACCAGAGCCACGTCGATACAAATCAAAAGTAATTTTTTCTTATATGTTACAGTCCTTAACTTAATCCTTTCATAATGCCTTTTAACAAAGAATTTAGGAGCACAGGATAACCGTTAGGTAATAAGATGTGGATTCCTCAGGATTTGTAATGTCTAGACCTGTGCAGAGAGAGGTATCAAAGGAGGTGGTTCAAAGGGACCTGACTCTGTTGGCCACACAAGACATTTCATGCCATTTGAAATATCCCAGCTATCCAGCGTGGTGTTGAGCTGCCACTTSAAAAGAACTCATGTATTCGTACGGGTCCTTTGTCATGTCTGCTAGTCCTGTGTCCCACAAACCCTGCCAAGTAGCTGTGGATACCTATGTCTGGACAATGGAATTGAGCCCCAGGCAATTTTATTCCAAGTGCAAAAATATTTGAGAATCATTATTAGAGAAATATTATTCCATAAAACAGTTTGCTTTCTCACCCAAAAGTCTGGATTTTAATTTGATATAGATACATATATTTTTAGATATGTTTATATTTTATATATACATGAGAAATATTTCTACTACAGTTCATGCAACCAAATATCACTTGTGTATTTTATATATCCCATTTTGTGTCCAACCCCTAACACGTATGACTTCAATCAACTTTGGAAATTCTTATTCAGTTCTAGTTCAARCTAACACAATATGCATCCTGCAGCACTATATAAAAAAAAATATTTAAAGTTTCTAATAACAGGGGTGAAATCCTTAGCCTAGTTGATGAAATTCTRAATGACTAATTTCCCAAAGAGCATGCATTTTTCTCAAAAGGAGACAGTGTGGAGATTTCTAAGCTCARAAATACCACGCTGGATTCCCTAACACAGAGGACATGATACTGCTGCATCAGAATAAAAATGATGATACACTGCCAGTTTAAGACACTTACGCTATGTTCAACATACTTTCTGATTATAGGGTTAAAGCGAGTTGGGCCAGCTCAAGTCTGGCTGTGTTGATGTAAACATAGAATTCACTGAGCTTCATTTCATTTTGAAGTGGGTAAGAGAGGAGGAAAAGGGACCAAATTAGAATAATGAACTTAATTACAAGGTGTTTGTGTATCAGTCTCAATGGGATTTACATGAGGCTGTAAGTTTTACATGCTATTTCTCTTTCTAAAGAAAATTGTTATCTGTCTACATAGAATTGTAGAATTATAGAATAATTCAGGCTGGAAGGGCCCTCTGTAGGTCAGCTAGTCCCATCCCCCCCCCTCAAGACAGGTCCAGTTAGATCAGYGATTTTTTTCCCCTTAGGAATTGCTAAGGGATTTGCCACTGTCTTTGAGAAGACATGGATGGCCCCATTCACCTCCTAAAAAAGCTTCCACTCACTGGAAAGAGAGAGAAAAGTAACCACCCCTGAAATTTTATCTTCCTAAAAATTACTGAGACAAATTCATTAGTGGATTACACTAATCATTATGCCAAGGAATTACATCCATGAAGTCTCTAACCTTGCTGAATATTATCACATCTGCTGCCCTCTCAATGATACACTTGAATTATTCTCTCAATAACAGGATCACATCTCCTCAATTAACACATTAAATAACTAAATAAAAAAGATAAAAATCTTTATATACTTTAATTAAAAGGAAAAGACTCACCAAGTGTCTAAAGAGGCACATAACTGTTCCTGGAAAAACTCCAAGACATCATATGTGAAGGAGAGGCAGGAGGAAAGGGTATAATTACTTTTTCTTTCTTTTTTCTTTTTTTTTTTTTTTTTAAGGAAAATGTA
Source organism: Rhea americana (assembly GCF_003343005.1). Lineage (NCBI taxonomy): Eukaryota > Metazoa > Chordata > Aves > Rheiformes > Rheidae > Rhea > Rhea americana. The sequence continues at coordinate 1,097,402 of NW_028186646.1, forward strand.
GAAATTGGAAATGGCATTGGGCCAGATTCTGCCACACCTACACATGCTGAATAACAATTTTAAAATAGCTCCACTGAGCTCAAGGAGAAAACCACTGCTCAAAGGAGATCGCAATGAARACTTTATAAATTAAGAATTACACAGTACTCAAACCAAGAATTTGTTTCCTTGTCAAGTGCAAGAAGAGCATACACATGAGCAAAGATGTAAGTTGAATCCTTCAGCACTGGCTTCCTTCACTGTCRTCAAAAAAAATTTTTTTCCATGGCACTTTAGAAATCTGTGCTTTCAAATAGGTCATCAATACCCTTAATCTTACTCGAATATGTATCAATAATCTATCCATACGGTAGTTTTCAGATTAGTGGTTATTCAGGCTTTTCTATTTAAAACACAATTCAATTTCTTTAATCGGAATACCAGAGCTGTGATTTCATTAATACTATAATTTCTTTTTCCTGATTATCTTTATTTACATATATCTATCCACCATTATCCCCTAAAGAAAATACACATGAAAATTGATTTGAAAAACAGTAATAGTGGCCAACATGTGGAAAAAGAAATTTATCTTCCCACTTAGATTTATACATAATGATATATATGTTATGTATCATACTCACAGACAGGTATAACTTAGTAATGTTATTGGTATGGAGTGCCTAACAGTTTCTTCAAAAGTACTGGGATGCCATTACAAAAATAAATAAATAAATAAATAAAGCTCTGTTAATGAAGATAAGACTCCAGTCTTATCTGAGCAGAGAGTTTGCAATGTGTGAGCTCAGAGGAGCTCTGACTCTGCTGGGTGACCTCAAAATTTGCAGGGTCATATACCCATTCGTAAAAATAGGGACCTGAGGGGAATTCAGACTTAGATAAAAACAGGCACAAGGATGAATCTCCACGTGTTAAATGAGACCTTCTGGTTCCTCAGTTATTCCTCAAGAAATGTGTGTCATTTTGTACTGGCAAAGGCCAAGGTAGGTAAGGTCACTCAAAGTAAGGTTAGGTACACAAGCAATTAGCAGTTTCCAGGAATTCCGAAATTTTTAGCACCCCATCTTGCCCCCTGATGACTTCTTTGTGTGACTGTGTAGTCAGAGGTATCTATGGAATTTAACTCCCTCTAAATTGCATTAGAGCACGATTTTTCAAATTCTTAATTTCAGACTTAGATGTCAGGTGTCTGAACACCTCTGAAGGTCTAATCTTAAGTGACTAACATATATACATTATATAATAAAATATATTTATACTTTGATATTTATATTTAGGGGAGGTAAAGTGTGARGTGTATATATCCTCATAAAAAGATGAATTTATAGCTTAGTAGCTTAGCTGGGAATTTTACATAAACATACAAAGTCTAGTGAATTAATCTTAGTTTCTCACTAACCAGTCTGTGGCTTCTAAAATAGCTATTGATAGAACAGAATGATTTGACCTAAAAAAGTCTTTTGAAGSTGTACCTGGTCCTGAGATTAGGAGATATGGAAAAATACAAACAAACAAGCTGTGTAGCAAGGATCATAATAACATTTCCAACGTGCAACATATTTGGYGTATTATTAACAGACTACTTAGCTTTTCTACCAGCTAAATGATATTGATGGAGGTATTTGCAATTCTAGTATTACAAATATTTATTWCATCTAGTCTGTTCTGTCAGGCATTAAATAACATTCTCATTCTCATTTTCAAGAACTCTGTCTAATCTTTGTTTACACTAATGCCTCCTTTGTTGACTTTTAACAAATATGCGCCATTGACAATTGTTTATTGTTGTTTAATTAGGAGGTGGATTATTCCCATGTTTTAATGATAACTGTTCAACAACTTGACAGAAATGTTATTCCCTAAACCACTAAGCACTAATTGGCTTTGATTTATTTTACTTAATCTTGTTATGATTGTATTATAAGCTCTCCATATTATAATTTTTATTAATTACAATATCTCACAGTTTCAGCTCAGTAATATACACTAAAGGAAACAAATTTATACACTGTCTATGCTGTTGAATTCTGTTGCTTTAAGAAAAAGAAAAATGAATATAAATGTTGGATAACAGAATGCATATGTGCAATAAATTGACCAGCATTGACTCCAGAGCTGATTTACACAATCTGAAAATATGAAGCATCTTTTTTATTTATATTATTAATCACCTAGGTAGACTAAAAGTGTCTCAAAGAATGGCCATAATATGTTCAGTGTCATCACAATATTAGATGTAAAAACTGCAACAAGACACTATTGATAATGAACAGCTTATACATGCTGATTGTTATATGGAGAAGGGCATTGCATCCACCTTCATTGCCTAATCCACTTATTTTTTGTCATGAAATATTTATGGTGACTGAAATAATAATGAAGAAAAACTGTGCAAGTTAAAATTTGCATGAGACACAAGAGCACCTATTTCCAAGTTCAGTAGATAATATAATAATAAAAAAGTTCAGATAATTTTATTAAAAACTGTGTCTATATCAAGTAGCTAAGGCTCATAAGTAAATTGACTATCTACTGTGCATTTCTGACAAACTATATTTTTGATAGAATTTTATTCTTTTACTATTTTTTATTTAKTTTTTATTTTTATTTTAGTTATTTTTACTGTATTTATTTTATTTTATTTGTGTTCTCAGGGATCTAAAGTATTGGAAGTATTGGGCTGCTGGATCCACAGAGTCTGGCATCCCTCCGGCTATGATTAACTGGCAGAGAATGGAGCAGGGTTATGTCAGAACCGGGTCTATCATTTCTTAGAAGAGTTTTTTTAAGTGATACATTTTCATGACATGTTTTACTATGTTGACTCAGCCATTTCTGACAGACCAATGCTGAACTGCAAAATTTACAGCCCAGTTCTGCTGTTACTGCCTGGTTCGACCTCAAGCAGCTGAGGAATCTGCCTCATTCCTCTGTGGCRTTTCTGCTGGAGGTCATGCAGAACTACTTCTCTCACTCTTAGCACTTTCCTAGAGTTAAATAAASTAGTTGTAGGAGAGAAGCACAATTTCTAAAATGTGAAAAAGGCTTTTAGAGATTTTCATACCTTTGAAGGAGAGTACTAATACTTTACAAGTGCATAATATAGTGTACACCGTTCTTTTTAAGATAAATGAGTGAGTGAAAAAAGTTAGTTTCCTTTCCTTATGAAGAGTATCGCTCTATAATAATGATATATATTACATTATAGTTGCTCTAAAATATCTTCCTGAAGTCCTAATCGCTAAAATCCGAAGAAGATATTTTCAAAGTAGTTCTTTATGAGATTCTGTAGGATTTCAGCTCCTAATTTAGTTAGGACATTTAGAAAATCTGGCTCAAAAGATCCAAACTCCTGAAAATTGCACCATGTCATTTATGTTTTCTTTCAGTGGTTCTCCGTCTCCACCCAAAGACGTATGCAAATTCCATCTTTGCTTACAAAATTTATTACAGACACATCATTAAATCTTTTTTTCTGGAATTTCTTTATCATTTATGGCCAAAGACTTAATCACACTCCTTAAATCTAACTTCAGAGATCCTCCACACCTTTCCAACTTCTGTTCCCCCTTTTCAAATAYTGTTAAGAGTTCTCTGTATAAATGTTGGTATATGCAAATAGATTGCAAAAGAATAAGAAGTTCTAAATATCATTACTGAACAACAAGAATGACAGAAGAGCATCATACTTTGGTCTAGTTTAAGTCACAATAATTTKGAGAATGGTAACATAAGATTTCATTGAGTTGGTAAGCTCCAATATGGACCAGATAACACAAACTTTTTCTGTTGCCTGTAAAGGTGTTACCTCAGTTTTTGATGACTCCTAGCATATTGTAGTACATCTTTTACTACTCGCATCCAATTAGGACTGATGAATAGTAGGCATTCATGAATATCATTAAGAAAAAGCTGTGCTATGTTTTTTTTATGAAGATAGTTCATGAAAGGGAAAAATAGCAACATCCCTGTGATAAATCTGTGYATAACTTTGCTAACTTAAAGCATGACAACATGAGTATAGCAGTTTCAACTCCATAAAACCTCCTGTGATAATTTCTAGAAATAAGCACACACAATAGCTCACAATGATTACTGAAATATTAGACGTCTATTTAGAGAACTAACTCTAGTGTACTCGTGCCATAAAGGTAGTGCATTTGAACCCTTGCAAAGATACAAGAAAAACTAACCATGAATTAATTTTTAAGAAAGCACCATACTTGGTGGTAAGATTTTACTGCCTTTGAGATCAAYGACAATACTAGCATTCATTTGGATAATAACTGGATCAGGCTATTTATTGATATAGCAATATAGATTAAAAGTAAGGAAACTTGTTAGGATCTCTACACAAGATATAGTCTTACATATGCTAGAAACTATRTGAAGAAATTTGTGAGAAAAAAAGATGCCTGATTAATTTTAAGCCAATTCCTTTTCAATAAAACAACACAGAAAAGTCACAAAATGAATSACTTTTCTATTTATACACGTAAAAAATGGCAGGAGAAGTATATTATGTGTAAGATTACTTTAAATATGTGTATATATTATGTAATAGGAACTGRAAAATGGAAGATAAAATGAAATGTCAAGGACATGATTTAGCCTTTCAAGGCTATATCTAGGTTTCTAAATCTTTCTTCTGAAATCTGTCAAACTAATTATTAAAATGTGCCAGAACCAAAAATCAGCAAAAAATAATATATTATTTTTCAAAATTAACATCATTGCAGTCACAATTTCTTTCATTCCCTTGTTTAACATTAATTTTCTCCTCTATCACCTTCTTTCCAAATATAAACAACATTTTAGATGATCAAATTTGTTGAAATAATACTGACAATATTATGAACATTCCATATATGTACGTTATATATGCCTATGTGATAGATATCTCTATGAATCTAGCTACATATGATATCAATGATAAATGTAAGAATGTTCATTAATCACATTACCTGCCTTGTAACATTAATCTGTGCTGGGATTCTTTATATTGCACCTGTCTACACAACAGCTTTGTAGTCACCAAGTGTATTAAAAAAATCCATATTCTTTGTCCCCAAATTAGAATAATAGGAAAAAGAATTAAAAGAGATGGAAAAAGATTCTGRTGTTACCAAGTCCAGATCCAGACACTGCTGCTTCAGGAAATCATATCATATGTTCCATTTCCTAAATACCCTTTAGGATGTTAAAGCCAGTTGGGTTTCTTGCTGTAGGGTGATTGAGATAGACCTTATGTTTCTGATAATTAGGAACCTTTTGTTTTGACACCAGGAGCAGATTAGTCTAATTTATTTCTGTTCTAACACTTACTTGAAATACGTCTTCTTTCAACACAGCATTTATATCTCCAAGGTATTTATGAAGATCTTTTTTTTTCTTTTTAACCCTTATTTTTGTAAGCTAAACAAGTCATCCTGTTTTAACCTCCCTTTGTAAAAGGGAGGTCCCCCATTTCTTTGTTCATTCTGGTAGCCCCTCGCTGTACCTCTTTGAGTTTGAATTCTGTTCTCTTGGACGTGGATGACTAGAACTGTGCAGGGTACTGCATGAGATATATTAACAGCTATTTCTTTACATTTTCCTATRGTACCTGAAGGGAGGGTGTCAAGGGGACGRGGACAAACTCTCTTCAGTTGTCCYRTGTGACRGGACAAGAGGCRATGGGCAGAAAYTGAAGCACARGAAGTTCYGCCTGACCGTGAGGGGGAATTTCTTCCCTGTGAGAGTGACGGAGCACTGGAACAGGTTGCCCAGAGAGGTTGTGGAGTCTCCTTCTCTGGAGATCTTCAAGGCCTGCCTGGATGCAACCCTGTCTAAYATGTTCTAGGTGACYCTGCTTGAGCAGGGAGGTTGGACTAGATGATCTCCAGAGGTCCCTTCCAACCTTACTGATTCTATATTTATATTCTATGATTCTATATTTATTGGAGAGTACCTTATCTGATACGTATCAGAGATACAATTGCCTTGTGCATGGTYGCAGATATTGCCAGTTTACTGATGCTTCTAGACCGTATGTCATCATCACTGGATGAATTGACCATTTTTAATCAATTTTTTGCTATTTATCATTATATACAAAATCTTTTTTTTTTTTTTGCTGTTTTTCTTGCTTACTTAAATACAGATCTAATAGATCTAATAATTGTTATTCTGAAGGGACATGGTGCTATCCTGCAAATTTAATTGATGCATTAAGAATATTTTTTGTCAGTCTTGCAATTGCCTACACTAATTCTTCTTGCATTCTGAAATGGTCAGTGGCAGTCCCCTTAAATTGCATGCATATATCTACATTGCCAATTAATTGCATTTTYTGATCATCCACACATATGTTAGATGACTCCTTAGTTTTCTGTGTATAATAAAGTAAAATTTATTTCAAAGATGAAATTCAGATGAGGTTTTGAATGTAACTCAGGGCAGCAATGGCTATTACAGACAACATGGGCCATACCTGGCTTAGTTCCGTCAAAACTGTATTGTCTCACACTCACCATTGTACCAAAATACCTTCCATATTCARTTATCCCCCTCCTACATGTGTACACATATTATATATATATGCRCCCTCATACAAATGTCCCGGTGCATACATCACGTCCCCTCAATAGCAAGACATAAAATTATTATGATGACAGAGCCTTTAAATTGCTTCGTGCTCTTTGACTGAAAAAAACCATATGTTTTAGGGTCATCAGAGGAGCCCAGGAGCAGCTTAGGCCAAATGTTATAAAATGTGGATAGAGCCAGACTGCTCTAGATGGAATGACTGAACTGTGTAAACATGAGCACTTAGTCTGAAGGACAAAGATCACTCTCAAAAGCTCCAAAGCCAACATAGCATTTCCATATGGCATTGTCTGGATAACAGTAATTTCTATTTTGATTCACCCACCTCCACCAGCAACGAGGCTTTCTGACCCATGATCTACATCCTTGTTGAAGTTGAAAACTTCATATAATCCTGAGCCCTTATAAAAGTATCTGTAACMTTCTGGGCCCTTATAAAAGTATCTTTAACCTTTGTCCAGTTCTCATTCCTTTGCAAATTCTGCTACAGCCTTCCTTTTAATTTCTGTGGCTAAAGATCCCTTTATTATTTGTCTTAATTTCTTTGGAAGGTCTAACTCAGTCTTCAGACATTTTCACTTTATCCTAATACTTTCTGACTTCTAATATGAAACTATCTTTTCTAATTTTATACTCTCTTTTCTAGTATCCTTTTAAAGCTTTTCATTTTTAGGTAGTATCTATTACTTTCTCACATCAGTCTATTGTCCTTAATTTTCAGGGTCCACTCTTWATTTTGAAAACATTCTTTACAGACTTATTTTTGTTTAGCGTTTCATACATTTAAATTCAGACAACTCATGGTTAATCAATGAAAGCTTTTTTATTTCTCTGAGTGACTCTCTTTTGTTTGACCCTACTGCTCACCAGAAGCATGCATAAAATAACACTAACCCTTGCACTGGCTCAGTGACTAATTGGTGTAGAAATTTGTCAACTACCACCGCTAGAAATACACTAGATCTACTTTTAATAATATCATTTGTTCTCCAGTCTATACTATGAAGTCAATGTCTGTTAAAAGGTAATTATTTTGGCTAATTAAAATTGCTTGTAGTTGGAGTCATCACACTCCAACAGATATCTCTTTATGCATACAAAGGGGGTTGACAAATCTATAGCAGAATATCAACTTCTTTTCCACCCTTATTGAATGAATATTGACCTAAGCTTATTTATTTCATCCGTATCATTCTTTATTTGTTTGCAGTTAAGAGTATAATTAAAATGTCAGGTAATACTGTTTTTGCCTTTTTTTTTTCCTAAAGAGTTCCTTCTTAAGTCTCTTCCTCATCTTGTTTTGGCAAACTTGTCTATTCTTCTTTCTGCATGTCTTTCATATCTATTAGCAGTAAGTTCACCCATTTTGCTGCTATTAATGCATATGTAACATAACAAACAATATCTTGTAGCTAGCATAACCCTCATATTCTGAAAGTATTTATGACAAAAGAATGACAGAATCTAATGTCTTAAGAGGATGAAAAAGAGAAAGAAATAGTGGAATTATCATTTACTTTACAAACACTTTCATTTCAGGTGTGTAGTTGAAATATATGCTCTGCTAGTCAACTCATATTTCTTCGGTCTTATAATTCATGCAATAAATTAGCCAAGTTTTGTGTTGTTCCAGATCATCCTCCGCAATTATTTATGTCCCTACTAATTGATCCACATTGCCCCGATTTCAGATTTTCAATATCTCTTGGCAAGTTGCATAGTAAGTTAATTAGGTGTTGAAAAGAGGGGTGAATATTATCAAAAACTATTGCCATCTGTCCTTTTTTTTCTCTCACATTCTTTCTTTTTTTCATGAGCTGTCTTCTTATCTTTTCAACCATGTATTTGCATGTTTGAGGATTTCAATATATCGCAGAGTCTCATCTTGTCTCGTCTCGTCTTGTCTCTTCTTTTCTCTTTACATTATGCTATGCTACACTACGCTACGCTATGCTACGTTTTCTTCTATTTTCCTTTATTTTCTTCTCTGCTTAGGATTCTGCTGGCAGTATAGAAAAGTGAAGATTAAAAAAAAAATGTAGTTACTCCTTACCTTTTATTTGGGATGCTGGTTGGGAGGAATCAGCTGATCAATACATTAATTTAGTTTGCACTCAAAGGCACAACTCATGGATGTATTGAACGAGAAGAGTACCAAATGGAAGTAAATACAAAGGAATGTACGAAAGATGATTTCCGACAATCATATTGACTCTTTCTGAAATTTCAACAGAAACTAAAAATATCTTAAAAAAGAAAGACTTTATTTCTATAAGAGACAGATCTTGATGGAAAGAGTAGGAGGGGACATGTCTTGTCATGCAGTGATGCTCTTCACTGATACTGCTTAGAGCCTGTAAGTCTGCCTCCATGTATGGACTAGATTACCATTTAGTCCAAGCAACTCCCACTCACAGCACTGTGAAGCTCCCTCGGTGCATCCCAAGTATTCCAGACATTCACTTAGGAATCACAGATCTCACTCTTATCTCATTTCAGGAGGAAGCATTTACTTCCATATGTACCTACTCTCCCTATCTCCCTGTAAACTTTAAAATAACATGACTAGGCACATGTTTACCTGAGACCACAAGCAGGAAGAGGATTTGAGGATCATATGAGGAAATAGATGATATGTTTTTCACACTACTGCACATTAAAGTCTACATATAACCTAACCTTCAATACAGAACACTCAAAGAAAAGCAGCAAAACACACTTTCTTGAAAGGACACAGCTGATCATGACATTAGAAAGGAAATGGAAAAACTAGTGATGTTGATGATTATCTGTTGAGAAAGATATTCAGTGAATTCAGAGTATGACTAACTGCTAATGGATTCTTTTAAAGACAAGGGGTGATTTATCTACCTAGACTTGGGCATCTAAAACTTAAACATCTGAATCTGAGAAATTTACTCAAGACTCCATTCAGATTCAAAGGGCTGAACAGGTATTTCCTTAATGCAATTCATCTGAAGATAAGCATCTAACTAGAGCAGACAACACCTATACATTCATGTTTTGAATATGGAGTGGGCCTAGACTGACCAAATCAGGTCAGATGTCTAACTAAACCTGGGTGTCTCAATCCAGGTAAGATGTTCTTCTGTACATCTGTACAGTTAAAGGCCAAAAGGGGCATTTCGAAGGGATAGGTAGACCCTATAATTTCAAAACATGTCACAAACATCCTCTTTCTTGAGAACACAGAGAAAAGAAGAGAGTGTAATTCTGTTTTCCGGTTAAGTGTTTTTCAATAGATCATACAAGGTAGATTCTGCCGGCTCCACAAAATTTGAGACATGGATCTGAGATGACTATGGTAGGACCTTTGTCACCACTATATGGCAAGGGGCTGTTTCACACCAGTGACTGTTGAAGAAATAAAAGGTGACCGTGCTTCCAGATCAGGCACCTCAGTTAAGCACTTAAGTTAACACCATTATATCTAAGGCATTAATTTGTAATCCAAAAAGGAATATAAGGATATGTCTGCAACAGGAGAACTGAGAAATTGAACTGGAGTCCTCAGTTCCATACATACTGAATGAAGAAGAGTTTGTGCCTTAGGGTGGGCTTCAAACTATCCAGCAATACAGGAATGGGATATTTTATATATTCTTTATGTAATATTTTTAATATTATTTATATTTATATTATTTATATTATATTTATATTATTTTATAATATTATGTAATATTCTTTATGTTATTCCTTAATGAAAAAAAAAAAAAAGCCCCTTCAGCAGGGATCAATTCTAAAATCATCCCTGCAGGAGATATCTTCTGCTAGAGTACAGGCTAATGAAGCTACTTCCTTTCAAGCTTCATGAATTTCCCTTTCCCTTTTTTTCTCCCTTACTCTAACCTTACTTGCCTGTAATGAGGACCCTTGCCTAGGATGTGGAGCTATGGACTCCTCCAGGGTAAGGAATATATTGGTATTCTACTTCCATGTGGATGAAGGAGTGTTCTAATTCTATGGTTTTCATGCGTAAAGGGGGCTGTGGTCTTTGAATTAATACAGGCAGGTCTTTTGCGGTGAAGTGTTATGCACCAGAGTTAACTGTGGTCTGGCCGAGTAAGTGTTGGTTATGAAGGTGGAGCAAGAATGGATGTTCCTACCTACTAGTCAGAGCAGATAGAGGGCATGGGAGAGAAAATTTTGAAGTTTTACCTAGATAAGGGTTGAATGCATAATCAGTTTAACTGAGCTGTATTGCTGTTGTCCACCTTAGTCCTCAGAATGTGGGCTTTCTCTTACCACACTGCTACCACCAGAAAGTGTATTGGAAAAGGTAAAAAAGTAAGAAGCTACAGAAAGAGAAGTCTTAAATAAAGAAGATATCATGTGTGCTAAGCAAACACTGGTGAAGAGCGCAGCTCTTTCAAAACAGGGTTCAGTGTTTCGGGTTTTTCCAGCTTCATGTTGTTTTATGTGACAGAATGTCTTTAATTAGSCTAGCAAAGGCTGAGATAATGTCTGTGTTTGTTAGATGTGCTGGGCAAAGGCCTAAGGGTTTCTCTGAGGTGCTGAGTAGCTTCAGTTCCCGTGAATGCTCAAGACTGTGCAGAATGAAACCTCTATCCTAGGCAGATGATGATTACATCATTAGTAAGTAGTTAATTACTTTCTCTTTTATCTTAACTRTATCACGGCTTTTTTGACGGTTTTGTACTCCTTGATTTATCCCACTTGTCTGTTTAAATCTTGAGAGAGAGTCTCCACTGTTTGTGTGCAGGCTCTTGAGCAACTTCTGCCAGGGAAGTAGTGACAAATACATAGCATGCATTGTCCTTGAAGTAATGATAAACAAAATTTTAGCCTGAGATCCTGAAGATGATGGCCTTCCTAATGTACAAAGAATTTCCAGATGTGAGGCTTTATTCTCTGGATTTCAYTTCCTCACATGGATAGTGCAACATTTGCAGGCAGCAGATTAAAACAGCAGAAGTCGAAAATGAAGCAAGACTGAAAAAAATACACTTTTTTATTTGTCTAGAATACATTACTCACTTCTTTCTTTTCTTCATTTTGCTTGCTTAGAAAAATACTTATGACTTGTGCAGCGTTGAAGACTAACCTCCAGTCCACTCGTTAGATCACTTAAGCTTATCAGATCATAGTTAACTTTTAAGATGTATGAACTCTATTTGACTTTGAAAGGCAATATTCAATCATTTTAAGCTAAACACCTGCTTAAGTGTTTTGCTGGATCAGACTCTTTTAAGAAATATAAGCTTTAAATACACTTTTCAGTTTAACATAAAATGCATAAAAAGAATGTATGTACATATAGCACTCGCATTTATGCCATCATTTTGACATGACAGATTAATTCTCCATTAACAGAAACTGAAGAAAAAATCTTTCACAGTCCATGCTGTCCACTAAGATTGGATTAAATTCTGGACCTGTTTCTATCACTAAATTAATTGGACATTTTGCCATTCATTTTAATGAGAACAGAAACTACTTTTCCTCTGAAGAATGATAAGCTCCTTTGCCTGCAAGTGTGCCCATCAAACTGAATGCATGACGAGAAAAACCTTAAAAACCTTTGAAATCAATATGAAGCAGTGAATTCTAAGCTCTGCTATTAAAGGATGCTTCYCCTCTGCTAACACAAGGCCTTTCTCAGAGGACCTGTTCCAGCTGACTGTTTTCTTTTAGTCCATCTTCTGTAAAGACAGTTATATTAGGTGACATGAAAATCTAAATCAGTTGAAATTGTCTGCCTTTACCTAGAAAATGTCTGCTTTTACAACTGAAAGCTAGTCTGTTGTTATTCTATAGGGCGAAGGAGAAAATTCCCTCTCAGGAGACTGTGAGTACTAGGTAATACAAAACGCCCACTCCATAATTCAAGAGACCATAGAAAAACAAGTCTTTTAACCAATATTGAAAACTGCCCACATTGGACCAAGACCATTATAAGAGCAGGAGAAATTCTCTATTTAGGAAAAAAAAGGAATAGAAAAAGATTTTCATTTCATCACATGGTTCTGCTGTTAAGACTGGTTTACCATGTCTTCCTCTGAAATATAATGCTATACTTAGGTGTGGTATAAGAGCATACTGGTGTGAGTTCAAGGTCAGGTCTGGGCATAGTCAAGCTCCACTAGTAGATATGGAGATTGGTTCTAAATTATTCAAAGCCTTCATATTCCCTAGTCCTCTTACTCCTCTTACATTTCACACTATCTACCTGTAAATCATTTGTTCATCATGTCTTACCTTTCCTACCATCATCCTAGGGCACATTCCCTTTACTTTCCACTGCCACACACCTACAGTTCTTTTGTGTACTCACTTAGAAGGTACAAACTCCAGTTGCAGTGAAACAGGTTTATCTGAAAAGAAAAGTGATAAAGATTAGACAAATGTAGAAGCCAGAAGCTGTTGCATCTTACAGCGTCATGCAGCCAACGCCACATTAAGTACAATGAACCATCATACACGAGATAGTACAAGTTCTCTGTATGGAAAAGAGTAGGCCATTTATCATAATGCATAGGGTAGCAACCTTCACAAGGACAATTATTATATTGTGGTTGATACATGATTATTTTAGGAGAAATGTCAAGAATGCCACGTTTGGTGTCTTGGACCTAAGACTGGCCTTGCTCGAGTCAGACATATTATTCATTCATCAGTTATTATTCTAAATGGAGATAATAAGTGCTTTGTCCTGTACTACAACATCAGTATCCTTTAAAGCTTTTTCTTTCTTTAGTTAAACTGCCATTTTATAAAGTCTAAACAAATGATCAGGTTGGAATTGCCCTCCAGAGATATACAGGAGTCAGCAGAGCATATGTGAAATCAAAAAGGCTTTCTCTAGATGTCTGAAWWAGATTTTATGGCATATATTTTACAYGGATTCTTGAGCTTGCAATGAAGATAAGTGGGAGAGCATATATACGAAAAAATCCCTTAAAATGAGGGCCTGTATTACATTAACATCCAGATAATGTATATAGTGTAGCAATGTTTTGAAAACAATAAAACACAATTAACTCTAACTGTTATTACAATACAGTGCTGTCCTTGAACTTGCAAAGAGTAATTTTGAAACAGATTGTTGTAAGGAAATTAATTATGCTTTTTTTTTCTTTCTTTAACCTTACTTTTTTTTCAGAAGACAAAAAGGATCATAAACTCTTCTCTATGGAATGAATTACAGCAGCCCTTAATTTTAAACTATTTCAGTCTCAAGTGCTAACAGCATTTTATGTATCTAGTTATTCATAGAAAGTAAAATTTTACTTAAAGATGGTCAACCTCAGTTGGAGATTCTTACCATAAGACAAAAGAATACTAGGAACAGTAGAAAAAGTATTTGAAATTATTAGGAAAAGTCAAAAGCTTTAAGGATAATTAGAGCCTAATTAGAAATAGAGATGCTATCAGTATGATAATAGTTGCCGTTTTATTCATGCCAATGCATAATTTCTCTCAGTGACACAATGTGGTTCTATCCTGAAAGCATACACTCATAAATTGCTCACAGCAGTTAGTGGTTGAATTAGTGCAACAACTGTGTTTTGATTTTCATAACTAGTTGTCTTTTAAGTACAGATCTGATCATTAAAATTAATCATTGGGAGTATTTATGGAAATTAGTGTCAGTTGCCAGAGAGTCCGTTATGAAAAAAAAATTACATCTGAAATAAAATGTTAACTACACTACCTTGATATCCTAGTGAACTTCTCAGATCCACTTATGCTAGATGTGGTGGAAGAAAATAGGAGYATTCATTACAGGAAATAATACTTGAAAAAACTTTTGAAAATCAGAAAATAATAGTATATTCCTCTTGTTTTGATCAATACTGACCAACTGAACACAAAAATTGTAAAACATATTTTTTTACACTCTGTGGTTAATTCATGTTTACCAAAACGATACTCTCTACAAAGAATATATTTAAAAAGTGATGTCTTGAATGTCAGTATTAATATTTTCATTTATCTATTGACCACAAGAGACTGAATACATTTGTTATATCATGGGGGATTGTGAGATTTAATTATTGTTTTTAAAATTTTTAAATACCCAGGAATTACCATAAAAATATAAAAGAGAGAAGCCAAACTATCCATTTTATATTCCAAAGTGCCACTTGCCTCCTTTCAAAACATGGTAGATTATTGACTGCAGCCAGAACAAACCTATTTTCTTTTGTTCATGTTCTCCTAACATTGTTACAAAACAATATAATCCTTTTTCTACCAAGAAATTAAACTCAAATTTCATGAAAAGCATGGAGTTGATTTAATCATTTTCCTGTTTTGATAATAGGCACTATGTAATCAAAGTTGCTCGCTTTTTAGAAAATGTCAAACTATCACTAAGAAAACATTTACAGTAGCACAATATATATTAAAAGGACTAAATAGCTTTCGCTTCTTTTCTAACTGCAATGATACATTTATAGTGTAATGTGCTAACATGGCTCTAGATTTCTTTGAAATTCAGCATGCCTTTCTAAATCAAAGGTAGTTTCTCCTAGAAACACTCAGGAGTAACTAGAATAGATAAGAGTSCTACTTTCCATGACCTGTGGTCGACAATGAAATCTCACACAATAATTTTATTTATTTCAGCCAGGAATTTCTATCAAAAACTAATATTTGCTGTTCTCAATGCCCAATTAGACAGAAGTCTAATTAGACCCAATTAGGCAGAAGTCCCTAATTCAGGATCACTAAGAATAGCATCTAGCGATTGCACTGCAAATACACATCATTCTGTGAAAACATACAACCAATCAAGTTCACTTTTAAAAAAATACTTCATGCCCTCACCAAAGGCAAACAGAAAGCAGCCAGTGGGAAATTGTTTTCTTGCTTAAAGTTCAGATCTCTCTACTTTATATCAATTGTTTTCCAGCAGCACAGAATCCCCTAAAAGTCATATTACTTTCAGACAGTATGTGACTTGATAGCTTAGCCTTCAGCTAGGTTAGTCTTCGAGTATAGAATCTTTTAAATAAAGATTCCACAATACAATTTCCACAGCTGTTATCTAGATCATATAATTCACAGAGGTTCAAGTTAAAATCTTGTTAAAATCACAGTCAAGTGAACACCTCTGGAGAAGGACCTTTACTTTTCTTGAAATACTTGATCACTGATAACTGTTTATCTTAAAGTTGAGAATTAGGATGGGTCGTTACAATTTAGGATTTTCTTCAAGAAAGATTGCACTGCTTCAAATTCAGAATCTGTCAAGTTATGGCTAAATACTTCAAATAACACAGTTCTAGTTCTAGTAATACTAGGCAGTACGGATTAAACCAAAGAGCAAAGTTACATTTTGAAGACATCCACCTCTGAGCTAGGCTCCTAAAAATTCCTTTATAATTAATTAGTGGAATGAAATAGGAATTTTTTAGGGTATGAATCACTTAATCCTATTTATTTAAGACATATCCTACAAGGTATGGCATTCTAAAAATGCCTGTTTTCTCTAGAATCAAAGACCTGAATCTTTAGAAAGCCCCACTCCTCCAACATTTTCCTTCTATTTCACCATCTTTCTCCTGAAATGGACAAGTGAAGAAATTAAGGAGTAATGCCTCGAATCTTTCTGCTATTTGGAAGAAAAATGGCTAGATGCCATTTCTTGTGGTTTCTCTCTAAGACATTAAACTCACTTTTTCAAGCTCTCTTTGAGAAATGTGAGATGGCAGACTGCAATGGCTAACCATCCGTGAGGAGTACGATTTCCTAATCACAAGCTGAGGACCCAAAAGGTTGTAACAGGCAGAGCCATACTTCAGGAGAAAGAGTACATTTCCAGAAAAATGGTAAGTCTGAACAACCAACTGTAGGTTAGATGACTACCTTAACAAATAGAACATGACTTTCTTCCAACAAAAGTAAGTAACCAAGCAGTTAAACTCAGTATTTTCATTATAGTCCACTATATCTGGTCATTGTATATGTATTTGAACAAATTTTCCTCAACCTATCAGATAATAATCCTACAGATAAGCTCTGATTTATTCTATTACTCTCTTCTGCTCATTCAAAAGTGCCAGTATAGATTCTCAGTTTTGAAGGAGGCCTGTGTTTCTCTGATTGGTTTCTTGCAGAGCTCTTAGCTATAAAGAAGTATCAGTAGTGGACAGTCTCAAGTCTTTTAACGCATCAGACCAGAGACTTCAACACATCGAATCCTGCAATGACAAAGGTTACTTAATGTTCTCTCTTGATTTGTTCATCATCACTGATCATTCAGTACCTTACCCAGAATTACATAGTTGTATATGGTTTTATGAGGTCTCATCCATTTGTCCTTATGTACCACTAACGTAGTATGTTAGTAGGTATCTTTGGGAGACTGTTTATATAGTAATGGGATTTTGATGTGAGTTCAAAATTYGTTCTTGGCCTTACAGTAATAACATTGACTTGAATATTTGAAATGCCTCCGAGTAACTTTTAGGTATGAGAATGAATTTGTGATTATTTATGACTTCAGCTGATAGAAATATTTCAATCACAATTTCAGCATGAGCTTGAACTGAGGATTTCCARGAAAAGTGAACTCTTAATCAGTGCTTGATCTTCTCAGATTTTTATCATTTTATTAGAGAATATTTCTATGAGACCAGTTTCTTCTTCTCTGTTCAGAATTCGACTCCCTGAAAGGGATGGTTTGGTCCCAAGCAACCATGAGGAAGATATAGAGTGACTCTTCCAGTCCATAGCACTCCAATGTAAAAGAGCCAAATGAGATCTTGGAATTGTTGTGCTTGTAAAACTTGGCAAATTTCCTTAGAGTCTGTGAAGTCAAATCTTCCTGCCTGGTTTTCATTACACTAGTAATATGAACGATTARAAAGGGTAGCTTATTAAATATTTGCTTTGGATTCAACACTTAATATTTGTTAAGTTCTTATGATTTCATTGGAAACTGTCCAGTAGGATGTGGCTATATATTTTATCGAGTATCAAAGCTGCAGACAGTGAAGAAAGTCTTGTGAGTAATAATCTTAAGTAGCTACATCACACATGACAACTGATTATTTAATTAAAGCTGTCAGTGCTAATACACTCTATATATGCACCAAATGTACTTCATTAATTTGTTAGATGTATTCATTAAGAACTGCCAATTGATGCCAGTTAACACATATTGTTCTTCATTTTATGAGCCAGTGAAGTCAGAAACAAGCAAGAGTTGAAATTTCTGGCTTCCAAGAGTCAACAGTGCTCTTACTGTTTTTTAGCTCATCATCAGAACTATTCATCCTCTGTTTTCAGTCTTCTTTGGCACGTTATCATTCTGAATTACTTTACCCTTTCTGTAGGTACTGTCTAGGAGACTGTACCAACATCAGTAGTAACTACTTCCTGAGAGTTAATGACCAATCCATTTCTACTTCTACTATGATCCATCCATATCCCTTCTGCTTTTCACTCCATCATGGCCTTTTATATGTCTTTCCCCTGTGGGTGTACTGTCACCTTTCCCCATTAAGAATATCCAGAATGGATCCTCTTCATTTCTTAAGTCCTTCTCCTTTTTATTTTTTTTTTCTCTTTTCATAGTGGACAGCTCCAATCTTTTTACTATTTCCCACTCTCTCAGCAGAAAAAAAATTTGGCTTGCAATTTTTTTTTAAGAAGTGTAATTATTTTTCATCAGAAATTTTTTAATTGCCAAAAGAAAGACTTTTTGTATGCAAACCATTCCTAATGGAACTATCAACAACATTTCTCTAATTCAAGATAAAAATTCACTTCTAAGTCAAAGCTGGTTGACTRGGAAAAGGGAATATAATTAGACAAGAATGTAAGTCTGGAACATCTGATTCTCAGGTGAATACCTTCATCTGAGGTTCTAACTATTCTTGGATTCTTGCTTTGTCTTATTAATTACTAGGATAACTACTGAAGTCCTAAAAAGTTTCACAGAATAAGAGAAGTACATTCTGACCTATTCACATGTCAAAATTTCTTAGATTTCTGTACCTCACCTTTCCTTAAATCTAACTTATGCTTCCTATGTTAGCTACATTATTGCATTTATTGCTAAGGCCCCATGGCAAATATTTAAATAAATTATTTTTGTCTTTTTGATGCTATATTTTGTTATCTCTCCTATTTTTGTCTATTTTTAGCCATCATCCTTTTTGCATTCTTTTGCTTCTCCTTTTTTTAAGCCCCCTTTTAAGCCCTTGTATTGTTTTCAAGAGGGTTGTAATAATAAATATAAACTCTTCTCAAGATTTTTCCACAATTCTGTCCCAAGCTTCTTTCTACTCTAATTCTATCTCAGTATGACTTTTTCTCTGCCCGTGCATCTCTATTTGACCTTACRGCTATCTCTGTTTTTATTTCATGTGCCTCTCTGTTTACAGTAGTCTACAACTTCTGGTTTCCTTACTCAATAACTTCCCTAAGATTTACTTTTTCYGTGATTTCTTATTCATACAAAGTCTACTATGTTAATGTGTAAGAGCTCCGGATCTCTTACTAACATAAAACAGATAAATTCCATGCTGAAAAACTTATATTTTAGCACTGTTTCTGCCATAATAAATATTCTACCTTTTTAATATTAGAAGATATGCTATTTGAGATTTGTTCTGCCAAGTACATTTACAGTGAATGTCAGAGTATTATAAAAGTAATACAGTTGACAGAAAACTTCCAGTTCCTATCAGKATTGCACAAAGAGAGGTTAATTTAAAAAAAGAACTAAGAGAGGCTTAAGGAAGTAGTGCAAAGAAAATATAGTCTTATTTCACAGCATTACTCAGATCTCTTTGTCAATAGGAGCATCCTCTGTGAGGTTAAGTCCTTTCTTCCTAAATCTAAGGACATAATTCCTATAAGCATAGATCAAAAAGTTAACCAACAGTTAAAAAAAAAAAAAAAAGAAGAAGAAGAAGAAGACGAAGAAGAAGAAGAAGAAGAGGAAGAGGAAGAAGAAGAAGAACCAACCAACTTATGGTATTTTGAACACTTTGGGAAGTTTCAAAGACATTAAAAAAGTTTAAGAAATGCTTTTTATACTATTACAAATACTTATAAAAGTTATATTTAGCACATAGTAGAAAGGAAAGAACTGTTTTCTAACTCAGATATCACAAATACTGTATGCTATTGCAACATAATAAGCTTTAACAAATATCTTTACTATTTCWGAGTAATAAGTTACTCAGTTTAGTAACAGAATGGAAAATTCAGAATTTTTAGGAAAGACAAAGATATATCCTATCTCATGTTAAAACAACCTTAAGAGAAACAAGGCAGGAGAAGTTCAAATAATTCAGACACAAATGGAAATTAGTTAGCCATGAGAAATTCTGCCTAGAGCAGCAAAAGCTGATRCACACTCAAAACATCTTTCTCACAATGATAAATACAAGTTGTATGATACATTTTCCATTAGTTTTCATAATATGACTGCCCAATGAAAAAGAAATTCCATTCTCATTGGATATAGTGAAATTATTCATTTTGTCTGAGTTAAGACAGGCTAGAATCTCTTTATTGGGATAAAATGGGTTTCTAGATTGAGATTCGTGTGACCTCTTAAAAATCTACTTCAGGTAGAATTGACTATATATATTAATCTACTATAATAAYAGTGGATGTTTATACAATTAATGTGAAGCAGGTGTAATTTAATTAATCAGTTAATTAATCCTATCCTGAGTGACAAATGTCACCTTAGAAATAYGGTTAGAATCAAATTTTCCAACTGTTTACAACACTGAACAATCATTTAGAACAGTTTGGAAAAAGTACATGAAACAGCTGATTTATATTAGTGAAGAAGAGTTATATTTATCTGATTTACCGGCTTGGGGTCATAATGCACTTCTTACAAATATTAAGGGATAAAAGATATGGAGTTAGTTCAAAGGAATGGTAGTGGTCTTCATTTCCATAATTCAAAAGTATGTAAAAGTAAGCTGTGGGGATGCCTCCAAAGATGAACTTTGAAATTACTTTGGGCTTTTTTAAATTAGAATAAGAACTTCTTGACCTTTCCTCAGAGTATTTTCCATGGCATGRGTCTCTTAGTATCACTTCCATTATTTAGCAAGTGAAGACAGAATATCTTTTTTAATGAACAATTGTGTCTTTAGTCTCAGTGAAAAATATAAGAGATSGCAGATAGCTCTCTCCAAAAAGCTATTCCACTTTGAATATCTCTGAGTAGATGGGTACGTTTTTTTTGCTCTCAGCTGAAGAAAAATCTGTTTTGAAAAACAAGGACAAGATATCTGCTTACCTTAAAAATGTATAAGAACATTTTTTTGTATAAATTCCTAAACTTCCTTGCTCTCTGCTCTTGTATAGAATTGCCTGTAGAGATGCTCGGAATAAATACTAGGGGCRATGCTATGATGAGAAGTGCCAATATAAAATACTAGGATGGAAATTRTAATAAACATGGCAAAATTTTCCTTTTATACCTTTTAAAAAGTAATTTTAAAATATTTCTAGATATTGCTGCAATGAATGTAATATTTACCTTCTCTGCCCCTAGAAATCATTTTTAAGTAGTTAGATTTGACTCATTCTTTTCCTCTTTCTTTTTCTTAGTGTTTGTTTGTTTCTTTTTCTGATTATGTTTCTATTTTTGCTTTTTCTCTTTTTCTTTTTTTTGAACTGTAAAATAATTTATCATTTACTTGCAACTTGGCATAAGTATTTTGGAATTGATATCTGAAACGATAAGATTTTTCATTTAAAAATATGTCGTGATGCTTTGTGCCCAATATTCTTTCTGAAAGTTTCAGAAGGATTTTTATGATATAATCACAAGTTATAACTGTGTCATTATGCATAATTACTCTACACTATTACATCACATAATTGGATCAGTTCAAGTTCTAATTGCATGGTTAGAGAGATTTACCATAAGTATGTTTGGGATATAATTACACTAATTTCATAATTCTGGGACCCGCAGAGTCCAAATTTTGCAGGATTAATGTTTATTTTTGTGGTTCTGTCTCACAGCAGGAAAATCTTAAGATGGTATCTTGGTTGCATAATGGATCATATTTGTTTTCACCAGGATGSTATTAAAGTCTATTCATATTTATAATGTACTAAGTTCTATCTGTATGTGCAAAGATTAGAGTACTACTCACTCTACAGAATGTCAAACCTGCTTATATGGGCCACCTTGCCCACTGGTCCAGGAATGAAAAATAAGCAAACATAATAGTCAGCACATGGGAAGAAGCAGATGGGCAGAGACTAGTAGAACCGCAGCCAGCTGGTGTGCAAGTGGCAGAGACTGCTTCACAGTTTTGTGAGGAAGCCAACTCAGAGACGCTGATGTGGTATTACTGGGACACTATTAATACCCTGGTACTTTAATGAAAGATCTGTGGGTGGGCCTGTGGTAATATAGACACCACATGGAGCATCGCCAGCTTTAGAAGACCTAAAGTCATCAATCAGATAGCGAAAAAGCTGAAACTGACCTTATGATATTGACATTAAAAAATAATCAGATTATGTTTTCCATTCTGCCTTTTGACTTTTAAATGTCCGTYTGCTCCTCTTCTAATAGTAATTGGCAGATGACAATTTCAGGTTGAAAAGTCAATAAGGCAGAGCTTTCRCTAATTTTTTCCATTTGTTCCTCTAAGCTCGGGGAACTGCTCATTTTCTTTTATCATCTTGATTTTTCTAATTTTTACCTATGTCTAAAACAAGTGCTAGAAAATGAATAAGGTATTCACAAAGGCATTAATTTTCTCAATTATTTATGTATATAAGCTTCAAGTCTGCAAGAATTTTTCCATAGAATTGTATGTGCACATAAAACCACATCAGACACTGTGAATTCAAATAATCCTAAATCAGTTACGGCCCTGTATAGCTCAGTGTTACAACTACATTTATATTCTCCTTTGAAAATTTATTGTATTTAATACTTTCACACCTGAAGTACTAAAAATATTGTTAATTCAGACTAATATTTGAAATAGTGATACCATCAGAAATATATAATATATCCAACACCAGTAAATTGTTGTTGCATGTGCATTAAAAATCAGTATTACCATCTTCAAAGCAAATCCCAAAGTGATTGTAGGTCATTGAGATGGATTTCTGGTTGAGTATGCCACAAAGATTCAGTTGTAGAGAATCACAGAGAATCACAGAATAGCTGAAGTTGGATCTTGCAGATCATCTAGTCCAWCTGCCCTGCTCMAAGCAAGGTCAAGTAGAACAGGTTGTTCAGGACCGTGTTCAGTCAGGTTTTGAGTATATCCAAAGAGGGAGACTACACAGCCTCTCTGGCTTGTTCCACAGTTCCACAGTTTGACCATCCTCACAATAAACATTTTTTTTCTTATGTGTAAATAGAATTTCTTGTATTTCCATTGCCTATTACCTCTTGTCCATTCACTGGATACCACTGAGAAGAGGTTAGCTCCATTTTCTTTMGTCTATTTCATTAGACATATATATATATCGATCAGATCCCCTCGAGTCTTCTCTTCTCCAGGCTAAACAGTCCCAGCTCTCTCAGCATTTCATTGTATGACAGACACTCTCCAATCCCCTATTCATCTTGGTGGATCTTTGCAGGACTCTATGCAGTATGTCCATGTATTTCGTGTACTGAGGAGTCCATAACTGGACACAGAACTCCAGAAGTGTCTCATCAGCATAGAGTAGAGGGAAATAATCACCTCCTTCAATTTACTAGCTCTTTCTAATATAATGCAGGATACAGTTGACCTTCTCTGTTGCAAGGGCACATTTCTGTCTCTTGTTCAACCTAGTGTCCACTAGGAAGCCCAAGTCCTTTTCTACAGGAACTGGAGGTCAAGCAA
The DNA here is from genome assembly GCF_003343005.1 of Rhea americana. Taxonomy (NCBI): domain Eukaryota; kingdom Metazoa; phylum Chordata; class Aves; order Rheiformes; family Rheidae; genus Rhea; species Rhea americana. Next base: position 1,120,828 of record NW_028186646.1, read on the forward strand.
GATAACCAACAGCATTTGAAGTGGAGTTAGATGGCCACTATCTATGGCCACTGGAATTGAACCAGTCGTAGATTAACTCCAAGTTGGCAAGTGGCAACTGAATTGAGGCTCTCACAGGGCTAGAATTCAAGTCACAGACATCTAATTTTAGCTTTCTACACATGAATTAGTTATTTACAGGACTGCTCAGATTTACACACTCAGTGGAGACTTGAGAGCTATATAGCTGACAACACAAAAATCCACATTCAGGTGGATGGAATAACTCTCTAGACTCTATTGACTGCCCTGCTTAAAATGGCAATGACCACAAGAGTATCTTTAACATCTAACTCACTTTTAGATATGTATTTATGGACATGTAAAACTATTTATCTTCATGTATGAGCTAAATCATGACCCAGAAATGTTACTGTGCCACCAAAACTTTGGGCAACCACTGAGTGATCAATCATGCTAACAGAGACTTTCAGATTGTTCTGATCCTCCCCAAAATATGTCTATTTCAATAAGTCATCTATAGCTGAACTAATGTTAATAGTGATACTAGGTTTGGATACAAATTTCTTCATGGATAACATTTTCCTTTTGGATAAATTGGACAAAGACTGCAAGAATCAATCTACTACTTCCTTATATTCCTCAATTTGCCTGTACTGAGAGGGTATAGTATGCCCAAACTTGATTCTGCAGAACTGAAACTTCCTTTTTCTTTCACTATACAAAGCTTGACACTCTCTTCCTATTTTCTTCTTTATGAGGAGAGGTAAGGGGAGATGGTCTACTTACACATAACATGATCAGTCTTATTTTGATATTAAAACTACTAGATAAGGTTTGGTGACTGTTTCCATGTAATGGAAGCTGTTTGTTATAATTTACTGTCCAATCATGTAAACATCATCATTATATATATATATATATATATTTCTTTTTGCTGTCCCTGGAAGTCTTTCTGGGATCCTAGTCACAACATTTCTCTTGCTTCTTGCACTTCTCTCACTATCTATGATTCTTTGCTTATAAGGATTTCTCTTTAACCTCCCATCTCTGTTTCCTTTCTTAGTATCCTACTTAGAGTTTTCCTTTTTCTGACTATTACTGCAAAGGTCTAATCCATAATCTAAGGTCGTTTTCAGTGACAAGAGAGCGTACAGCTCTCAGGCATAGATGTCTGGGCCTACAGATCATGGGAATCTGAAAACTTCTGACATTGTCCTGCAGGTACAGAGTCCTTCTAGTCATCTGGTTCCCAAGAGTAGATCCTACGGACACTAGAACAGTGGGTGGTCATCCTTTACAGCTACCGCAGGGAGCAAGTGCACCAGGTGAAAGTGGTGACTCCACACATCTCCAGAGAAAGGAGCTTGTGCTGCCTCTGGACTACTTATTTTCTTACCTTCTACACCTCCAATGAGGCTTTGTGTGAGTAACTAAAATAACAGGAGGCAATATTTAGCTCTTTATTGACATAGTTATAATCAATCAAAGTAGAAAACTGTTTTAGGCAAAGAATATTACAGAAAWTTCTTGATATTAATAATTTAATTTATATTAATATACAACGACTTCATTGTCTATAAGCAGAGAAAACAGTAAGGGTCATAATGGCAGAGTTTCTGCAGTGGAATAGATAAGAAATATTTTTTTTCTTCTGAATKAAACAGAAAAAACCTGCTCTGAGACTAGCTTTGATTTATTTTTCTTTCTTATAATTACCATTTCATATAACAGATTACAAATCCTAAAATAAATAAAATTCTACATCTATGAACCTTATATTTTGTACTATAATTAAAGGATAATCAGTGTAGCACTGGACTGCCCGAARTAATAAATAACATTTGCAGGTAATTAAATGCTAGAGAAAAGCTGAAGTATTTTATAACCTTAAAAGCCATTTAGTGTGGATATAAACCAAAGTATTCTGTTTCTACAACCAGGTTTTAAAAAGCTAATCAGGCRTAAGAGTGCTCTTTGGTACTAATGATCATTTTAGTTGTCCATAAAAACTTTTTTTTYCTTTCTTTCTCTTTTTTTTTCTTTATGTGCTCTCTCCTTCAGTTTGAAAGGCAGAAGGGAAATTTCTCATTTTCTATGGTAAAGTATATGAACCATTTCAAATTGAAACTTATTGAAATAATTTATGTCCAGTTCATAGAAGGTGTATTTAAAAAAAAAAAAAAAGTGTATATGTTTTCCTGCAGCAAAATTCTATGAGGGAAGGGAGAATGAGATAAAGAAAGAAAGCAACAGAGAAAGGGGAGGAAAATGGAGAATAAAGTGAGAAAGTGAGAAAGCAAGTACAAGAAAGTGTCAGAGAGAGAAGAGAGAAAGAAAGAAAGAGGGAGGGAGAGAGGGAGGAAGGAAAAGAGAAAGAATATCTCAGAAAACAGTCAATAGGAATACTGACATCGACCAGGAAATTATGACAGCATCTTAAGATAAAACTAATATACTTCTCACTGCTGTGGATTTTGATGTGGCTGTAATGTACTGTATCAAATCACTCAGATGAGGAAAGTTCACTTGCTTCTGGGAATAAAAACACTACACATTTCAATTGTCTATAAAGATGTCACTTAAGATAAAATAGGTAGAGAATCAAACACAAGCAAAATGAAATCTGGTAAATACTTTATTGTCTACCTCTTCTAGATTTCATCTGTATCAAGTGCTAAAATACATTTGATTTTCTACAACAGAGGTCCCATCTAGAATCTTTACTGCAGTTAGATGCTGAGCTGAAACAACATAGACAGGGAATTCTTTGTTAGGTTTATTCAGGCGAAAAAAACAGAAATTTCTAAAAGAATTAGATGTCCAAATCACATGGGATGCTATTGAATTCTAATTTCTTTAGGTTACATCATAATACTCTTCTTCTAAGCTGAAAGTCACACAGGAAAGGGAAATGCCTTTAGAACTCAAGCATGATAGGAGCATAAAGATGGTCTTTCTTAGGGGAAAAAAAATAAGATTGGTTGCTATGTTTGTTCCCTCTATAATTGTATGATTTCTTACTTTCCAATATTCCAGACTGAAGCTGTAAGCATCATATTAATGGTACTTAATCAGTAATTTATAACTGTTGTAAATGGGCTTAATGTGGAACTTGTATTGATATTCCATTTAGATCTCAAGTAAAACCAATGGTCCATTATACTAGGTATTATACACATCCATAGAATGAGACAGTCATTGGGGGAGAGTTTACGYTCCAAATGGACATGATAAAGGGCAGGAAAGGAAATGAAAGAACCTACAGTCACACAAAGGCTTATTAGCAGAGCCAAAAAGTAGAATCGTCATTGTCTTTCTGACAGATTTTCCCTATGATATTCTACAATATCTCTGATTTTAATGAGAATTAGGGGACTACAGATTTGCCAGCTGAAGCTAACCTTAAAAAATCCAGGAAAATTTAGGATGTGTTCTGTTTTCTTTTAAAGATATATATCCATGATGCAGCCCAAATCTAATTACAAACAACAAAAGTTTTCTCTTTGGTCCTACACAGCCTTCTCAAGAGTGCTCGCATGGAAGGTAACAGAATTTGAAAATGATAATCAATATCCATACTGACAGCAAAAAAAGAAAATTTCATCTGAAATTGTATTCAGAGGAGAATGTTTTGATAGAGGGAAGGAGAGTGGTAGGCAGAGAATTAATTCTTATCCTTACTAAAGGTGCGGCATATGGAAACCTAGATTAAAGCTTTCCAAAAATGATGCTGGCTTTACTCACTTTTTTTAATAGGCTTATTTTTCAGCTTTTGTGATTCCTTTGGGCTGCCAAATATGGTGGCAAGCTACCAACCATACTAATAGTCTAGCTGTCTACAAGATGCAGTAATGATCCTAATTAAGATCCACAAGTGAAAGCACATGCAGATCTTCAGTTGTATAAAAATGCAAAATTGAGCTTATTATTTACACAGGAATAAAAATTCTCTTGATTAATTCAGTTTGTTGATGATGCCAAACTGGGAGGAGTGGCTGACACACCTGAGGGCTGTGCTGCCGTTCAGAGAGACCTGGACAGGCTGGAGAGCTGGGCGGAGAGGAACCTCATGAGGTTCAATAAGGGCAGGGTCCTGCACTTAGGGAGGAAAAACCCTGTGCACTAGGACAGGCTGGGGGCTGATCTGCTGWAAAGTAGTTTTGCAGAGAAGGACCTGGGACTGCTGGTGGATGACAAGTTGACAGTGAGCTAGTAATGTGCCCTTGTGGACAAGGCCAATGGTATCCCGGCGTGCATTGGGAAGACTGTTGCTTGCAGSTCGAGGGAGGTGATCCTGGCCCTCTACTCAGCCCTGGGGAGGCCTCATATCAAGTACTGTGTCCAGTTCTGGGCTCCTCAGTACAAGAGAGACATGGAGCTACTGGAGAGAGTCCAGTGTAGGGCTACGCAGATGATCAGAGGGCTGGAGCATCTGCCCTAYGAGGAACKGCTGCGAGAGCTGGGCCTSTTCAGCCTGGGGAAGAGAAGGCTGAGGGGGGATCTGATCAATGTGTACAAGTACCTGAAGGGAGGGTGTCAAGGGGAYGGGGACAAACTCTTTTCAGTTGTCCCGTGTGACAGGACAAGAGGCRATGGGCAGAAATTGAAGCCCAGGAAGTTCCGCCTGACTGTGAGGAGGAATTTCTTCCCTGTGAGAGTGATGGGACAGGTTGCCCAGAGAGGTTGTGGAGTCTCCTTCTCTGGAGAWCTTCAAGGCTTGCCTGGATGCAACCCTGTCTAACATGCTGTAGGTGACCCTGCTGAGTGGGGAGGTTGGACTAGATGATCTSCAGAGGTCCCTTCCAACTTTACTGATTCTATGATTCTATAATTCTGCATTTTACTCCATCTCAAGTTCTCTGCTACTTTTGTTATATGCACAAATGACAATGACAAATTAARTAACAGCCCTGGGGAGGCCTCATCTCGAGTACTGTGTCCAGTTACRGGCTCCCAGTRCAAGAGAGACATGAAACTACTGGAGAGAGTTCAGCATAGGGCTACAGTGATGATCAGAGGGCTGGGGCATCTGCCCTACGAGGAACTGCTGCGAGAGTTGGGCCTGTTTAGCCTGGAGAAGAGAAGACTGAATGGGGATCTTATTAATGTCTACAGATACCTTGGGGGGAGTGTCAAGGGGATGGGGCCAAACTCTTTTCAGTGGTGCCATGTGACAAGACAAGAGGCAACTGGCACAAACTGAAATAAGTTCCACCTGAATATAAGGAAGAACTTCTTTGYTGTTAGAGTGACAGAGTRCTGGACCAGGTTGCCCAGAGAGGTTGTGGAGTCTCCTTCTCTTAAAATCCACCTGGATGCAACTCTGTCTAACATGCTCTAGGTGACCCTACTTGCGCAGAGGAGCTGAGCTAGGTGATCTCCAGAGGTCCCTTCCAATCTCAACCATGCTGTGATTCTGTRTAATTCCTCTTCACAGACTGAATTTGTAGTTTCCCATTTCCCTGGTATTCTGAGAAGTAACTACAATGAGCAGCTTGAATTTCTTTTATCTAAGAGAAAATAATGAAAATCAGTATAGTTATAAGATTCTCCATGACTTGTAAGTGATATTAATAATATTTCTAAATGTTTCAAATGATCTATCCTTTTGAATGACAGACAAATCCAAATTATGATTTACTTTTCCATCCTCCAAACATAGAGAATAGAAATGGCTTCAAAGCAAAGAGGGAGTATGAAATTTAATGTCTGATTTAAGAATCAGCCCCCTGGGTTCTTTAGTAACTAGTAATTCTCAGTAGACACTATACCTGAGAAGCAGATTTTCAGCTTGCCAACATTATTTAAAATCTTCTCGATTTTGGTATATTGAAGTTTACTTCAGCTAGTACTAATTGCACCAAAATCTCTGACAAAAGATGGCATATACTAGCAAACACAACTATAACTAAACTAGAAATATCACAATTCACACCTAAACACGCTGTCTAGCCATAAGCCTTCCACAGAGATCTTCATCAATTTGGGCTCCTGCTGCTGCCTGAGGCAAGTGAGAGAATGGACTCTTGACCTGTAGCGCTACCAAAATCTGACATATGCTGGAGGATTGCTGAGACTTGTCAGCTTCTCTGATGGCATCACCCACGTAAAACAGATGGAAATGTGGTTTTGAAATTCCTATACGTTGATTTCCTGTCTGTGGTATCAGCTAACTAAACAAATAAGAACTTCTAAGCCATATGGTCTTTCAACTGGCTCTTGATTTCTTACTCTAAGGAAAGGAGAAAAGTGAGCTTTATTATACAATACTGAATGGAAAATACTTTTTGAGAAAGTACTGTCAAGTACTATTTCTTCCACAATTGTTGATGACCAGCAAGACAAGAACTGTACCCTACAAACTAATTTTAATGAAGGCAGCTGGGGACTTTGTTTTTACCTCTGTAATGACTCTTTCCAGAGCTAGAGAACAGAAATCTACAGTATCGCTAAATATATACAGAAGAGAATAACCTTCCATAAATTAAGAAACTGATAGTCTAGCAAAATTTAATTCAACATATTGATTCTGATACACTTTAGAAGACTATAAAAATTATTGACTGAAAATACATACTCAAGCAAAGTCCCTTTTGCATACCAGGATACATTGTGAAATTACACCTACAGGCATTATAACCTCTTTCACAATGCTGCCTTCATCTTCTCCTTATGGCAAGAATTTGTTAAGCTACCAAGTAGAAAATCCTTCATGAAAGAGGTTCTGCCAGGAAACCTCAAAATATTGATATAACAGTTTCATATTTGTGTGAAAATAATCTGTGATCTTTTTTGTTCTCTTTTTCAAACAATAGCAAGGGATTTTTTTCTGAAAGGCCACTGTTGTTCTAACATTTCCTCCACAGAGTGAAAGGATTTTTCTCAATTTCTATGCTGTTGAAAATATCTTAGTTCAGCCTGCACACATTGAAATGCTTTAGAAAAAGGCATGATTCACTTTTTTCACATCTTTTAGTTCGCTTCCTTTTGAGTGAAAAAGATGAACAGTACAGCAATTACTGTTTGTCTTTGCAAGAAGAGATTGTTAAACAAAAGACTCAGAATTAAAATTTGCCTTTCATCAGATATTAAAACTCTTTTCCATAAATAGTGTGATTTCAGTGGTCAAGAAAAGATAGTCTTTAAATATGCTGTGGCACCCTCCCTCTATAAGTGAACAGGCTAAGGAGTTAATTTGTTTTTGTTTAGACTGAGAAGTCAGCAGCTGTGACATCTCTCCTGTTGTGTGTCTGACCCTGTTACAACTTGCCTGTTATTAAATAAAATCTCTTTTGTTAGTTTATCTTGAACGTGAATCCCTGGCCACAGTGAAGCAGAATCTGATATAAGGGCTCATTGGTATTCGGGAAAACATTCTCTTTCTGCACTTTCTTGTCTTCTGGGACGAGCACTGCTGGTGACCCTCCTTTCCAGGATGTCATGGTTTTTAACAATGGAGGCAGTGTCCACTTCTCCTTTCCTGCTGTTCAAGGCAAGTTGCTTAGGCAGGGTGCACTCCAAGTTTTTTTCACTGTRATTACAGTTAACAGAAATAGTCCATAATTTTTCTGATCGTTATCACAGAAGCACTCAAAGATTAACAGAGATCAAGGCTACAGTACTAGGTTCTAATGAATTACCAGAAGCCAAGAGAAGTCTCTCTTGAAAAAACCTACGGTATAAAGATATCAGGAAGGAAAAATGAAGGGGGAATGAATAGGTAGTGATGGCTGGCCAACATCATGTTAGGTCCAGAACCAGAAAAAGAGCAGTGATCGAGGTGATTTCACTATTCACTTTTGTTAGAAGGAGATAAGAAAAATGAAAAGATAAAAAAAAGAAAGCGAGGTACAGAATAAATTAAAAATGATGTGATGAGTCTGAAAGCTCTTAGGCAAATGGTACAACAAAGACGGAAGTAATGGCCAGTGAGCAGAAGAAAATATTGTCAAAATGAAAATTAAATAAACTCTTTGAGGTGTTTTCTTTCTATTTTCCTTCCCKCTTGGATTTTCTTCAACCTTAATTACAGTTCATCCACAGAGTTTGGGCTAGGTGTGAGGGTGAGTCTTACAAGTCCATGTAGGGTGTTAAAAGAAGAGGGCATAGTTCAGATTTTATTACCCTGTAAAGAGTTAGTTCTAGGAATGGGATCTAGAGATAGAAGATTGTGGTGAGCAGGCTTAGGAAATAATTAAAGCAGTACTGCTACTGATAAGGAAAAAAAAGTTTTTATTCCATACTGATATGTTTCCTCCTCCATCTTCAACTTTCTTCTGTGCCCTTGGTAACCAAATGCCAAATTGATTGTCTTCATGCCAACGTGTTAATTTAGGAGGTGAAAGCTTCTGACGTAGGATGGTAAAAAAAACTCTTATTGCATAGTAAAAAGGTACCTTATCATTTGTGAGACAAAGTTACCAATAATTGGTAAATTGGTTACTCTAACAGTCTYCTCATAGTCCTAGTCATATACAGTGGTACAGGTACGAATGAAAACAGCCAATACAGTAATATGYGGTCTCAGCCTTAGAGTTTCTGATCTGCATGTTACCAGAGTATCCAGATCTRGGAGTTTGGTAACAATGCTCAGTACAGAAAAAAAGCTTGGGAAATTTTCCATTTACTAAATGCACATTGGCAGTAAAGGAAGAGTTGACTGTTAAAGAGAATACCAGTGGTCACCATCTGTCAGATGGTCTAATAAATTAACTGATCTGTATTTTTTGGCCCAGAAATGTTTTATCGATCAGAAGAACATTTAACCAGAAGCAGTTCCACAAAGTGAAGTGATGGCAAAAAAAAAAAAATGTGCACATTTATTTTATGCACATTTATTTTGTCAACAAGGTTTGAGAAATGGTCGTTGAAAATATGCCACTTGATATGGTTACTCTGAAGCTGTGTCTAAGCTTACTTTCTGGACTGTGTTTGAAAGTATCCCAGAGTTGTACTCCCTGCTTGAATGAACCATGAACCAAAACCTCATTTGGCCTGTAAGTGTGGTTTCCCTTACATGGAAGTACAAAGCAGAAGATAGGACCGTGTTTCTCTGAATCATACACTGATATGCAATCTGGAGGTTATTAAGCTATATATCCTGCTCAGGGAGCTTGGAAGMGCTCCCAAAAACATAATATGCAATATAATCATGGCATAAGGAAACATCAAATGTACAAAATTTCATATTTTAAGTGAAAATCATGTCCTGTTAATAACTCTTCAACAAGGAAATAAGTCAATTTTTTGTCAGACTAGTGCTTTGTTCCTGTTTTTTGTCAGAGAGTTCAAATCACCAGTTGTATTCCAAATCAGTCCCAGAAGCGTCAAAAGATCTGAAATTCAAGGATGTTGTTGGTGAAGCACCATTATGATAAGAAATGCTGTCTACCGCTGTAAAAGGTCACAGTAACTCAGACATTCCCTCATTTTTATCTATATACTCATCAATGACAGAGAGATTAACTCATCTGGTTTCTCAGGTCTACTAGTTGACCATCATTGACTTATGCCATGGATACCTAGTCTCCTACCCAGCTACTAACTGCTGTGTCCTACTTCAGACAAGCTCAGTTGCATTTAGCCTGACTGAAATAATACTGAGTAATGAAAGATGCCAAATTTGGTACTGGGAAACAGGTACTGAACTGACATCTCTGAYAGACAGGTAAAGACTACAGTTATTACTGTTTAATTGCCATGGCAACTAYACATGGCCTTTTTGCTAAAATAATATCATGGTAACACCTTACTCATTGTAAGGAAATAATAATCAGTCAACCTGAAATTGCTATCAGGGCTGCACTCAAGTGCAAGCTGTAGACTTAGAAAAGAAAGGTTAATAAAATACACAGAACAGAAAACAAGGTTAGAGGTGATGTTTTGCCTGTGAGGCATTTTTCAGAATGTAGAAGAAAAAGATTAGCTGCAGAGACAAGATGAACATTAGCTCCCTGGTTTCTCCTTTCTACCAATAACCTTTTAAGAGTCTTTCCATAGCCCACAAAAGGCCCTGCAGCCATCATGTCACCTTCAACCTTGTTATCTATCCTAGTTTTCAATATATATCGCTATCAATTCTCTTTTTCTTGCAATCTTTTGAAGAAGCCACAAATTATAATTGTTTCACATCCAAATTAGAAATTCAGATCTCTGAGTAATCTGATGGCTTTTCATGTCATTCCTTTCCAGCTACTGGAAAGCTGAAAGTTTGTAAAATAATATCTTTGTTATTGTCATTTCTCTTCTTAGCACTTTGGTCTACGATTATACGAACYAAACAGACTCATAAAGAAACTTTACTGATTCTCTTTGACTTATTTTCTTCTATTATGTCATTGTTATATTAAAATACAGGCTAATAGAATGTGCTATGAGGAAAATAAAATTCTTTATCATCTAAGAACTCAGTTTGCAGTGCTTACTATTGTGYGTTATGTATCTCCTTATATTACTTTTTAAATTTTTCATAAGCTTTAAGAATAGCTGAATCTGAAGGAATTCATTTAATAGTATGTTATTTCCTTCCTTTTAAACATTTTTCATGCTGAGGACTGCACAGGAACAAAGAACACTTGAAAACTTGTAGTTCAGGCACTTTAGCTTACAGGAGAAAAAAGAATTTAAAAAAAACATGGAAGAAGAAACGACTTACACTTTCAAATGCTAGGCAGGATTTATATAGTTGATTCCAAATAACTTCCTTGAAAAAATTCRTATACTTTGAAGATCTAAGGAGTAAATATTTCATGAAATTTAACACAAATTATTTTTTAAATGCATTAAAGAGGACATCCTATCCATTTGTCTTTTCAGATTGTTAACTTGACTATGGAATTTTTACAACACAGTATAAACTAGCATTTTGTGATCCTTCTCACTATGAAACAGTGATTGGCTATAATGACTGCCTTACTATCCACCAATAGTGCTCTTGGCAGAAGAGTTGTACAGATGCCTATGTTCATGAACAGCTTTCATAATTTTTTTAATAATATTATTTTTCCTCTTAAACAATATTTTCTTTTCAAATTATCCATTCTTTGCAATCCAATGAATATCTTGAGTGTAGAAAAGCTCTAAAGGAGATGAGGAGCTTTAATTTTCTCTAATTTTCTACGAATTCTGAATAGTGCTGTGCAAGACAAATAAGGCTGAGTATGTACATTCAGCGTCTTTATAAAAATGATTTATTAAACCTCAGACATGGGAATAGTAATACCACAGAATAAAAGCCAGTTATGGACCCAGTACATATTCCCTTTAACCACTACCTTTAATCAGGTTTTATGTGAAGACAGTGTTTTTTTTCGTTTCTTTTCTAGGAACAGATTAGTATGTCAAATTTTGGTACTTGTGGTTAAAAAGCAATCAATTCAGTAGTTCACATCACTGACAGAAACATTATCCCCACTAAATAACATCAGAAAAATATATTTTAAACATCCAAATACAACTACACAATCCAAATTGTGTAGGCAATCACTCAAGTATCCCGCATATTCTTTGCTTCTAAACTCCTTAGTGACCTACAGATAAGGGAGATACTTTGTCTTGCACCCTTGAAATACTCTGGGAAAACTCCCAGAGGCAGAGAAGGCAGAAGAAGGCAGAGAAGTTCAAACGTTAAGAGTAAGGGAGTGGACCAGCGTTCGCTGCTCCGCATTCAGAGAGATGCTTTCCACCTGTGTGCAAGGTCATCGTCTTTAGACTGAACTAACACAGTATATCTAAGTGCTGTTCACAAGCAATAAATCTGTGGGTCAGTTTAATTAAAAAAATATATATTAGTTATTTCAAAAAGGGTTTGTTTCTAGTTTTTATAATATGATCTACTTTAAAAAGGGAATTTAGCACTAAGAGCAGATAATGGGGGGCACATGCTTTTGAATCTCTTGCTCTGTGTTCTTTCTCCATTAAGCATTCTTCAAATGCAGCTGACATCCAGGAGCCCAAGTCAAAAAGGAAAAGAAAAGGAAATTTTTATTATTACATGAGAAAACATGTGTGTCATGCACAGGGTAAATCCCTTTGGATAAGTATTTCTGAGGAATTTTTTATGTCTGAAAATTATTTCTCTTTGATCATTAAAATACAATTAAATCTTCCTTACACATTGAATCCTACGCATCTTTTCAGAAAAAATGCAAGTTTAGCTTTGCTTTGCTTAATAACTTGAGATAAAAATATATCATGGATTTTTTTTTATTTTATTCTATGCTTATAAAAAAATGTGACATAAACTTGAACTGAATAAAAGCCAGAAATAATGTCAATTTTCAAACCAGTTCAGTTCAGGATCCACTGCAATGCAAATGACTATTAGATACCTAAATGAACAAGTTCTCTGATTTTTATCAGTTAAGCTTTACACACATAGAAATAGACTTGGCTTGAGTGGTCTGGACCATCTCTCAGGTTGAATATTGATGAACAAAGAAATAAAGGCCTAAAAATGAAGTAGTCACCAGCATGTCAGAATGTTTCTGTTCCTTAAGGGCTRCTTTCCAATTGAATAATTCTTCCTTGGTCTGTCCATCCAAATCTGRCTGGAACATGATTTTTACCAGCAGTAACCCTAAGGAAATAAAGGCAATCAAATGATTCTATAATTTTGGTGCTGAGCCTATACCTACTCTGGAACCTTTCACATAACAAACATATAACTTTAGGTAAAAGTTTCATAGGAAGAAATTGATAGCCTGCTTCTTTAAAAGCTTGATAATGTTATAATTGTGAAAGACTATTGTTAAATAGAGCGAAAATATTCTGGTTTATGCTATGGAGTCTAAAGTAACAAGAGGTCTAAAATTAACAAATTATTTGGCTGCCTTGAAACACTGTTTTCAAAACTGAAAGATTACCTCCACCTAACCATTCAGTAACTGTCATCGTTAAGCTTTCTTTGTTAAAAAATTGGGTTCCTAGTCCTGCTCTCATTAAAGGAATATATATTATTACTCTTTGATAGCTGTAGACACAGCTGAAATCATCAAGTCAGAAAAATGAGTAGTAGTTTGATGAATTTCTTTCAGCCTTGTAAATGTAGAACCTTATGAATCTTCAAATCTAGATGAAGACCATCAACAGCACATGAAAAATATGTTCTATTTTATTGTTACTATGTTCCAACTCTACAATCCTCTCACAACTAGAATAACTTTATGATGAGGAATATGAGTGGATGATGAAACTGTACTTTGCGCTTGTGTCTAATATTTCTTGGTAAAAAGCTGTATGAAATTCTGAAAGCTGAGGGAAGGRAGGGAAGAGTGATCACCTGAACTAATCTTTTTGATGATCATTATTAGCTCAGAGAAACCATTGTCTTTCTAAAGCAGAAACTACTATTAATTATATTAATATTATTAATGGCTTTGTAACAGTTAAGTAAGACTTTGAGAGTCCTGAAGTTTTTGATTATGGATGAACTTCAAAACTAATCCTTGTGGATTTGACAGGGTCTAAAAATGAGTAAATTTTATGAATTTTATATGACAGACAGAGGACATACACTAAAGCGCAAATTTCTACCATCTGTTCTGTCACAAGGTAGTGCAGGAGATAAAAGGCCAAAGGCCAGTTGCATGTACACAATTTCTGTCCATGATTAAAAATAAACCAAAGGCCTAAAATCTCATTGCTTTGTAACCTTTAATCTGAAGTTTCATGCAGAAGTTATATCGTATATGYATATTTTTTTTCAAATGGGCTGCTGAATGCTTAAACCAGGATCTGTCTTACCATGTATTTTAGCGTGGTACCATTGCGGTCTTGTAAAACCGATCTAAAGAGCATGAAACACCGAGAGTTTTACACTGTACTGAGAACCAACAGAGCAACTCAAAGTGTAAGTGTGTGAATTCATGGATGGAACGTCTATCTTCCCCCTATATATATATATATATGTATGGATTCAAAAGGGATTCAAGAAATTCATGAAGGCTAAATATATCAGCAACTATTAAATAATATTTTTTCTGGCAGAAATCTGGCCCAGAAATTCCCCAGAGAATAGATTGGAAAGTCTTTCTAGGGAAGGATATTTGAATTTTTAAAAGTTAAATACTTTTTGGTGTACTTAGTAAGTATCCCCATTAAACAAATAATCTTCTCAAGGATGAAGAACAGGTAAATAAAGTTAAAACACTGTAGAAATAACAACTTTCTTACCAAAATGTTGGCATGACATAAGAACAAAGATTTTCCCCATTTCCTTATTCTGATACAAAAAATAATGGGAAACACTCAATGTAAAACAAAGTACTTCGTTGAAGTTGCTGTAAACAGAACAAACTCTTTTGAAGATGCCTCAGAAATGATGACTTATCGTTCATAGCAAATTAGGGACATCTGCAGAGAACTGTTAACAATTTATTCTAATCTGTATGTGCTTAGCTATCATGCTTGCTGGAGTATGCTGCTGGATTTCAATGTGGCTACACTTCATTGCCCACAGTGTAATGGAAGGACTAGGGGGAAAAAAAGTGCTCTTAATTCGGTGAGGATGTTGGATATTTATTATGCCAGTAAAGCAAAGGTTAAGCTTYCATTAGAGATTTCCATTTCCTGAAGAAATTTGTGGCTGTACATGCTGTTTCGTGTCTCTCACAAGTGCTCTGGGTGCTTTAGAGAGGACCCTTTTCCCCAGTCTGTGCACTGCCTGCTTTGCTACCCTTTTGTATAGGGTGAAGGCCAATGCATCTGTGAAAGCACRGATCTGGAGATCTTTTCTATACCAGGGCCTCATATTCGATTTGATACCTACATGGGTTTAAAAACGCCTGTGTTTAACTACATCTCACACATTTCTGTCAGATGCTTTTATCTCTTAAACCAGAGGTCTTAATTACATAACAGAATCATAGAATCATGGAATCAGTAAGGTTGGAAAGGACCTCTGGAGATCATCTGGTCCAACCTCCCTGCTCAGCAGGGTCACCTAGAGCATRTTAGACCAGGTTGCATCTTTCATCATTGTCAAAAATCAGCAGACTGTCCTGCCACAGATAGAAGTAGCTTCCCACTCAAGTCTCTGTAGTCATACTGAGATGCAAGAGCTAATGACCTGGTTCTTCACTTATGAAATATACTCTCCAGCCACCAGGAAGTAGTTTCCTCCAGGGGACAAAATATGAAAGATCTTGAATTCATTGAAAAATAGCTGATAAAAATGACTGTATTACTGTACTGATGATGCCTAATTCTTTCGCCAGGAGCTAATATGCCTAAATAGCTTCTACCCTATACTTTATGATGCTTCTTCAAAGGAAGTGGTTTTGTAGGTGCTATTTACATAAATGTCCTCTTTTTTTTGTAATCAGAATCATTTCCTGCTTTTAGAGAAAGCGAGTTCTTCAGAGATGAGTATATAAGATAATGTTATTGCTATGAAAATACAATCTCTAGGATAAAAAAAAAGAGAGAGATGTTTTACCTACTTATAAAGAAACCTCCATCTGAGATTCTAAGTGAACCTTGTAAGTATGTAGTTGTATTATGGAAAGATCTGTATGTTAGGCAAATGCTGATGACCTACAAAACTGCTGGGTAAAGCTTGGTGCAAAAGTTAAGTGACTACCAAAGGAATCACAAGAAGGTAATCAGGCCCTCCAAATCAGTAGCATGTGCTTTGAAAGAGGGTAAGAATTTATGTATAGCTGGAAATAGGACCTAACTCAGAGCATCTGGCTTTCACGTTATACTCCTTATGATGCTGGTTGACTGATGGAGAGCTTGCTTTGGACATTGCTTTAGTTATGTAACATATACATTCAGAAGAGGAAAACGTTCTCTTTTTGAGATTGTTCCTCAAAACTGGCATACTGAGCACTAACTAGCTGCTCAGAGAGTAACAAGTGACTGAAGGGCCAATTTCATACTTAAGCTCAATTCACTGAGTACAAGATCACACAAGTCTTGCTTTGGGGCAAGATTTTATCTGGCTTGGGATTTAAGGTTAAATCCCAAACCAAAACAAACAAAARCAAAAGGATTTAGGCACCTTATCTGAGGAAAGGGTGATATTTCAGAGTTACATCCAAATTGTTCCTAAAAACTCCTGTTCAGCTTCCATCTAATCCTCAAGGCATCTAACCGTCAGAGGTGTTACCTTCCGTGACCTCAAATTTCCCAGAGCTTAACTTCTGTACAGCTGCAGAAGTGCTTCTGTTTTGATRCAGTTAAACAACCTACTGTATAGTTCATACTGAAGACCAGCTATGATGTCAGGCAGGTGTTCCTTCACCAAATTCCCTCCAGGGTCTTCCTGACCTGATAAGCATTATCAGAGCAGATCTCTTGCACAGAGACCAGACTGGAGCCCTTGAAAATATGTAGTGGCAACTCCTAGCTTCTTGGAGAAGGACATAGTGCAACTAAACATTTATTTAAAAATCAAGAGACTTCCAAGGCAGTGGGAGATGAAAGCTAATTCCTTTCTCTGCCCAAGAGATTTCTTTCTTCTTCTTAGGTCATTCGTCAGAGTTGATAGGCTATGCAGAAGATTATGGAGTTATTTGGGTCAAACAGAAGAGTTATCACGACCCCTCTGAGAATGACATGTCCTTTATGACTTGGCTGAGTGACGCCTCATCTGCGCTCGCTGTTTAAAGCTCCCTGAATCCTGCATTCCTTCCTACAAAGTGACATAACAAGCTTCAACAAGCATGTGGAATTTATCTGTCCTTCCCCAGCTCCCTGTATTACCTGAAGCCTAGTGGTTACCACATTTGCCTGAGGAAGCAATGAGGAATTAAAAGATTTTAGGCTGAAAAGAGCCTCAGAGTTGGGCTGTGTCCTATCTAGGTGTCATATACAAAGTGTATACACCCTGTATACACACATACCCTGTGTATACAAAGTGAATGGAAGCAACTGTGGCTGGTATGTGTTTTAAGTGGCACTTATATTTGCAGAGTTTGCTAGCCATGACCTGACTCTGTGGCCTTAACGATCATCATWTAAAAATGTTAATGTTTATTATGGGAAAGTCAAGATACATATTACACAGAAAGTATGAACATAGAGATTCAGTACCTTTGCATACCTTGCCATTTGCTTTAATAATCCTTTCAGATTGCCTTTCAGATACTTGTTTGCATGAAGAGTCCACAAATGAAACTTTGAAAACATTTGGTTATGCAAAATAGGGACAGACATAAAATTATATCTAATATACACCATTGTTAGAGAAATTACTTTTGGTAAAAAGGGTGTTATAGTAAAGTATGGACAGTCTTCAGATCTGCTAACTATACTCCACACATCTCAGAACCTCATATGCTCAAAGCTTCTATTACCTCTTGGTGAAAGATGATATGATTTAGTCTCATCCTCTGACTGTTGTGTGATCTATCTATCCCTTCATAAAATAAAATGGAAGGGATTAACCAGCTTCAGTGTGAAAAGAGATAAAGACCCAATAAAGATTTACGTCATCTCTTAGTGATATAACACACATTTTAATGTGTTTTTGTTTGACATTCAGCTCCAGTACAATATGAAAGATTGCTAATGAATACAATAAAAACCTAATATTAAGTTTTTTACTTCATCCAGGTACAGCCAGAGAATGCAAAGTTAAGGTCAATATTCAGTGCCTAAATYTTTGTGCTATGGTATTTATCATGTCAGTATAATCTAAAGTTGCTTTCAATTTATATTTCCTGACATTTCTCAGTTTAAGACCGTACTTTGAGATTTATTTAAATATAGGATATTAGATGTAATTTGCATCTAATAAGTGCAAGACAGAACTTTTACTGTCCCCATGACTGTATGAATGTCAAAAAGACTCAGGATTCCAGGAATACCATAGTGAACTAAAAAAAAAAAAAAAAAAGACACATCAAAGCTGAAGTATGTTTTCAATCAATCTTTGCAGAAGACTCAGCTCTGGAATGCTGAGGTTGTATAACAACCTGCAGACCATATTCCTATGCACAGTTGTATGAAATAAATCATGAGCAAGTAAACTGTGAAAACTATTATTGTCTCTGAGAGCCTAAGTAACGTTTATTTGAAGCCTTATCTGTTCCAATAAGTTTTTATTTTAGAGAGAAATAGACACCAAAAATGTAGCATAATTATGCATTAGCCATTTTGGGCACAGCATGGAATTGGAAATTGTCCTCCTTTGGACATCAAGTTAAAATTCTAGAGACTTTCAAGTTACAGTTAAAAAAAAGAAAAAAACTCTTATCTTCAAAACAAAGCTGTATTGATTTCTACTCTATAAATATAAAATTATATAGTATATAAATGTCAGTTATGTGCTTCTGTGYATCTTGTTGTATATGTGTATATACACAGAGGTGTATATTGGTATATCTATACATATGTATTTTTGTATCCAAACACATACATATGCATACATGTATCGATACATATGTGTATATACACACATATATGTGTGATTATATTTACACACATGTATACATTTCACACTTTTTTCTATATCCACTATGAGAATCATACAGTGATTTCCTGTTAGCATTCCTCTTTTTTTTTTTACAGGGAAAATTGCATTCTAACAAGGAATTATTATAATTACTCTTTAAAAAATTACATGTGGCTCAACTCCAGGAAGCTTTTCACTGCACAGATCTGCATGAAATTTCATTATGAAACATGGAATCAATTAAATCTCACCTCATTAAGGCTTTGTTAATAGCTTGACGCTCACCTTTAGATCATCATAATGTCTGTGTGATCTTTTAAAGTACAGCTGGGTATAGCAACTGTACCTGTAGAGATGTCTCTCCCCCCCTCTCTCTCTCTCTCCTTTTTTTTTTTTTTTTTTTGATGCAGACACTACAAAAATCAGAGTTTTATATAAAGGCTTTAAAGATGAGAAAGGCTACTGTTTTGTTCAGAAGAAAAATAAATGAATTTGGTTTGATGGTACTTACTATCTCCTCTATTTATCTACCAAGGTGTTTGTATCAGCAAATTTTTGTTTGCTGATCACATAAATAGAGGTTGACTCATGCAAATAYGTATGTACCAGTGTTTGCGCTGGAACAATTTATGAGTCTGTCTTCAGAGCTGTTTGTTGGCATGGGAATGTATCCAGCAAGGGAGCAGAAACGGTGTCACGTGTGAAAGAGATGACCAATTACACAGGCAAGGAGAACATATTAAATATAGAGCAAGCTCTAAACAACGGTCGATCTTTTATGCCGGGATCTGCCACTCCGTCCCGGGCCACTGCGGCGCAGCCGTGGCACGCAGCCGCCCACCACCTCGCGGCCCGGGGCGCCCTGGGGACAGCCCACGGTCCCTCGGCCTCGGCTGGCCGACTGCAGACTCAGCCCTCGGCTGACGTACGCCGTCTGACGAGTAATGCCAAACGCCCAGCACGCTGCAACGTGTGCGAGCGCGTTTGTGTGCATTTCAAAAAGAGCTTAAATTTGCTGAAGAAACCATTGCCCGGCGAAATAGATGACTCAGCCCGAGGTAAACACTGAAAGAATTTGGGCAGTTTCCTTTAAGCTTTCCTGCATTTTTCCCACCAGGTTTCTCTGGAACCTAAAATCCATGGGGAAAATGAAACCAAGGGAGAGGTTCAGCCCTGTGTATCAAAAAAATAAATGTGACACCATTACACAAGTAAGGCTCCGGGTGATGTTATTCCCCAGTTAGTGTCTCTAATCTTGAGCTCCCACCAAACTTCTTGGCTGAACCAGTTATGCATGACAGTGTGACTGACCCTATTTTAACCCCAGGTTTAAAGTGGTGCAAATGGAAAATTAATAACAGGGATAGTTAAATAACACACAAGGTAATTTTAGAAGGAACATAAATTAAAAAATAATATATACAGTATATTAACACCAAAATAGTTTTCTACCATACTGAACAACTGCTTTAATGAAAAACAAATATTACTGCTACAGTCTGCATTCCTTTCCCATTTTGCTCAGCTGAATGTTTGAGCTAATGTTCAACATGTTTATTACTTACAGATCTAGCTGAATTAGCTTGTTTATTTATTTAGTTCTAGCATGTGTTCAAAATTTTATGCAACCATTGACCACAAGATGATGGTCAGAAGAAGTAATTTGATATAGATTAAAAACATTGTATCCTGTGTTGGAGCATACATACACACTAGATGATTTTTTTAAAAAATTTCTTTCAGCTCAGTGATTTAAAATTTCACATCATGTAGATCATGATCCTATGACTATAAAGTGCTGAAACAGAAGCTTGTTTCATCAACCATTTTTTTTTTTTTTTTTTCGACTTGCCTACTAGCAGTTTATTCAAAAAACAATCATCTTCCGATAAATCATATTTGAAATCTCAAAAGCCAGAGTAATGCTGTATATTTAGGTTGTCTGATCTTTAGTTTTGGGGTTCTTTTTTTAGTTAAAATGATTGATAAATGTCCCCCTAGTGAGGAATAATTCTTAACTGACCAATTACTTCCTTCTTAGAGGTTTTGAATCAAACTAACACAGATATTTTGATCACATTTCATTCTTTTGTATTAATACAGCATAAAATCCTCCTACAGCTACATGTCACATAGAAATATTATACAATTCATAAATATTTATTTATAACAAATCTTACTACCAAAGTCTCCTGGATTGCTAGCAAAAATGTAAATACAATAGATTTATCTCCTGCAAAAACCCTAAATACTGATGTTGCTCATTTATATGGTGCAGATAAGGGTTATGGAAACGATGGACATCAGCCCTGTTGGCTTATATTTTTATGGATCCCCAAAGAATGCTCTGCAGTTTAAAATATAAACAGAGAGGGCTTTGCCCCAAGCTGTTTTTTATCTCACATGAAATGTGACTTAGTGGTGCCAACTACTGCAAGGAGAAAGAGGATGAATGTTACAATAAGATCATGAAGAAGGTCATCATGACTGTCTACTCCAGATCCAGCACTCTTGCAAAGGAGCCTCGTTCCTCTGGAGTCAGCAGAAGCAGCCTGCTTTACACTGAGCAGACCACTATCTCTGAACAGGTAACCTAGCAATTTGGTGACGACTAGTTAACGACCTGTCAAAGCTGAAACACCAGTCATTCACTTGCCTAAATCTAAGAAAGTGATATGCAGCCAGAGCTATACATGTAGCTTTTAAGCAACTGCCACAGATGGGGAGTTTAACACACTTGCTGAAATTATTCCAGGAATCCCTAAATCATATTTGAGCATCAGTAAGTTTATATAGAAATGCCATCTAGTGTACCCTCCAGCAAAACTCAATCGTAATAAACACCCTGCATGCTGAAATAAAGCAAAATGACCCTGCATGCTGAAATAAAGCAAAATGATTATGAACTGTACATCACCCTGGATTGTGATAGATGGGGCCGTTAATAGCAACCTGACAAAGATCAGATGGCTGGATCTAATGGAAATCACATGCCTTCTCAAAGCAACTTACACTGTTTGGTTCTGTCAGATGGCATAAGATTCTTTATAAGATGACGTAAAACTATTCCATTTCTATCCAGTCTGTCTCACCAATCTTTCACTAGGACGCTTTGTGGCAAATCTGTAACTAAAGAAAGCCTCCGCCCTCCCCACCACCACTAGCACTTTGTTTCTCTATCTCTAAATCATCCTAAATATAGGAAGAAACATTTTGTGGAGCAAAGCTGCTGGATGGTTCCCTGGGTTCTCAGAGATAAGCATTAATCTGCATAACCCTAGTAAAGATGCTTGATATGATGTTATCTGGCAAGCGGTTAATCTTAATCTTACTATCTCACAGTTGCTCTGGTATGCAATAACAAATTGTAAATACCTAAATGTCTTCCACCATGCATGTCACATCTTTATTTCTTCACACACAAGACTGAATGACAGCACTCATCTCAGGCTGACTCATGTGATGGCACAATGTGTGAACCAACAGCAAAGGCTTTCCACTACCCACTCTGACTTCAACTCTACTCACTCACAGTGCTTTGGCATTCCAGGTCAAGTCAATTTTCTATCAGCTATGGCAACACAACTGTGAATTATTTATGTACACAAATAATTTAGATTTTTATACGGCCTATATGTTCAATGTATTTCTAGGAAAAATCCTRCATTTCATATTTTGAAAGATTACTGCTATGTTCCAGCTTATATTAAGCACTTGCTGAGGTATATTTTTACTATGTGTCATTGGYCATGCAAAGGCATTAAAATGTGTATTCACATTACATTTCATAGTAAACTTCTCCCTCATTTTCATCTATGAAAACAAGAAGGATTTAATGAGCAAGASAGGTCCAACACACAGGAAACTAATCCAGCACTAAATTCTCTGGACACTATGTTCTTTTGGTACGACTTTAGGCAGGGTGTTTCGTTGTGCGCTAACTTCTTCCCATGTAAAWCAAAGATAAAGGCACAACTGTCACTGACAAGTTTTGCGAAGTTAAGTAATGTTAAAGACTGAAATGTTTGAATAGAACATTAGTACAGACAGGCAATACTTAGGTAGATTAGATGCTTTGTCCTACTTTCAACAGTRCTAGTGCCTGCTCTGAACTCTGTAACATATTTTAAATAAACTTTGTCAACAGTTCTTCAAGTTTGTTTTAAGCATCTACCCTTTTCATTAATGGATGCGAAGTGTTTAGTGAAACTGCAGAACAATCTGCAGCTCAGCTGTCAGCAGTAGCATGTCAATGATGCTGCTCTGGCAGGGGACAGCTGCATTTTCGCGGTTGATGGCTGTACAACCATGGTGAAGGCTGACAACACATATTCTGCTGAAGAGCATACTGGTAACAGTTCAATAAACTTCTTTACCACAGGATAGAAAGTATTTATTTCTCCTAGATATTCTTCATTGAACTGAATCCTGCCTATGATTTACAAAACTGATTATAAAAACTTAGAGTTCCAGTAAGATGCATCTTCTTGCTAGCAATTTAAAGAGCTTCACTGATCAATTCAATGAAAATATACAAACTCAAGTGAATAAAGACTAGATTTATAATTTATTAWTTTTTTTAATGAGAAAAGCAAAATACTAAGGCATGAATATGTGTTTGAGATGTATTTTCCAGTAGCAGAATGGAGTGAAGTAGAATTAGAGCTCATGGATAAAGCTTCTTGAGCACTCTCTAAGTCAGTAGATCCTCATTTGCCATAGAGGAGCCTAGCACATTCTATATAGTTTCTCACCCTGATTAGTAAGTGGGAATTCAGCAAGAAAACAGAACTAGGAGAAAAGACATCAATATTGAACATTCAGAGAGACCAATATCACTTCCTAGAAGACCTGTCTTTTTTTATTCAAAGTCTGCCTCTGCTCACATTGCAGAGCTTTTGATGCCTCTTCAGACTGCACGTATATGGAAGCATCACTTTCTAGCTCTATTAGCTGTGCCATAGCTTGGAAGCAGCTGGACAGCATCTCAGCRGGGAGTAGGAATTGCTCCGTAGTTATTAAACACTGAAAGTTGTGAATGAAAACCTCCTATTATAGGAATCACAGCATGGTTGAGGTTGGAAGGGACCTCTGGAGATCATCTAGTCCAATCTCYCTGCTCAAGCAGGGTCACCTAGAGCATGTTAGACAGGGTTGCATCCAGGCAGGCCTTGAAGATCTCCAGAGAAGGAGACTCCACAACCTCTCTGGGCAACCTGTTCCAGKGCTCCGTCACTCTCACAGGGAAGAAATTCCCCCTCACGGTCAGGTGGAACTTCCTGKGCTTCAATTTCTGCCCATTGCCTCTTGTCCTGTCACAYGGGACAACTGAARAGAGTYTGGCCCCAYCCYCTTGACACCTTCCCTTCAGATATTTTTAGACACGGATAAGATCCCATTTCAGTCTTCTCTTCTCCAGGCTAAAGAGGCCCAGCTCTTGCAGCTTTTCCTCATGAGAGAGAGAGATGCTCCAATTCCTTAATCATTTTAGTAGCCTTCTGCTCCCCTGACTTCAGTAACTTGCTGTCTCTTTCAAACTGGGGAGCCCAGAACTGGACAGAGTACTCGAGATGAGGCCTCCCCAGGGCTGAGTAGAGGGGCAGGATCACCTCTCTTGACCTGCTGGCAGCAGTCTTCCTAATGCACCCCAGGAGACCATTGGCCTTCTCGGCCACAAGGGCACATTGCTGGCTCATGATCAGCCTGCAGTCTACCAGGACCCCCTAGGTCCTTCTCCACAGACCTGCTTTCCAACAGGTCAGCCCCCAGCCTATAGTGATGCATGGGTTTATTCCTCCCTAGGTGAAGGACTTTGCACTTCCCTTTGTTGCATTTCACGAGGAAGATGAAGTGAAAGTCTGACAGAAGATTACATGGTCACGATTCTGGAAAATTCATCATCAAAGTAAAAATACCAAGGAAACTCAARCATAAGGAAATATCACAGGTAGCAGAAAGAAAAATCAATTTATTTGGTAAACGTGAAATCAAATATTTTGCATAAGTGAAATAGAATGTACAGTAGTCAAGGCTGAAAAGCAATGGTTTGCATAATACCGGTTCATTTGTAAAAACTTGAGAATCTGACCATAATTCTACCATGACATATTAAAAATACTTTATATAGCACATATAGGCATACAAAATAAGTCAGTAATCGGTAGGCATAAATAGACTAGGAAGTGGATAATATTCTTAATAAAACTGATATGGCTTCTTTGACTTCCATAGCGAAGGTATCAATTTATGCCAAATCTGCTCAAGAAGGCTTGAATATTTGTTCTTTCTAATGAATTGGTTGCCTTCAGACAAGACAGTTTTCTGAGATCTTCACAATCTGTAAATGGTGAATGCAGTTTTTCAGCGGTACAATGAAACATTATCCAGATCTCCAGATGGCCTCTATTTCATACGCTCAGAGTCCACTGTAACTGCTATCCCAACACAATACGTAGCAGGTACCTCATACCTGAGTGATAAATTAGTATGTGAAAGGGATTGCCACGGCAAGAAGTCTGTATTTCAGTGTGAAATGAACCCTGTGAATTCTTCTGCAAGACACAATACAAGAAAGCTCCAAGTAAGTATAAAAACATGCAGTCCTTTGCTTGCACTAATAGAAGAACCTTCAACCCTATTAAGTTACATTTCGCCCAAATTCAGTCACTCTTTGTTGAAGAATGTCACTTACTGTGATTTAAATCACATGAACAACAATGGAGAGCAAGTTAAAAGGATATATGCTGAACTAAATATACGTAATTCTTCCTGTAATATTAATAAACAGTATGTTCTTCCCAAGTGTAAAAAACTGCCCAAGAGATTTTTCTCTAGATATCCCTTCCTCCAAAGGGAAGAAAATTAGACTATAAAAACATACATTTCTATATATTACACAATCTAAAAAATGATCAAATTTTTAGATAATAAGCAAAGGCAAAAATTTCTGATAATAAGAAAGTATTCATTTAAGTGTACATAGAGGGATATCTGTAAAGTTTCTTTTGGAAAAAAAAAATACCAGTAAATGGCAGGTCTCAAGGTATGCRATGACGGTTTCCTATATTTCAGTAGAATTTAGATCTGAAACACTTTATAATATAAATTTTTTTTAAAGTAAAAATGAGAAAGATAGGAAGAAAAAACATACAAAAAGGCAGATGGACAAGGACAGAATATGTTGGAGATAGTGATAAACTGAGCATGGAGTTGTGATATCGTGAGACCTTGCACTATGAGACAGTCACGTCTTTGTGGTTTGTTGCAATAAAAAAGCACAACAGTTTATGTTTTTCTTGCTTTCCTGTTTACTTCACTGTTCTTTTTTTTCATACATACATACATACTTTTTCATACATAAAAGTCAAGTATCAAAAATTTTCTGGCAATTTAAAAGCAAACACTTAAGAGCATTTCACAATCTCTTTTATGGAAAAAGCTTAACTTTTCCAGTGTTCTAAATTGGAAGGGAAGTTCAAAAGGTTATAAAGCGCTGACTGAAAACGATCTAGGGATCTTTTTGCACACATGAAAGCAAGTCCACCAAATACCAGACCATTTTTGGTGGTTCTATTTTCTACATACATTTCACATTTTTTCAGTAGCATTTTTTAAGTGTGAATGCAAAAACTGGATGCAGTTTGATTCCCAAAAAATGTAGTAGTTCTTTATGCTCATGTTTAAAAAAATACTCTGGGAAACTTGGAATGGATGCAGAAAAAAAATTAGTCACCAAAATGATTCAAGTTATAGATCTTGAAATTTAGGGATTATAGGCTTTTACTAGATTAACTAATCAGACAGAGGATTTAGAAGTGACTTGACTGACAGGGCTTAATATCAAAAAATATGGACTCTACTAGTTAAGGCATAACAAATAATAATGACTGGAAGCAAAGCCAACCTATTCAAACAGCAGAATGGACAGATATTTAAGAGAGAGGATGATTCATCGTGGGAACAAAGCCTCAAGGGAATTGACACATCCTCTCCCTTCGTATCTTCAGATTGAAATTGTGTCTCTGGGAACATGCTTTTGCCAAGCACAAAACTTATAAGTTTCTATGGAGCGGTAACTAGGTAAAATGATACACTGGAGATCAGAAGAGAAATTCAGTGGTCCCACTCAGTCTTCATTCTCATCAATTAAACTCTACAAATCTGCAAAAGTATATGAGCAGAATTATTCCATAAAAAAATCTTCAGTAATTTTATACTGTATTAAACATTTTTCCCCTCTCTTTTAGCAGCCTACTTCTAATAAATTTGAGTGGACTGATTCAGGAAAAGGTTGAGAATTTTTATTGAATATCATGAGTATTTCGTCAGAAATACCGTATCTTTCTCTACAGGAAAAAAAGAAAATCTCACTATAGACTGGACAATTTATTATGAAATTCATAGTAATACCTAATTTGTACTGCAAATAACTCAGTAAGTGTTGTATTAAGGTTAATATGAAGGAGACTGTTTCCTAGAAAGAAGCTATTGTATAAAATATTTTATTATGAATTGAGCATTTCCAATTCTGTAAGAGAAAGACTGATAAATCAATTTACAGGAAGATGCTGAAAAGGAAAAACTTCTAGTTTAGTGGCTGCATGCTGGTTGTTTCTAAACATGCTGCAAATTTGATGAAAATGTTGAGTAGAAGAATAGATACAAATTYCATGAATTTATTTTCTGAGTGAATGATCAATTGTGTGTGTTTGCACTCACACTCAGAGAAACTGTAGCTCATAAATAGGATATTGGCACCAACGTGTGGGTCATTTCTTCACATTCTGAAGGGCCAGAAAACCTAAGACCCACCAAGAGAGCCCAATCTCAGAAGCAGTTAAATAAGCTAGACAAGTGTGTGAGTCCATCCTTACAAATTAAGGCAATGCATTGACTTAGTACGAATCCAAAGAGATAAAATTAAATGTAAATTCTGAGCCCAGCTAATAAAACTCGCAGTAGCCTAATTGTTCTAGGAACAATTAAGCCTTCAGCTAAACCTCAGTGAACCACCTCCCCCCAAAAAAAGAACAGTTTTCTTCTATATCCTTCATCTCGTAGCTCTGCTTCCACTTCCTGAAAGAGGAGATCGCAGAGATTTCCTAGAGATTTCTTCAGGTGCTTCCCTTATTTTGAAATTACGGMTATCCAGGCAAGGAAAATATGTGATTTTATCTTGCAATTACGACCATGAATCTCAGCAGACACTCTGTACTTTAGGCATTAAAAGCACGTGTAAAACATCCTAGGTTAATCTATAAAAAAATCAAAACCCCTTGAAAAACATGAGGAAGATTCATTACAATGTGTGTGTGTTTGAGTGTGTGAGGAGTCTTTTCTCAGAACAAAAAAAGGTTGGAGCTTTGTGGGACTACCGTAAACTGTGCAGAACCCCAGTGCCCCATCTGCAACAAGAGAGCAGGATTAAATGATGTAGTGGTCTGCCAGTATAGTCTCATACTCCATGCAGACAGAAAGCCACAGTACAGAGGCCAAAAAAGAAAAATTAAGCTCCAGCATACCAGTGTGGGAATTTTTGTTCTTAAATTTTGAATATCAGGAGAACCACCTACACGCACAAGCAAAAAGTCTAAATACAAAACAGATTATGAAGTATGTAAGATCAAACCTTTTGYATGTTCCAATCTGGACCATTATCTGAAAGAAAGGCATTTAGCATAGAAAAAATGTATTATATGATCCTGAGCATTAGTATTTTTATACATAAAATAACCCAGGTGACTCACAGAAAGTCAGCAAGAATGTTAGAATGATCAGACTCTCAGAGGCACCAGGCGATATCCACATATCATGAAGCCTTGCTTTCTACCATGGACTGACACATGATGTTTCTTTCAATAAACTTTTACATGTCTCCTCAGTGTTTCTATTCCATCATAAATAATATTCTGAATTTAAAAAGGGAATCTTCTGCTGTCTGAATATTATTACATCATATAAAATTAAAGTAGCAGAATCATTTTAATTTCTTATAACAGTTTAAACTGAAAGAATGCATAGGAGCTCCACATACAACTAAAATTACAGAAGTAGGCTGCTAGGAAGAAAAAAACATGACTATGAAGGGATAATGTAGAAATATCTAACATTTCAAGAAGATATGTACAAAATTTCCAAAGGATAAACTTTTCTTTCACTTGTCTGTACTTATCCAACACAATACAAGCTCATGTATTYGGCAGCTGAACTGAGTAATAACAGATGCCAGAATTCATCTGAATTGATAATAAGGTAATTCTATGAAGTCAACATGGAATGTCAAATCTTTTGACTTGGAATTTTTTGGAGACTTTTGTACAGAACTACGTTCCCTCATATCTRTTGCTGAGTATAAAAGATGTGCAAGGCATAAAAYTGATTCTATATGTCATCTTTCTCTRTTCCTCATATTGCTTAATCTGGTTTTCAGTAACATGTCTAGTTCTTCATAGGAGAACTGAATTCCGCTATAAGCCTGATAGTGAACAAGAAGACTAAGCTCATGTTTTGGGACAGTGAACATCTTGTTTTTGATCTAAGCTCTACTAGATTTTTCCCCATGTTTTCCTAATGTCAATTAAATTGTTCCAGTTGTACCACATTACTTGATGTAATCTCAGTATTATAGGTTTAAAATGTTCCTTTTATTCTTTTTTTAAAGGTCATGTTTATCTCTGACAGGTAGGCTGTTAAAAAATTCACTTATGCAAAAAAAAGACCTCCCTTCTAGCTAATAGCCGTATTATACTTTTATACTTATACTT
Source organism: Rhea americana (assembly GCF_003343005.1). Taxonomy (NCBI): domain Eukaryota; kingdom Metazoa; phylum Chordata; class Aves; order Rheiformes; family Rheidae; genus Rhea; species Rhea americana. Next base: position 1,149,994 of record NW_028186646.1, read on the forward strand.
GCATTATTCAGACTTTTCACATACAGAATTTACAATTTGTTTTCTTCTGACTATGCCTAATTGGAGTTAAAAAGGACTGCAAGAAGTTTGGAATGGCTAACAAGTAATTTTTTTTWAAAAATAGCAATATATCTGTTATCAAATTGATGAGACAAGATAGCACCTGTATTCATATTCAGCTGGAAGGTATTAGAGTAATGTGATAGGGCAAGTTGGAGCATTTTTGATAAATCTCCTGTTGATGAAAATAAACTGTTTCTTTAAAAYTGAAGTGTTTTTGAGATATGTGCCAGTTTGAACACAATTACTACAGTTTCAATATATTGAAAAGAGTGGTGAGATATGAGGCTTTAGTATCTCAGATATGATTTCTCCACATAACCCTTACCTGAAGAATCCTCAAAACATAGGATGAGTTGCCAACAGAGACAAGCTAAATACTTTCCTGCATCCATGTCCCCACCACTGAAGAAAGACCCCAAACTCCAGGCTTCCCTATTATTGCCTATAGTTAGGTGGGATAAATTCATTAGGTGGATCAAGCCTGAAGCAAATCTGCATTGCATAGAAGAGCAAGGCACTGAGACTTGCGTGCTGTGTTAGTAAAGTCTACTAAATCCACTAGGCACCGTGCAACAAACTGGCAGAGCGAATGTCTTTGAGTTGCTTCTCRACCTCAGTTGGCTATGTTGGTCATCTGTGCAACTCCAGCTCTGGAGTTAACCTTGACAAACCCAGTTCAGACATTTTCAAATCTACAAACGCAGTAAAAGATTCAAACTAATCATATCTTCTAGAAAATTGATATTTTTGCTTAATTTTGCCAGGAGAACATTTGAAAGTTTCCTCTTACCAAAAAAAAAAACAAAAACAAAAAAACCCCACCAACAACAACAAAAAAACACAGCTGTTTGGAGAAATTTGCTAAATGATACGTGACACAATTGGAGGAGAAAATAAAACCTTTTTCTCCTCTCATTCAGAGCCCCCAAATGACAACCCTCTGACAATATAGAGATGCATTTTTTTTCCAATTGTCACCCGCCACTTTTAGCTGATTGGCAACAACTGAGCAAGCACAAAAGAAAAGTCAGCCTTTTTGTTCATAAAATCCAAACAGCCAAAAAAACATATTGAGCTGCACTTGCCCAGCAGGTTGGTGGGCTTTCGTTCATTGCTACTGACTTTTTTGGAGCTAGGTTATGGAAAAGGGACTACAAAATGAGTTCCAGAGCGCCTACGTAGTGCCTAAAATGGAAGTTGGATGAAATGTAGGCATTTAGTCCAAGAAAACGATCCAGAAAACGTATACAGCAAGTGGTTGTCGAAGCCAGCAGACACTAACACTCAAAGCACCTTCCTGTTCAGCTTGAGAAGTTCTCCAAAATTTTGTGCTTGCCCTTGTCTCCCACCTCTGCGCCTCGCCACGCGGGGACGAGGGGGACGTGCCCAGCCTCCATCCCAGCTCTGCCACCGGCTGATTTCCCTCCGGGTCCCTGCCAGGTGCTGCCAGACCGAGCTCGCTGCAAACAGCCTTGGCTCTGGCAACGTGCAGAGACGGGGCCGTGGGATGCAACAGCGGTGCTGATTCTGCCCCCTTCCTGGGGAATTTGTCCCGCAGATTTTGATGCAGCAGCACCTGATTTACATTGCAGCCAGGCGCAGCCCCCCGACACCACGGGCCCCAGGGAGCGCCTGGCCCCCACAGCACCCCTCGGGTGCCCCTCGTCTGCCCCACGGCACTGCCATCTCCAGCACTGCCCCAGTCTGTGGCTCTTGTCTAATATCTCTGCTCAAAAAAACACGTGGAACTGGATACTCCCATCGCTCACTGACTCCTCGGGGACACCCAACCCTCACAGGTCAATATGGAARCTAAAAAGACATTTGTTTTCTTTAATTGATTTTTTTGTTTTATTTATCTGTCACTAAAAATACTCCACTGCACCCCTTCGAGGGAAAAACAGTATTACAAACGTACTGAAACAAGCTGCCACTGCCCTAAAATTTCCTTTTACAAGCTAAGGAAATTCCAGTATTCCAGAATGACAACCATAGCGCTTCTGAGAAAAACTCTGTAAATCTTGATTGTGAGCCAGCATATTGTTTTAGTCAGGTTTATTCTTAGGAAATACTGGGGAAAATGTGATGAGAAAGCCTGTTCTCTTGGAATCCATACCAAAACTAAGACCAAAAACACTGAATTTTTCTCTGCAGCAAACCAAACCCTGGGACCTTTCAAAGGTTCTCTCACCGTTGCATAAATGTCTCTACATAAATCAGTCAAGGATAATAAGGCAATAAAATTTACATGTACAAATATCCTGGCAATTAACTATGCTGGAAAAAAAAACTGGAGCATTATATGGGAATTTAGGAAGGATTATTCAAGTATGATACAGCAACCTTTGCTAGAATGTGACAGGATATATTTAAGTCTGTATCTATCTTCGTGCCTATTATTGTGTTTTGTCAGAACTGAGAACCCTTTCACAACCTTTTYGTCAGTTTTACAGTTCAAGTTATGTTAGTAACTCAATATAAATAATATTTATCAAAGGTTTACAACTAAGCTGTAAAAATATACTTGACACCAACATCCAGCATATGAAGGACTGGCATAAGGACTACCTAGATGCATTTTCCCACCCCTCCTGTTCCAAATTTAAAAGACAAATAGATAGAGTCACTTCTAGTTATTTATATGTATTAAAAGAACCAGTTTAATATTTTCAAACAGATTTTTTTGTACTTATGTAATTCTAAGAGGGGATGAATCCAAGTAAAACACCACAGAGCTCATATTGATGTCTTTTATTAGAAAAGCTAAAAATAGCTAAGAATTTAGCTAAAATAAGAAATGTAAAAGATATTTCTCATTCTAGATCACGGAGAAATTATATTTGAGCTTCTTATGGACTTCACATGGCCTTAGTGGCTTGAAGGTACCATAACACCACCAGCCCTGATCATGAAGGAATTTTGCTATGACATGGAGGCATTTTCTCCCAGTTATATCAGAGACACAAAGAACTGAAAGCAGTCAAAGCAAGGAGGAAGAGCCCCGGGGTTGATTCAGCTTATGCTGACAAAACAGGTCCTATCTAGGCTTATTTTCCCTTTGTCCCTTCCTTTCAGTATTTAGCTTCAAAAATTACTGACTTCAAGAAAGAAGTCAAGTGACTTGTTTCTCTGAGCAAAGAAAGCCTAGAAAGATGCACATATATATTCTGTGGAGGAGCGTTGCCTCTATTCTGGAGCCTTCTATCTACTCACACACACATCTCAGTGGCACTACTAAACAAATCATGCCTCAGGTAAAGTGAGCATCCTGCCAGGAAACCCGCCAAGAGAGCAATGGTTTGAGACCCTAAGAGGAGGTACAGAGCTGCAGGAAAGTCCTAGACACTAGCAGACCTCAGGGATCCTCAAGATTTTGAGAATCAAACCACCTTAAATGCTCACTTTAAAGATGAGCTGCCTTTTTTTCTCCCTCTATTCCTGCCTCACTCCCTCCCTCTCTTCATTCACACTGAAATGATGTGATGGAAACAGTGAAACTTCTTGAACTTTCCTACTCAGACTCTTACACAGATTTTTCCTTGGAAGGGGCAATCTGCCCTAATACTCAGAAACCGAAAGAAGGAAAAATGCAGTCAATGGTTGTACATAGTTTCTTTCCACCAAAGCTCAGAGGGGATTCTGGCAAGAGATAATGGTCTGGATAGAATCAGCGTATGCTGGAATGAAAGACTGACCTCCTGAGACTAAGCCAAGAAAGGCAATTTTTTTGTCTTCCCTTCCAGAACCATTACCTTTCCAAGAACTGAGACTTAGGGAGTTTTTAAGCAGTTAAATTTGATCCTTTTAGACAGCCAATGAGCCCAAGAGAGGAATGGAGAGATGAATTAGTATGATTAACCAAATTTCTGTTCAGCAGCAGTTTAGGCATCATGAGCTTTTCCTTCTTTATTTTTTTTTTCTTTCTTCACAGAATCACAGAATGGTTGAGGTTGGAAGGGACCTCTGGAGACCATCTAGTCCAACCTCCCTTGCCAAGYAGGGTCACCTAGAGCATGTTAGACAGGGTTGCATCCAGGCGGGCCTCGAATGTCTCTAGAGAAGGAGACTCCACAACCTCTCTGGGCAACCTGTTCCAGTGCTCCGTCACTCTCACAGTGAAGAAATTCCCCCTCATGGTCAGGCGGAACTTCCTGTGCTTCAATTTCTGCCCATTGCCTCTTGTCCTGTCACACGGGGCAACTGAAAAGAGTTTGGCCCTATCCCCTTGACACCCTCCCTTCAGGTACTTGTACACATTGATCAGATCCCCCCTCAGTCTTCTCTTCCCCAGGCTGAAGAGGCCCAGCTCTCGCAGCCGTTCCTCATAGGGCAGGTGCTCCAGCCCTCTGAKCATCCTCATAGCCTTATGCTGCACTCTCTGCAGTAGCTCCATGTCTCTCTTGTACTGGGGAGCCCAGAACTGGATGCAGTACTTGAGATGAGGCCTCTCCAGGGCTGAGTAGAGGGGCAGGATCACCTCCCTTGACCTGCTCGCTACACTCTTCCTAATGTACCCCATTGGCCTTCTTGGGCACAAGGGCACATTGCTGGCTCATGGTTAACTTGTTGTCCAAACTTCTTATTCTTCCTTTCTTTAGATCTCAGTAGTTGTGTAGGATATAGACAAACACAAATCACTGGTACCCATAGAGACCAAAAGGCTGAAAAATCAATGCTTTATGAGAATTCAAATGTGATAAGATCATGGATTTAAAATAAGATGCCTCATGGATTTAAAATCCATACACCTCTGAACTCTGACTCATCCATTTACAGTAGCCAAGCAAATTCTCCCAGTGCTTCCAAGTAATTTAGGAACCAATTGGGCCAGACCCATGACAGTGCTAGGGTGGCTTAATTACTGCTAGCATGGAACTACCCTGAATGTTCATGAGTTCTTCCTGGTTGCAAGATAATATGACACAAAATAAATCTCCTCTGAAGAGATTCAAACCTCCTGCTAGACATGGGATTATAGTGTGCACACAGACAGTTTCTGCCGTTCTACTGATGAGTAGTAATTTATTAAATTGCCATAGCTCTAGATGGATTCAGGTCGAAGGTCTCATATATTACAGCAACAGGAATGAGTCTCATCTCTTTATTTGAAACTCCATTGCTATTTCAGGGAAGCAAGGTTAGACACGACAGCTACAAAAACACTACAATGATTGCCATTTCATTCCTTTTACTTTGAAACTGTTCCACCATCACTTTTTTCTCTCTTCAACCAGCAGAAAATCATGCAATGACATATAGGGAATATCATTCTTTACCATCGGATGCAGAGGGCAGGCAGTGTTGATGCTTCTGTATGTCTTTTGTGCCTGCAGTCTCTACATCCCATTAGTCTTTCTATTTTTAAAACATCCTCTTTCCATGAAATCTAGCACTGTAAATTTAATTATGTATTTATCTGTGGTTGATTGGTAAGAATCTGGTACAAATCTTCAGCATATAGAAAAGTTCAGGAACAGTCTAAGGCTTTGCAGCAGTCCTTCCATGCTTTTCCATTTTCCTTTTAGAACTATTACACTTAATAAACTAAATAYCTCTGCAAAAGAGACACGTTTTTCCATGCATTTACAAGGAAAAACATTAAAAATAAAAAATCAGTTTTTAAACTCATTTGGGAATAATGATTTCCATAAGGCCTAATTTGCTAGAAGGATGCTAGCCAAATCGCATTCATTTTGGAAATAGCACACATTCAGGTGTGCTCCCACTCAGTGAAGTGGAATCTGGGGCATCRGCAGCAGTGCTGGCAAGACCTAGTTTACAGAACCTCCCTAATCTCAAAATGATTTTTGGATTGTCATTCCCTTCTAATCCAGGTAGAACTTTTACAAAGAAACAAAGTTTCCTTAGACCTTGCTTCTACTTTGATCATTTATCTCTGCTTAATTAAGAAGCCTGAATCATCTTTGCCTTGCCAGAATATCTTGTACCCTGATTCATCTTCCCTTGGCCAGATGAAAAAAAAAAAAAAAAGAAAAAAGACTGTTGCGTTCCACTTTTGTCTTTGCTTAAAAAGTCTAAGAAAAGGGATTAACTTTCTTTTTTCATTCCTGCTTAGCTTTTCACATTATTATTTCACTATAAAGTCTCTAACTCTTCTGTCCAGCTTACCTCAATTCTCATAACATTATCTATGAAAGACATCTGCTTCCTGAATGTAGTAAATTATTATTAAAACTATTTAATTTTTTTTATTATTACTATTTTCCCCTGCAGTACAGAATGGCATTATGCTTGATTTTTTTTTTTTTTTTTTTTTTGTAGTGAATTCATTTGGCCTCGTTAAATAATTACAAAATAAACCAGAAGGAGCTAGTTCCAACCATTATAAACAGGTTTTAAAATGTGGCCTAATTAAATACTTACTCAATAGACCACAACAATTCTGATCTGTCACATAGTTAATACACAGTTCTCAAAAACTACCTGATTAATAACTCAAAGGAGTTGATGATTCTAAATGAGAGACTTCTTTTTTTGAGGTGGTATATGCTGCCCAGATTAAAACAATATAATTATATAATGCTTCTTTAAGGAAATGTTCTGATCTATCAATCAATAATATACTAGGGTCTTCTTCTACTTCTCTTTCTTTTTGGCCCTTTTAACTGCATCAAATCTATTCAGTGTAGTTAATCACAGGCTTCTGTGACCTCCGGATGTCAAATGAAGGGGAAGGGGCTGTTCTAGTCCCAGGCAAAAATCCTTGATGACTCTTCTGTGTCCTGTACTTACATTCAAAAATGAAATGTCAGAAATCCCTTGGTAGAAGTAGACTTTTTGTATGACACCTGCTTATCCTACCTTAACGTCAATATACGTATTTGAAGTGCCAGTGTGACATGCTATCACTAACTGGCTGATTTTAAGCGTTGACACATCTTATCAGCAAAGTCTTCCTAATATGGACATATTTTATACAAACATAAATGTGCTTTGCCTAGAATCATTTAAACTTTTACTATTTCTCTCCTTCCTCTTCCTCCCCGACATGCCTCAGAATAAAAGGATGCATCAGCAAAAGCATAGCTTTGCCAGTACGACTGTGCTTACACTAGCGACTTCACCAGCACAGTTCTGTCAATCACACATCACACTTTACCATCCTCCTCATCAACATAGCTGTTCCAGCAAAAATTTATATTACAGACCTGAACCGATCATCTCATTAAAGTGGCAAAGTGTCATAGGCTATGGACTCACACAGACATGTTTGAAAAATAGTGACTTCCTACCTTCTGTTCAGTTTAATTGGTCTCGAACTTAAACAAAAGTTGATTTTTTTTTTTCAATTTTTGACCAAAAATTGTCCATGCCTAGTTTTACTTTTTTTTCTAGTCACAAAAATATGTTGCCTTTTGAGTGAGCTGTCCTCAAAGATCAGATATGTCKATAATGTACTGATAGTTTTGAGCACTCAGCTGTTTTTAGTCCCTGGTCACAGGGCTATGGTGATGGTATGTTTTGAAGGAGGGTCCATAAGATTAAATATATTTGGGCCGTATGTAGAAAATGGGCTAAAGATTTCTAATGATTGAAGGAACCCAAAGAGAGAGAGGAGGAAAAAGACTGCAAGTACCAAAAATGCCTTCATGAGGCTGTGACTAAACTTCCGTAACACCCTTTAAGCTTAGGTAGGATGTAGTCTTTCATATAAGACCTTACATAAAGCTTTGAATATTTGCTTTTAGTCCTCAAAGTTTGAATTTACAGTATTTATTTTTATAATAAATTTTATATAATATGTAATATATTTAGAAATGCATTTAATCTGTGTAACGCTCTGCATTGCTAGCTGCAATTAAATGGCTTTTTTATTCACTGCTCTGTTTCTGATATCCTAATGAAGCCGGTAACACTTGTGTTAATCTATTTGACCCAAAAGCTTTACAAACTAGTATAAACTAGCTGAGGTCTTCTAGCTATGATAATGAAATCCATAGGTAGTATTTATAACAATAAAATACAACTTACCTCACACTACACACCTCGCACAACCATCCAGAGGAGCTTATGATTTAAATCAGGGTGAAGAAAGTGTTGAAAAGCCAGTAGAGATGTAAGCCCTGAGTCTAAATCAAACCAAGTCTATTAAAACAGTAAGTCTGTTTTCAGGGTTTTCCCTTGTTTAAGATTATCCAAAGTGACAGTATGCCAAAAGAAACAGTTTTGTTTCAGTTTGGAAAAAAACACATTAGTTAATAATACAAAGCTTATCCTTGTTTTTACAGTAACAGCRACTGAGTAACTGAGATGATAAAATTCCAGTGAAGAGATTTAAAAATGTTTATATTTTATATATACAGAAAAGATCATAGGTATGATCCTCATTTGTTTTAGAAAGAAAGGCATTTTCATTTTTTAAATCTTTATGTAGCAAATATGGCAGGAATCCAAATTTTCCTCCAAAGAGTAATGAATTCCAAAAAA
>NW_028186646.1:1158512-1244897 GCF_003343005.1 Rhea americana
ACTTCCTTATTTATCTCAATCATTAAAAATTTTCATAAGAGATGATCCTGATTTCTTTGACATAAATTCAATGACTAATTTCAAGGACAGTACATTTGATTGATTATACGGGCCTCTGTTCTATGAGCAAAAAAACCCGCTGTATATTCTTTATAGGGCCAAGGAAGGAGCTTATTACAGATAGGGACAGGGCATGTGTCTAAGGCATGCAAAGATGTAAAGACTTACTTTAGCTGCTGTAGCAAACAAATACACAAYCTGTATATTGTCTATCTGTGGAATGATCAGTCCTATTTTACAATTTTCTCATATCACAGTTGAAAGTTTAATGTTCTACCTTCTTCCAGCATTAAGATCAATCAGAAAATAATTTCATTCTTGTCATTTATTATCTTCATTCACCCTGATTAGTGTTGTGAAAAATGAATGAGCTCAAAGAGAAAGCAGATAAATTAATAGGGGACAAGTTTACTAGTGGCAATTAACCGTGATAGTCCAAACCTGACCTTTGCCTCAGARAGTCTCTAAATTACTGATTATTTGAAGATGAGAAAAAGTAGGCCAGAGAAAGACATAGGGTGGTTGCCCTGGTTCTTGGGCAGCAGTTTCACAACAGTTTAAGCTGATACAAGTATTGCATCCTTCTGCCATGGACATATATTCCTGCATCTTCCTTTTATCGACCTGTCCCGGAAAACTGAGTCAATTAAGAATTAGGTGGTTTCATCCAAACCTACTCCTGATCTTGTCACATAAGCACAGTTGCTTTTTTTTTTTATTTTTTTTTTTTGATGTAGTCTGCTCCTGGCCGCTGAGGATGGGTTCTGAAGCCCCACAGAGCTTTGCTCTGCCCCCGGGGTTTAGTAGCAGGTTTAAAGCTGTGTTCCTCGGAGCCCAGCTGCGAGCCATCGCCTGCTGCCCCGTGTCCTGGGACACCGGCAGCGTGGGGAGGCGGTCGTGCTGGGTGCATTGCTGATTTTGTGCCAGCYACACACGGCGAGAAGCACCAACCCTTGCCTGCGGAGGATGAGTTATCTCACGCCTCTCTCGGGGTAACGGGCGGTGTGAAACGTGCTCTGCTCCCACAGAGTCRGAGCTGTGCAGTCCCGCTCCCTCAGAGCTGGTGATCTCTCCAAGGTGTAGCCCTGCTAGGGGTATTCAGAAAGCACCCCCTGCACAGCTCTGTCAGCCTTCTGACCCTTTCCAGCGATTGCTTTAAGTTTCACTGGAGGTGGCCGTGTTTCTACTCACAACTGTTCTCCTATGACACCTAAAACACTCTTTTTCAGAGGTGCTGCTAAACTGACTTTTAACTTTATAAGCTCATCACCTAAGTTTGTGGTAAGCTAACAACAGGATAAGTGCTCTTGGCACGTGCACATGTGCCCTTTCCCGCTTTGCAACRCTTATCTGACTTCAAGAAGAAGTCATCAAAAACATAGTATGCTGAATTATATTCAGAGCATATGGGCATGGCTGGACTATGTTTTTAAAACCTCTCTGGTTCAAGTGCCACGCATGTTTTCTGTTGCATGCATTCACTGCTAGGCTTTGGAGAGAATGGCGGTGGTGTCCTGAACCAACAAAAGCACTTATTCRTGTTGCCTTTACGTTCACCAGTGTTCCCGCTGAAGTCAATAGAGACACCAGGGTTAACTGTTCAAATTTAAACAGACATCTCAGAGCTCTCTGACTTGAGAGAAAAATTGTTACTATTACTAGTTCCCTGGACTCTTGACTAAAGCTGGGTAACTTTTTTTTTTGATTCTTCAGAGTAAATTCTCAAAGAGGAAGGGGCTGTGGAAGAAAACTAAAATTATCTGTCTAATTGCAGTAATACTAAAGAAATAATTTTGGTTAAGGGAAAAAACAAAAAAAATCAAATCATACAAAAATATAAGCAGTTATATTTCATATTCAGCATTTGAATTACTTAAATTTATCTTGAAAAGCTGAAGAATTTAATTTGATTGTTTTTATCATAGTCAGGAGAAAGTATCTTTCTTATTAAATTCTGATAATGTTTTTAAAGAAAAAAATGCAAAGAAAGAAAAAGAGAACTCAGACAAGATTAAGTAACTCATAACTCAAAACCATGTTTCATCCTGGGATTTAAAATGTTTTTGTTTGACCTGAAATTTAAAATGAAACTTACATTTTGTGGTAAAAGAGTTCAGCTTGACCTGATATTATTATTATTAGTAATAGTAGCACCATGTTTGTACTAGTAGCAATTAGTAGTAGTAGTAGTAGTATTGTTTTTTCAATTTATGATCTACTTACTGAACTAAAAACGCAGCAGTTCCTCTGCTGGGTGATGGAGAAGAAGGTAGAAAGGGAAAGTAGCTTTTCATAGATGAGGTTGTTTTACCTGGTGAGATTTTTTGCTTGCGAAGGCTTTAGGTAGCTGTAGTATCGCTCATCTTCCAGCTACACTAGCTCTTTTCTTCAATACCAGTTGTTTCCCCTGCCTATAGAAATACACCACATGAGTAGATATAACAAAAGGCCCTTATTCAGTGACAGCCTGACTTTGTTCTTACTGTTGTCTTTGTTAATGTTATCTTGATGTGGTTCCAGTCATGAACCTGACTACCCTTGGCCCTGTCCCTGGCGTGGTCCCTTGCAGCTCCAGGCGGCGGATCCAAGGTGTTACTCAGGGGAATGGTAGCAGTTTACCAACTTATCCTGGGGACAGCTGAACACACAAGGTTCACAACATTAGAGAATCGGTTGCCAAATCTTGCTGTTTAATAGTATTGTATTCTAGCTCTGGTTGTTCTTTAGACAAAGAAGTGCACCACACAGAAAGGTATCACCTCACAACGTAGCATTACGCCTCTCACATCCGCACTGGTGCTTGTTTTACAGTGAAGTGAGATTATTTAAGAATGAACACASTAAACTGAAAAATCAGCTGGGTCAGACTGTGAATCACAGGAAAATTTTTCTAGTGTTGAGGGCTTGGTCATCTGGGTCGATGTTGTTGGGATTTTGGAAAGTTGATCTAAAGGCTGTGGTAATAAATGGACTCACTAAGGCAGGGAAAAGGTTCAGAGTGGGAAGAAAGTGGTCAGATGACGAATGGATCTTTGAGTTTCCTTTTAGATTTGCCCTCTGTCCCTTTTCTTCCCCCTTACTTTTGCYGAGTGTAATCAATACTATCAAGAACATAAAGCAAAATCCTGGAAACACTGAACTTAATGGCAGAACTACCATTGCCCTTCATARGCCGTGATCTCAAATAATGAAGTAGTATGAAGTCAAATTTAGAGCTATTTTAAAAAACTTGATTCTGCCTTTATTTGGCAGGGTAACCTCGTACTGTGTATTATTTAGAAAGCCCCTGCCCCTTTTGAGTAGGAAGTTTTAGAGCTGTTCAATATAATTGCAAATCTCCACATACTAAATCATTGTAAAAACTGACATACTAAATAATTGTACCCTTCTTCCTCAACATGAACTTAGTCACTTAATCTTGAAGAGAAATAACTGTACCATTGAACTCCACTAGAAGATTTTCATCTACGGTACCAAGCCATGACTTTGGAATTTCTAGTCAAAGGATAGATAACACTGGATACTACAAATGCTYTAACTACTTTTCCCCCAAAAGAACAACAAAAAAAGATTTTTTTTTTAAAAAAAAAAGTCTTTTAATTTACTTTTTAGCTACATTCCATCTTACCCATGAATATTCATACAAAATTTGGTAGTGTGTTAATGAAGAACATAGTCATATGTGAATTTGAATGATTATTCTATGGAAACTCAACAATGAATAGTTTCTTACAGACTTAATGGTTGCATAGTTGCAATAACTGACATGTGCTCGCTGTTTGAAATACTTTTACATTTTAATTGTTTGAAAAATAAAATAGCAATAGTGTCATAACTATTTAGAATTCATTGATTTCATTTAGGCAATATATACTCAAAATTTAGCTTTTCAGAGAGGAAAAAGTGTTTCACAGTAGTCCATAGAGGTCTAGAGTGAAATGTAACACAAAGCTTAAAAAAGGAAAAAAAAAAAAGAAACAAAGGAAACTAATATGGTTTTATTTTTAACAAAAAGGTGATTGTGGTTGTGGAATATGAATTTTTCTAGTGGCATCCTGCAGGGATCAGATGTTAGCTTTGTGATGGCCAATATTTTTACAGGGTATCTTGAAGAAAACACAAAGTTTAGTATGACACGTGAAGTCTGTAAATGGTGAGAAATGAAAGAAAGAGAAGGCCAGATCACTGGGACAGTGTGGTCTAGATGTCATCCAAACTGGAGTTAGTTGTGCACTGTGGGGATTCAGTACAGCCAATTCTGTGCCTCTAAAAGCAATGAACGCAGGCTATCCTTGTTGAGTAGAAGACTATATCCGCTCTTAGATTTTTTTTTTTTTTAATTCTTTGTGGGTTTTTTGAGTCACTATTTCCTAGAATAGTTAACTGAACACGAGATTTTAGCCTGACATGATGCCTAAGATAGATAATGAACCCCAAACAAGGCAGTAATGATTAGAAGTAAGAATTTAAAATTACTCTCTATTTTGCACTAAGGGGACTATTGTTGTGTGCAGTATCAAATATACTTAAAAATATTTATCCAAAATGGAATAGCTCCAACAGGAACAACAAAGGAAGACATTTTTCAGAGTAGAAAAATGTCTGAAGTTTAAAGCACTTCCTTGGGACATGGATTCTGAGTTTCAAGACCTTCATACAGTGAATATTTAGTTAATAGTGCAGAGCAGAAAATCTCTAACAGGAAAGAACATTAAAATCATTGTTTGTGATTCCCTACAGGAGACAAAACTTCATTTTGAATCAGGCAGAATCTTAACCTGAGTCATCTTTCCTATTTTAAGAGGAACAACCTAACTAGTCTGCTCTTTAGTTATGGCTGAGTCTTTTTCATGCATTGCTCCTCTTCTCTTTCCCTATCCCTGCCCCAGCTCTGAATTTCTCTGAACTTTCTATGTTACTGTGGGAAGTTCCCATTTCAACAAAATGGAATTTCCCGAGGAGGGAAATTCTGTCATTAGAAAATTCCCAATTACTTCTGCCATTATTCCCCAAGAAATGACCTTCTTAAGTACCACTGAGTGAGACTTCAAAGTACTCTATGTTAATGAAAAACAGCTATATCTCCTGGGAACTTTAAAAGACAATTCACAGAGGAGAAAAGAGAGGAGCCCTGAGGTGCTACAGCTGTTAAACATAGTCCTGAGACTGGTGGCAATACTCATATAATATGTGTTTTTATAAAGTTGTCATATAGACATTTATTTCTTCCTAGGTATGGTAATAAGTCATCTAATCAAGGGGTTTAAAAAAGAAACAAAAACAAAAACAACAATGTATTACTTAGTCACCATTAGATCATGATGCGGGCAATTCACTAAGAATACAGGAACGCATTAACTGCTTACTGAGCATTACTGCATAACAAACAGATCTATAAAAATTTGAAATTTAAATGTATTTTTATATATTCTGCAAGTAGAAAAAGGCGTGAAATAAATCAAATACATTATTCACCATAAAGTACTCTCCCAAGTCCTCTTTTCTTCATCTAGCAAACTACAGAATCAACCATTGCTTTCTAGGGATTTCATTAGTATGTGGAAGACATATTGTAAAAAACTGGTCCACTAGGGAAGCATTATCTTTTACTGGTAATCTGTGAATGCTGCTGAAAAATGACCTTTTACTATCAAAATATTAATGTCTTCATCTCAAGGAAGAATTTAAAATCTAAACCACACATGAAAATTGGATATCATTTTTCTTTGCACTCTGCGGACATGGATGCTTCATAATGTCTGTATAATTCTCTGTTTTACATGCACCTAGTACCATATTACATGATATCTGAAAGTTATTATATTTCATAAGGCCATTGTATTATTTCTGCCATGTAGAAGGAAAACTGTAGACTTAATATAATTTATCTTATGTATATAAAATATTTCTTTTTCTCTGTCAGACAGACATGGATAATGAGCAACAAGAATTAATATCTACAACAGCAATCAATATATGCTCTGTAGCTTTASTCATCCAACAAAAGACTAAAGTACAATGGTTTTCAACAACTTCTTTGCTCCACAAGTTTATTGAAACATCTCATTCTGTAAGGTTACCTTCAGCCTACAASGGTGCCTGAATCTGGATCTGAAACAACACTGGATTACTCATCTTAGAGGTTTAGGTATATTACTATTATTCTCTCAATTCTAAAAGAAAAGCAGAGAGTGAACAATTGTCTCTTTTACGCTATTCCTGTCATCACAGTGCTCATCTCCCCTCATTAACTTAGGGAAAGAAWTAAGTCCCACAGTTCCATTTACCCTCTACAGAAGGTCAGTGACAGTAGAGCACCTTTCCACCCCTGGAGAGGATTGGTAATGAGGAAAGAAAGAGTCAGGCCCAACCCACAGCTCCAAAASCAAACCCCAAATCCTTAAGTTGGTTCTTGAATCATAGGCTTACTCAGTCTAAATTTTATTATAGCTGAACACAAAGGAAAAAAAGGAAAAAAAAATCCTTCATATATATATGAAGGATTGGACAGTTAGTAGAAAGCAGAAAGACAGAGTTGCATTATATGCATATGAGAAGTAAGACACAATCTTTTTATATGGATGAGAACAGAGTTGGTTGATTTATTTGGGATATATTATTTCTTGCAGGATTTCTTACAACCTACACTTAAAATGGCRAAGCATGATTGTATTTCTTCCTGCTTGTAGACATGGTAGTTCAATGCTATCGTGCAGTCAGGAAAGGACAAAGTCCTTTTAAAATTTTAAACTGGGTTATTAAGGCTACCAATAGGTACCAATTTTTATTTAGGACTCAGTAGGCATGCCTTAGCTCATGAGCCAACTACAAACTCCGAATCTCTTGCRTAGCTAAGTGGGTCAGGTGGCTTGTTGATGCCGAAACAACATTCACGATTCCTCCACCAACCTCAGACTGACGCCGCTGCCCTTGCTCTGCCTAGTACTCAGTGAGCTGGGTCCGCTCACTAAGCAGGCAGAAAAAACTAACCCAGCAGCAAGAATAACTTAAATTTTCCTGTAAGGAATTGTAGGGAAATCATATATTAGAGTTTAATCTTGTTCTTCAGCTCCACTGATCTCCATTGTAATTTAAGAGTATGCATAGAATTAAGCAAAAGCTTTCTTTAATAAAGCTAACTGCTCATCATAAAGACTGAGGGAAATTCAAAAATTAGAAACTTTTCTTAGAWGGACTGAGAATAGAGGATCTAAAATGGGCCTATATTTCTCTTCCCTCCTCAGTATAAAGATTCTAGTTCACTTCTATTGGAGAGACAGGAAAAGATAGG
The DNA here is from genome assembly GCF_003343005.1 of Rhea americana. Lineage (NCBI taxonomy): Eukaryota > Metazoa > Chordata > Aves > Rheiformes > Rheidae > Rhea > Rhea americana. Next base: position 1,165,864 of record NW_028186646.1, read on the forward strand.
CTTCTTTTTTTTAGAGAAAAAAAAATGAAATTTTAGATGTGATCCCATATCTAAACAGTGCATAGGTCAAAACAAAATCTTAGGTAGAAGCATGCAATATTGAATTGATCAATGATGTTCTAAAGTGACTACTATGACCTAAGAATTCAGGAGTTAAAAGGAAGCATAATGATTTTAGGAAATTGCAATTAGCACCATTGCCTAAACTCATCAGTGTGGGAGTTAAAAAAAAACAGCATTAATATTAACACTCCTACAGTTACACTGTGGCATAGTGATTGTAGGTCAGCTTCATTTTAAAAGGATAAATAATGAATGGAAGTGCCAAATCATTTTGTGGAAACATCCTGAAATGCAAACAACTCTTAAAGGAATAAGAAATTTATGCTTAAAAATAACGTAAAAAAATCYGTCTCTGGTGAGCCCTCAGAAACTACATCACAATTTATAATAGGTTCCTTCCCTCATCTGATCCATGAAAACTAGTGCTTTTTCCAGACTGAAAWGCATTTTCCAGTACAGGTTCTGATTTCACTGTGACAGGGAAGGTATTAATGTCCCCTGCTGTATGGCCAAGGTTTCTGCCAAAGGTAGCAGAATGGATTTTGCCATACTTCAGTCACCCAAATTCATAGTCCATACAGCAGCGTACAATCGACAATAATGAAAATGTTTATATTCAGATGTGAATTGGGGTGCTGAGGTACCAACGTTTGTCTTATTTGGTAGTTCCATTTGTAGCAAAAAGCAGGGAAGATCACCGAAGACATTAAAATCTTAAATTGTGAGAGTCAAAAAATACCAGAATTTTCTGTGAGAGCTCCAAGTCATTTCTCTCTCCGGATTCAAAGTCTCTCTTTTGGACTATACTCAGTTCCTTGTTACAGCTTCAATCTCACTAAAGAATGAAATAGCATTATTTTTAATAGCAATTTTGAAGCTACCTTTGAGGTGTTTTTTATGTTCTATTTAACCTTTCTGTCTAACTTCAGTAGTGTGAACTTTCAGTGCCCAAAAAGAGCTAAAATAATTGATCATTAGCATCCTATTATCTTTTTCTTTTTTTTTTCCTTTTTTTCACTGCTCTCAGGAGCAAATAGCTGGAGCTTCAACAGCACTGAGCAATTCTTGTCACCTTCCTCTTTTCCAGAGTGCTGGGCACAACAGTGCAGCAGTCACAGTGGAGGGAAGTCAGGACACACCGTAAAGGGCAGTCGCTGGATAGTTACAAAACACAGGTTCATAAAGGCCAAAAATTCTCACAAAGGTGTCCAAAGACACTCACGTCTGAGTGAGAAAAACTGAGCTTTCAGCTCTTCCACCATTTGCTGAAAACAGGAAGGGTTGAATTTAAYGTCCTTTGAATTACTGTAGATCATGAGCAATTCTCCTGAAATCAAAGCATTTACTCCAGTTTCAGATGCTAGCTGAGAATCTAAGCCATTAACCTACAGAAAATTCATTAAAGGATGAGGAAAAAAATCTCCCTAAAATGATTCTCTACTATACCATAAAATGATTATCTTCAGAGTTCTGTGGATTTACTGGTCTATGTGCTATTTTCAAGTAGGCCCATACATCTCCAAGGATAAGAATTTACACATGATTGCTACATCCAGTGAGTCTGGGAATAGTCTTATTTTGCAGAGCTTAGGAAATGGATTTATCTAGAAAACAAATCATTGCACATTTGTAACAGTATACTGCAGGTATACTGAACAATTTGATTAGGCTAACTGGGTAAATTAAAAGGAAAAATAATTTTCAGTAGCTATGATAGTGAATGAAGGTACAGAAAAGTATTTTTATACTAATCTAGCCATGTCAATAAGTCCTTTAATCTATAGCAAAAGAAATCTTGCTGCATAAAATCAGATAGGGAAGAAATCACTGGGCAATCCAATATTACAGTGCGGTTGAGAATTCCCAGTAGAGTTATCACATCGTTATTAACATTATCTAAATTGTTAGTTTATAAAAAAATGGGTAAAGTYTGAGCACCTCATAATTGCTAATTCTCTCCAATTGTGACAAAAATATTATGTAGCTAGAACTTGCTGACTTCCTGAGTGATACATGTGATTTTTAAAATATTCATATCCAATTACTATATATCAGTTACTCTCACTGGCTCATCCCATCTCAGTGCCTTGCTTTGACCTAGAAGGAGTTCATACACATTTAATGGAAATTGTGGCCCCTTTAAATACTGGAAGGATTTTTTTTTCCTATCTGCTCAAATCAAATTCTTGATTTAATTTACTAGAGATTTTTGAGACCTGCGAAGTCACTGAAGCTCCACTGACATCAGAAAAATGACRTGGACATTAATTGAGTTCACTCATAATAACATAAATGCACTGACTTTGATGCTTGTACAAGGAGGGTCATGAACCTTAAATATTTGCTAAAAGACAAATAGTATCAGCTGGTGTGCAGAAGCTAGGATTTCACATATGACTATAATTAAGAGCAATGAGTGCACTGAATTCACAAGTACTCTTGAGTTTTGAGAAAATGCAGAATAAGATGATAACTTTGATTAATAGTCTGTGTTTAGTTGTCATTTACTGCACGGTTCCMTTTCTTAGTCTCCAAAGATTATTTTGTAATTGAGAGAAAATCATCTGACAGCCACAATCTGCATTTACACATGAGACAACACTGATTGCTAGATTATATCCAACACAGAGTGACAAGAATTACTTCAGTGTTGTTCYGTAAATTCAGCCTCCTTCTACCACGCTCATGCTCTTGGCTTTACTTCATAGTCAGACAAATACGCTTCCTCCATGAAAATCATAACTTCTTCCAACTTTTTCAACAATATTTTGATTTGATGTTGTATCTTCAACAATATGTGAACATATTATATTCACAAATTGTCGTGAGTAGCTGATACTGATCGGAACTCACTAGTATAAAAAGCAGGTGCTTYTAAACCAATTACATTAGACAGCTGACATGAGATAGACCTGGAGGCTGATTTCTCACATTAGGTAGCTGATTGAGTAGATCAAAGCATTCCCACCAAAGAATAGTAAGTTTCTTTCACTGGTTTACGAAACCAGCACAGAATTGTAACACAGATCTTATTTTGCAAATCGGACAAACTAGCCTTACTTGCAGTTTCAGGGCAGTTCAATTAGAAACAGAAGTCTTTCTAAGAAAGTACAAAAACAATCTTCAGTTGAATAAGTGAAAACTGTGGAAAGATCAAAAAAAAGCCTCCTAATAATGCTTAGCCACTAAGAGGCCTTACTAGAGCAGTTAATATTCACCAGCATGTGACTGGAAGCAAGAAGCCACGCTCCGGAGTTGCAGAAAAAGCCCCAAGCCAACTGTGCGGTAAATGCATACGTGGCCATAAGGGCAGCAGATACACCGCTAATGGTTTTAGTCTCTTCTGTGCTTTAACCAAGCTGGTTCAACTAGCTAGGGTTCAATGAACCCTTATTTCTACAAAGAGTTGAGTCAGTCTCAGGAAGTCTCCTTTTCTGCTAAAACGAAGTTACAGAAATGCAACTTTCAACAAAGCTATATGCCACTGATACTGGGAAACGTCATGAACTTCCTTCTGCAAGCAAATGAACATACAAATAAACATTTAAGCAAATAAGTGAAGCTAATTAAGTAAATAGTTTTACTGAGTTTAGGGATTCTAATTCATGCAGATGCTCAAAACAAAGTTAAATATAGGCCAAAAGGTTTTGAGGGATTTAGTCCAATATATTCATCACTCAGAAAGGCCAGTCCCCAGAAGTTTAGTGGGGCTATAGGAAATGTTCCAAATTTCAGGGGCACCAACCCACAAAACACCAATTCTCAGACTTTCTAATTCAGGAAACTTCTCTTCTACCACAGCATCAAACTCACAGCTTTTAATGGAAAATTAGAATAAGCCTTTTAATATGCCCCCTCCTCCCTAAAAAAATATAGTTTGTATGATTAATGCAAATTCACATCATTCAACAGAGAAACCCTGCCAGTGGCTAACAGTAGGAGCTGTGAGGTGAAACCTCTTGTCCTCTTTTTTCTTTAAAGGAAGGAGAGCAGTGGTCGATTTCTTCAAATCTATAGAGAAATGCTCGGAGAATTGTACTATTTCTACTGATCCAAAAATATTTACAAACATTAATTTTTGGTGATGGTACTAACCAAATAAAGCCCTGTGACTTCCTGGGAGTGGTAGCTATAAAAATTTGTTCATATTTCCTAATAGTTCTTGCTTGTTCTTCTTGGAACAGGTCCTGAGTATGTAGTAAGAATTACCAGATCCTCTCGATCGCATTGAGGCATAATTTCCTTCTCATCCCGTTACACCCTTATCAACGTCATTGTATGCTCAGAGATGTAGGAACATGGCACACAAAACTCAGGTACTCAATTGCTATGTCCTCTGCCATAGTCGCCTGCCATAGCCCCCTGCCATTGTAGGTATCCATATCATATAGTCTTTTAAGTAAACATATCAAGCTCCATTTTTAAGTTAATTTGTTTTTTATCTTTCTCTACTCCTRTAGAAAGAGAAATTGAACTTCTCTGGGATTCAAAGTAAATTGTAAGTTAGTGAGTTAACCCATGGTACCAGAGTGAGTCAGAACATGGAATTTGTGTCTAGAAAGAAAAGGCTACAATAAGTCAAAATGCTACAAATATTAAGTGAGGAAAATGATTTTAAAAGTGTTTTGGAAATGTCGGGAAAAAAAAGATTGTTGCTGCTTATCAAAACAGAACATYGCAAAACTCTAAAAGGCAAGACTGGAATGATCAGCTGAAAAACAGAACTTTTCAAGCTGAAATGTGGRAAGAGAACAGGAAAATAGTATTAAAGTCAACGTTACCCTACAGGAAATTTCAACATAAACAAACAAAAAATCTGATTAAGATTTTATTTGCTGAAAAATAAAATACTTCAATGCAGACTTCTAACCAGTTTCATGAAGATGGTTCTATAGATCAGAACACCCAGTCAATGAGGGCAGGATTCATCTGACGTCATGCGGATAYCTACATTATTAAGATTTAGCATATTCACTGAAGACTTTTCAAGTGACTCAGACRAATGCGCCTTTCCAAGGGCTATTTCTGTCCAGTGGCCATAAAAGAAGCTGAGGTGAGTAACTCAGCTGCAGACTTACATGGYGCAATAAAAAGAATTCCCTCCTCCCCCTACATCTCAATAATGCAATCTTTATATGTCTGTGTGCATATGCGTAAATACTTGATACTGTGGTAACATTTAAATGAACTTGCTATTATTTGGCTTTTATCATAATTTAGTTGCTTCAAATGTGTTAAAGGATCCTTAAAATGAGGGTGATTGACTGTTGGAATTTAACTCCCAAATGGTCAAATCTTCTTCCATAATATATTACATACTTCTGTTGTGTGATACTGCCATCATTGTTAAGTCCTGCATCTGGAAACACATACATATGCTTACAGGTATGATTTATTTTGATTAATTCTGTTTAACTTCTGACTTGTAGAGGTGTTAAAACACACGTTAGGATTTGTGAATCTATGACTTCTGACAGCTGAGCACTGAAATACCTCACTGCACTGATTCATAGCTGCTGGGCCAAGCTGCATCCTCTGTCCCTTCGCTGGAGGTAGCCGTTCCCGCAGCTGACTCAGGGGAACACATGCCCACGTATCAGCTGTCTGGGAGCAAAGTCTGGTTATTCAGCTGACAGCCATCTGAAGACTAAGCTGAAAGTCTGGACTTTGCTGTGAAGTGGCTGAGATAYAGGCGCATACTGAGGTCAGGCACTTTTTCTGTCAGTTTGGCTGTGGTGGTAATAATCTTCAGTAGAAATGCTGAACAAAGAGGTGGGGATAATAACGTCTTAAACTTCCACAGCTATGTACATCAAAACCAATGCCCTTATCTCTTAGAGGATTCTTATTTGGTAGCATGACTTTGATGCTTTGCATCTGTAGAAAGATCACCGTAGACAAATAACTGTGTACATCATTTAAAAAAAAATGCAATTTTTATATACTAGTCTGAAAAATCGTAAAAAAATAGATCACATCAAAATAAGAACATTTTATACTGCAACAGTTAAAAATGTGTTGAAAAACTGCTTAAAAACTGTTCTGTACCCTGATGGCTCTGAAAAGGTAAACAAGACTTTCAAAGTGTAAATGAAGAAAAAAGATTATTTATCATAGGTRGAAGTCAACTTAGAGGAAAAAAAGTATGTGGATTCAGATGAGTAGAGAAGATATTATTGAGCAAGGCTAGGGAATTCTCTTTTTTCGGTGAGCTTTGCTCCTGAACACAGTCAYTGTGTTCAGAGATCTGTGTCTCTAACCTCCTGGTTACTTATAAAACTTACTGTAAACTGAGAGGAGAAAAGATCCCTTCCCAAACAAACAAACAAACAAAAATCCTTCCCCAAAAGCCTATGCTTGACTGAAACCACTGAGAGAGCTATCCAATGCTGTACTACCACAATGGTTAATTTTATTCTGAGACTTATAATAGGACCAATTACTCTAATAAAAGTTAAAAGGTCCTTGCCTCACAAGCTGGTGCTAAGTGATTTCAAGCGACTAATTCAATGACCATAATTTTAAAAGGACCTGAATTGTCAAGATATCTCTTTACTGCTACAGCTCCAGTAAAGCTGCTCAGATGAGAGTTGCTTCTTCCTGTGAAACCAAAAGATCTTGCTTGCCAAATTCAGGGGGGATCTCTCATTTGAAACTCTGTCTAGCAGCAATAGTGTCGGTTTGAATGAACAGATCCTCTCTCCTCAAGCTGTTTTACTGCTCTACTTCCAAGGTTTGTTCTGAGTTGTCACTTGTAGTRCTGTATAATTACTTAAAGTTTAAGTGACCAATTAATGTTGATTTATTATTTATTCTCTGTCTTGTTGTCTGGTCCAATACCCAGAAATCAGAACCCCGTTCTGTTCAAGATGTAGGAGCTGGATGCCTATTCCACACACTGAAACAGAAATGATAACTAACAACATAAYTGCACGTAGAAAACTGTACAGTAATTCTTTGCAATCTTCTCCCCGTCTGAAGACAAGGGATTTTCTTATGCTAAAGAGCAGATCAAATTGAAGAATGAGTTCCAGACATGAGGCTTTTCATGAAAAGTACCTTGTCACAGTTTCCTCCCATCCACATATATAAAAGAAAAGAATAAATAAATGCTTAAAYTCTTCCCAGTCCGTTTACTTTGGAGAGGGGCAGTCTCTCTCCCTTTCCAAAGCTGCTTAGCTTTAGCCACTTAGACGTGCACAGGGAGGGGGCAGGTTTAGCTCAGTTGGTTAGATCATGGTGCTGCTAATGCCAAGGTCACGGGTTTGGTCCCCGCATGGGCTACACTGAGGGTTGGACTAGATGACCTCCAGAGGTCCCCTCCAACCTTACCATTCTATAATGATGATTGTGTGAGTCATCAGAGAAACATCCGTGATCCCTGAGTGAAGAAACCTTGATCCCCCTACGCAGATCAGTACAAGTAGATCCTGACTGGGGCACTTCACATGTTCTCAGCACCAAAGGAAAACAAGCACTTTCAGTCAGATGACAGGATTGCAAAAGATTTCATCGGCTGTGTAAAGGTGYTTTATCCAAATAAGTAGAAGATCCTGACATACAGAAAGCACTGGAGTCTGACATTCCAGTGCTGTATTCTTATCTGTTTAAAATGCYTTATGGCTAATATCATCTTTTATTCCACACTGCTATCTCTTTAGTTTTTTGCATTTTGATCTCAAAGCTAACGTCCTGACTAGTCTCTCTCTTACTGCCTAACTTAGAACACTAAAGTCCATGTTGGGGGTGACTGACAGTGTTCTGGGGATTGCATATGACAATAAAATCATGCCAATGCCTGTTCTGAAGAGCTCTTACTCTGAATCTATAATTTTAACCATTGATAAACTATTCTAACTGACAAACTTGTTAATCAAGATGTGGCTGAAATCAGAGTGTCCCTAAAGGCAGACTTCTCAAGTATCTGCTCTCTGATGCATGGGGCCACATGAAGCTAGTGTCCACTGATCTGTAGTGTTATGTGATGGAAGAGGATTTGTAATGCTAGGCTACAGCCTGGAAATGTGCAGATAAAATCTCTATGAGCATAGGACTGCAGCTGGGTGAAATACTCAAGTAAAAGTCCCACATCTCCCCTTGAATCTTCATTTTGTGTGTCAGATGCAGGCCATGAGGTAGAAGGGACAAAGTTCAGTATTTCACTGCTGTTTTGCAAAGTGCAGGTCAATCTGCAGGGAAAAAAGGGAAAGAGTGAGGTGGGAAGGTATCCAGATGTGTGACTTGATTACGTAGCATTTATGAGTGAGATCCRACTGGGATGTTGAGAGTTAACTATACATTGTCTTCCAGTTCCCTTGCACAGCTGGCAAAGCACGGGGATGAGAACYGCTTCCTATTTCAGCCGTCCTTTCAGCATCCGTTCCTGTGGCAGTGTACTGTTGAGGTTGGTCTCCTCAGAGGGGGCTGCTTCCCATGCAATTTTGTGGTATAAAGCACTGCATGGATCAGCAAGCCCTGACAGGAGTTACGCTTCTAGCAGTGTATTTTCAGAGCTTTTAAGGAAATACAAATCTTTTTTTTCTTTATATTTTCCTCAGCCTCTGCTAGGCTTTTAATATAAATACATACATCTTGGGTGTTTTTTTTCTGACTGTTGTGCTTAGGAAAGTAAGTCCATTTTCTGCATTCCTATTGTTTACCAGGCTATCTTCTGAAATACAATAAAGGAAAGAGGACTAGATGTTGCCATACTGGTCAGCAAAGAATTGCCAGTTCTGACCATTCAGTTATCAGGGCAGCCATAAACCTTTGCACTGAATTATGAGACTTTAAATAYATTTTGAGGCCTTTTAGAATCTCTCTGCTTTCTCAGCACTTGAGCTTCACAGTACCCACTTTTCTGAAATTTCCAAGCACAAAAGCTATATAAATTTTGCTATTTATTTGCTATTTACCAAAGCTTATGTTAATRTAATCTGTTGCATACTGGTGATTTTTAATCAGCCGTCAGCTATTGTGATACAGCAGATTCAGGAAAGCTGGATCAGCTATGACAAACAAGGCTCAGTATGCTATAGAGCTAGAAAATTTCAAAGTAGAACGTGGGTTCAATCCAAGCTAAAGTCCTGCTCCTTTCTTCTTCCTTCTTACAGTGCACAAATTTAGGAGGAAGATCAAAGCAGGCTGTCAGTCACATCAGATATTAAGACTCCTTGAACACTTGCATGGGCACACCAGAATAAGTTACAGCCTCTTCGGACTTGCTGTAATTGCCAGCTGGGCTGTATTAGCTAGTTAGAGATCTTTCTCTAGGCAAGAATAATACAATGTGAAACAGCCACGTTCCAATGCTCCTTGTCTCTTCATCCCCATGGCCACAGCACCAACTCAGGAGTAACTCCTGCAGTTAGTCATTTGTGGCAGCTAAAAAAGGAGTGACATAAGAGGCTCTGCTCTTGCCTGCTTTCCACCAAAGTCACTCTWAGTGACTTTTCCTGGGTTGCTGATCCTTGCTCCTGTGTACCACCAAAAAGCACGTGCTAGTGTTCCACAGGCGAGAATGGAGCCTCTGGAAAGCATGAGGGAAACGCAGTGTCTTAAAYTGAAATGTAAGCATATATTTCTGAAGCATTTTATTGAGGAGGGACACGGAACAAAGTGTGARTGAGGATTTCTATTCTTAAAAACATTAAACTCTCAAGACCCCCTTTTCCTTCACTTTAACAATTTAACTGTGGTAAACAGTAGTTGCTGTACCTTTGTAGAGTAACTCCAAAATGAGTCAGACCACTGTATTCTTAGTAAAAGATACCAATTTTCAGAGAAGTAAAGTGCCTTGAGCAGACGAATCCCTGTAGAATCRCTCGGGAACAACTTATGGCTTATGTCCTTTCCCAACAACAGATGGAGGCTGCACAATATTTCCATCATTCTTGGGGAAATGAGGAGGAAAGACATTTCTGAACCTGCCTTTCTTTAGCCCTCAAGTGGAGATGATAACAGGTCTTCAGCCTCTTGCCCATAGCAACACAAAGAAGCATCTGATGCTACATTAGTAAAATCATACTGGACTATTCATATAAAAGAAGCTGAATGGAAAATATTATCTCAATAACCAAGGTTGGCTAACATAGGTAMGTTTTATATATCCCCTGGTAAGCCTCAGCTGTTGCTGAGATTTGTACTACGAGCAGCTGCTGAGGAAGGTGGCTTTGTTTCTAGCTGATGGGTGATCTTAACATTCTTAACATCTAAATTCTGAGTTCACATCAGGTTCTTCACACAATAAAAGATCTGACGATTGCTTCACGGACTTTAGAGGAGCATTCTTCATTAACTCAGGTGAGCTTCAACCTATGTATTTTTAGCAATGCTGAAAGATTGAATATTTCTATGGTTCTACTTCTTTTCCCAATCTATTGCACTAAATATAACTTCCTGTATATTGCAAGTGTGCATCCTCAGTGAACCTTATAAATTGACACTTTGTTTTTCACAATGCTTCCTCAAGTCAAACACAGAATAAGCTTGTTCTTTTTTTAAGAATATGTATACTTCTACATATGGGACACTGAGGCTTGGACCATCATCTGACAATAACTTCTTATGATTTGGGATCCAAGAATATGAGTAACTTTAAATGCYGCTAGCTGGACTGTGTGGGAATCGGGTGAATTTGCTGGCATGCACGTATGTGGCAAGAGTTAAAAAAAATTGTTAAATTTGCTATTGTTGTGATATTTTGAGAATTAAATGTAATTTTATTTTTTTTTAAGTAGTTGAAAATTTTAAAATTTGAAAACAGATGTCTTATGGCCAGCAGAAGTTTGAGACCATGTGCAACTTACATGTTTGTGCCAAATGAAATGTCAGGTGAGACTGCCATTRTTTCAATAAACAGATCTAGTACAATGAGAAAGATTTTTGGATCCCGATTTGTCATCTAAATAAATATTTTTCAAAATGAGAACTTAAATAATAATAGCAACTATTACTATAAATAATTCCTTGCACCATAACTGCTTCAGCTGCCTTCTAAAAGTAAGTAAATATTATTGTCCTATTTTTATACAGGTGAAATCTGAGGCCCAGAGGTGAAGTTACAGAGACAAAGTAAAACAGGAATCAGAACTGGGACTGTATGTTTCTTAAACTTTTGACTTGTACTTTTGCAAGACTTGATGACTTTGCTTTGCTGGATATTCATTAAAATGTGCATTTAAATAACAACTTGAATATGCAGTAAAAATGTGAAACGTAGGTCATATCTTCTTTCAATTAATATTTACATTTTGCTTACGGTAACACRGAATAATGACATTCAAATTAATGCTATGTAGTATGTTTGTTTATGGTTTTCCATGTGTTACCATGGAAACAACCATGCTCTGTATCTATGGTAACAGTCATAGTGGTGTAAACTGTGATACCAAAAAGCGGAAGTTAGTAAGCTGAAGTTATAAATTCTAAGAAAAACCTGATGAAATTAAACATTTCCTGTAACGAAATTCTGGTTTATGTCACAGGGCAATTTATATAAACCCTGGTTTCAATCTCAGATTTGCTGGATGATCAGAGTTACTCACATACAGAGCTTTGCTGATGTAAAGGACAGTCTATGTAGGGCAAGCATCATCTCGTACACAAGGACTGTATTTAATTCAAAATCCACTAAGCACGGTTTGTGCACATCGGCTCATAAAGAAGTCCTGCTAAGGCAAAGATTTTTTTTCCCCCCTATGTTGTATCACAAATATACACAATTACTCTCCTTTTTTTTTTTTTTTTTTTTCCTGTATTTTATTCACTCATCAGGTTTCTCTGTGCCATCTGGAAAAAAAATTGCCACAGTAGAAGTTATTCACATAATCCTACATCAAATATCATCCAAAGATGCTCAGAGTCACCCTCTGGAGATATTGTTCTCCCCCTACTAACAAGAGAGGATTTGAGTTTSTGGGCTTTGGTAAACTGAATTTCACAAGAGTTAGGTGCTTAAAATAGCTTTTATAAATACTGTCCTCAAACTGCAAARCAAGTACATCATCTGAGCATGAATGATTTGTACCTTTCATTTAAATTAAAAACCAATATATTTCCTCATAAACGCCAATCAAGYCACTAGTAGAGTTCAAGAGTTCAAGGCCTTTTTTCTCTTTGAATGTAGATGCATCATGATTATAGGATCACACTAGGAAATGCATCAGTGAAGGAAGATATGGACATCAAAAAGAAATTAGGTGTTAATATATCTATGTGTTTTTAGAAATGTTGGAAATGTATTCAGCTAGAATTGACAAAATGACTGTATTAGAAGAAATAATGTCTTTTGTGTTCCAGCACTCTCTGTCAGAGATCAGGATTGATTCTGCTGGGACCAAATTACTCCAAACTTGTCTGCTGATTTCTTGTATCATTTCCTGTAGTGCTGGCTCCAGTCCAGGAGAGGATAACGGCCTATAYGGAACCTTGGTCCATCAAGGATATGATCCTGTGTTTTTGGATTTTCTGGCCTCATTCCTTTTTCTTCTATGAGCTTTCAGTTTCCCAGCCTCAGTACTAGCAGTCACAAATCTGGAGACAATTTACAGGACAAAAGACAGCAGGTGCAAAAGCCTTGGCTCTGAATTTACCTCTGGATAAATGCAGAATTGCTCCAAAGAAAAAAAAGTTCTGTATAAAGAAACCTCCAAGGAGTTGCTTTTATGAATGTAGCTCCACAGACGTCCTGGACTCATGCCTGTTCACACCAAAAGCACTTGTGCCTGGGCGCACGTCCCACCCATCCACACCTTGTGTGAGAACAAGCTCAGATTTAACTGGGTGGAGCACATGTGGCCTTCAATGAGTTTTAATCATAAAGCAATTACTCAGAGTTCTTCAATAGCGGTTGCATAATCCTTTTTCTATGTTGCAAACTAGGTGACCTCCAAGAGAAAGTGTGTTTCTGTTTAAATCAAATATTGTGGGAAAAAGGAAGTAAATTATAATACGATTTTCTGTCCCACTGTGCTATTATACTGGTCTAAATTTGTTTAATTCAGAACCATCATGTTGGCAGAAATCCAGGGAAAGGGAATAAGCAGTTGTGTCCAGATGTCAGCATTTCAGATAATGATTTTACAAAATATATTACAAAATCCTAAGTCCCCAAAAGACACATCAGCTGTTTTCATCAAAACTAGGATTCCTTGAAAACACAATGGCAATGTGTTTGAATAAAAAAGGTCTAGGTTTCAGTCAAAAATACATTGTCTTCCAATTTTTTACTACAAAGTTGACCTTTTCTATGAAATACATAGTCTTTTCCTTATTTATTTTTACAGATGAGATGAGTTTACTCTCCAAACAATTCAGATTGGCTCTGAAATTAGGACTAAGAGGGATTTTTATACCATTGAAGCACTGCTACCAGGATAGTAAAATAAACTACTGCAGCCTGTGGAAAGTTTTTCAATAACATAGTGGAGCTCTGCATTAGATTCCAGTTTTTCAGTATATCTTCATTACTGATCTGAAAGAATATATCAGGTGATATTATATTGAGACACATTATTAATACAGGAAAAGGAAGGTAAAAGAAAAAAATATTCCAACAGACTTTTTGAAGGAAAAGGAGGATATCAAGGCCTAAATAAACTCAGGAGTGTTACTGGAAAATAAATCATAAATAATTTTGCAATTTGAGGTGTTAGCTGTAAAATTCCAGTGTATTTTTTATCTGTACAATCGGAGACTGTCTTTTGCTGGATAAATTTGGGTCTGTGAAGACTGGATGATTTCATTTTAGATATATTTGGGTTGATTACTACATAAGTATTTGAAAGACGCCAGAGAAGGTATGTCTTGTTTTCATTTCTGGGCATCACACTAAATCTGGCTCACCACCTATATTAGAGATCCTTGAGTCATACTAAATGTCATATCTAATCAAATTGTCTATGAAGCAATGCTACTTTTTTACTCTATAAATATTTGGTGAATAGTTTGTGCAAGTGATACTCAGTTGATGATTTGTTTGCCAACTAATCATTGCAGCTATTCATCACTTGGTCTTTTTATTCACAGTTGGTCACTCAGGTCACAGAGTGTTAAAGACATCTGAAAAATTATGATAATTGGTTTTGGATCAAGAGGATAGTTTTGATATTTTTTATTACCTGTTTCATGCCATGATCAGAACAACAATTATTTTCTGCAAAAAATATGTTTCCATCTCTATACTCTTTTGACCAGTCTAGATAAATGAAAAATTTTGAGAGGAAAATAATGAATGGCATATGATAGACATTCTATTAATTCAAATTATCAGTGAAGCAAAATCTACAAATAGCTCCTGAAGGAGAAGACTTTTATAGCATTGCAGAAATCACCAGAATTGTGCTTTTGATCACATTACAGGAAAATTGTAAATGTTGGGGAAAAAAATAAAAAATAAAACAGACAAGTAATCAAGATGTTATAGTAAATAATTACTTACTTGAATGCATATTTCTGGGTAAAACAGAGGAGGAGGAGATGTTTCTGATCATTTACAATATTAAATGTTAGAATACACACTTTATAATAAGTAAATCTGTGATTTTAAAAGTAAATCATTTTTTTTCCTATGCTTGCTTTCATCTATGCATTTTTACCATAAGTGATCACATTACCTCAGTTTAATGATTTATCATGCATTAGCTGAGACCAGTCAACTGAGCGTGTCTATGCTCCTATCCTACTATAGATCGAAAGTGAAATACTTTAGCTTAATTCACTATTTTACTCATTGGTGGCCACAGGTTTGGAGCACTTACACCACAAGCTGACATGCTTTAGCATCTGTATAGTAACTCTTCAAACCATCAGAACCTGATCACTTGCATCTTTTATAAATAACCGTGCATGTTGACAGGAACAAAATTCTTCCTGCCTGTATTCATTCGTTCTTAACCGTTGAATGGGGCCAAACCAGCAGGGAGAATTTTGTAAGCAAATGTTGCTTTCAGAGATATATCTGAACCGTTACTACAAGATACAAGAAACTTATATTTATTTCTTATGCTCCTCAATTCCTAACAGTAAAAAYAATTGCTATTTTTTCTATGTAAAAAATATCTGTTTCAGTTTATTTTGAAATAGATATTTTCACAAATGATCTTTCATATATTGTTGGTCACATGGTGTAGTCTGCATTTTCTGTATCTCTGCATTGTCCATATCACGTCCCTGAAAATATTTGTTTGTTATATAWGTTATAAATGAAAATAAGATGTAGTGTGGAATCACAACAGAAATATCAAGAAGGTAATTCGGCAGCTGAACCTATAAAGTGACTTGGAATAATAAAACCTAATTTTGAATTTGGACACAACTTTTTTAAGGACTGCAAATGACAAAAACTGACATACTCCAGTAAAGTATCTCAAAGTATAGACCATGCAATTTTTTAAAAAGTTTCATGTTAACCCATCCTTGCCTGTGCTGTAAAGCAAAATTAGGATTGAGAAGGCCAGAACATGAACATCACAAGTAATGGGATTGTCCAGCTGTGTGTTGCCAGCTTGTGCAGAAGGAGGACTGAGGGAAGAAGGAGAAATAGCAATGCGAGATGAAGGCATGCACACAGCAAGCAGGACTCTGCCGAAACAGAAGAAAAAGGGTCTTATGATTAAGTTCCTCTGATCCCGTGATTACAGATAGTGCAAGGCAAAGTGGCAGTCTCGTCTCAAAATGTTGCAACATCAAGAACTGTATTCGTAACGCTTCCTCAAAAAAATACCAGCCAATAGTTCTCAGGGAAGGATAAATATAAGGGGAGGGTGGACAGACTGACAGGTCCTTGTATAATACAGATTGGAGGGTGAAAATGTAGTAAAAAGTTTACCCTCCGCTGATGTCCGCTTGTGGGACTGCTGTACGATAGTGTGGTCCCCTGGGACAATGTCTCCTCTAAATTTTAAGGTTTAAGATCTCTAAGAAAGTAAGCAGCAGCTGATATTTCATCCTTCCATATACACCTTTCCTCTATTTTTYACTTCCTGCTTGAGCAGCAATGGTATGGATAATACATTTAACCTGCTTTTGCATGTACCCTTTTTTAATGGAATGCTTAAGCTACCTGGACGTGGCAATATTGACCTCATACAAGGAGGAAGTCTTAGTGGTGGAATAAACACTCCTGCTTTTTAGGGCAATAGCCCTGAACTGGCTACACTTTACAGTGGATTATGCTTAAACCGTACTTCTCTCTCCAACTTTACAGATATTATAGACAAATAGATATCATTAGATGGAGGTATGTAATATTTTGTGTTAAGGATTTTCTAGGAAGTGACATCAAGATTTGATTCTCTACCTATTGTTATCTTGTATTCTCATCTATTTTCATTAAAAGGGAAATAAAAGATTCTCTCTGAGTGAGGAAGTTGAAAATTCTGATTATGTCTCATGACGCAGTGAAGAAATGCAAATTTGTCTGCACAAAGTGGAAAGGAAGTGGATGGCCTAACTTTTAGAAATATCAACCCATTGTACTATTATAAGGTAAATTCATGTAGAATTATGTTTCTACTGGGTTCTAATGTCTGCTCAAGTAATTAAAATTAGTACTTACCTTCTCTGGAATTTAGTCAAAGGTAGCGTTCATCCTGAAAGCCTTTAACAATTCTGTATAATAACAAGGCCCAATATAACTACAGCTCTAGTTGTTATTAATGTACAGTTACACAAACAACTTCCTCCTTCTGTGCTTGTGCAACTTCAAGAAAGAGATTTAAAATGGAAAAAGTGAGGAAATTAAGTAAAATATTCCTAACAATAATGAATTTCTTTATGGAAGTTATGGGAATATTTCATCTGTTGTGTACAAAAACAAATCAAAACTACCTCATAATTTACACATAGGAAAAGGCAAGAATCCCAAGCGGTCTTGGGGAAAACAGACATTGTAGGAGTAATATGAAAGAAAAATAAATGGCAGCTGCTACATAGAAGCTAATGACGAGGAATTAATGTAGGCTGGAAATTAAGAGTTTCAAACCATCACAGCATTCAGGCTCAAGAACTACGTGGCATTTGGAGAAGCAGATAGAGAACAAAGAAAAATTCAGTTRCACAGTACCATGATTAATCTAGGGGAAGTGATTTTATGATGTGAGAGTGTGGCAAGAAAAAGTAGATTCGATGACCAGGAAGATTCTTCTACACCAGGTATCTTAAGTCTCCTTTAGGTAGAAACAGAGGGGAAGTAAAGGAAAATCATCATTAATTAAAGAAAAAAGTTAATCTGCCAATATCAGGACTAATTTCTTGTAAAGAAAATGAAAGATATTTATTTCAAAGCTTTTAGTCTTGTCTAAACTACAAAGGGTTTATGATACTAGTACTAGCTATTTATCCCAGAAAGCCATTCAATTAGAGCAGTCTAAAATGGCAATAGAATTAATTTGTGATATAGCTAATACCAGTTGTGAAAGTGGAAAAAATACTTCATTTTTTTAGGTGAATTCATTCTGCCTTTGGCGTGTCTTATACAGTCATCAGAATTTTAAACCTAGGGATGAATCTAAAGCTGGTATAAACACTGTTTTATGTATTTCCTCAAAACAAATATGAGATTGGTTTAGTTATAATTGTATATTTTTTCCAATACATGATGTAGGTTCTTATGATTTGCTTCATGATTCTGGAAAGCTTGAGTATATCATCTCCTATCTTACATTGTCACATGAAACTAGACACTTAGGTTTGAGGTGTTTTAATAACAAAAGATGAGAATCCCAAGTTCTCAGAGGTTTAGAGCTCTAGGCAAGTGCTAAGTATTGCAAGATTTGTGATAAAATCACTAAATCCTAAAAGTGTTTACACTGAAACTTACTTCAATTTACAATCCAGTTTGTTTGGGGTTTTTTTTGTTTGTTTGTTTGTTTTTTTCCTTGAGACCTAATGCAGTTTCAAAAATACAAGACCAGCTTCTACAGTCTCCTCTCTTCTACAGTCTCATCCAGTTCCTCTATTTTTGCTTGCTCTCTGAATCATTTTTATTTATTTTTTTTTTTTTGGCTAATTAGTTCACCTTTTGTGAGAAACCTTTTGCAAGGTTTCAGGCAGAATCATAGGGAACAAGCAGCCAGGAGGTTAGCTTTGAAAAGCACATGCCAGGCGTGGAGAGAAAAAAGCACTTGAGAAGGCTTTGTAGGAAACAATGCGCTATTGTCTTTGATGTAAATTGCTGCATTAGAGGTTAATTATACAGAAAACACCACCAACACTTGTGAACTGTTGCTATGTTGATTAAGACAGAATTAAAGTGTATCCATTGTCTAGCATGCCTGGTTTATGGGAAGGTGGAGTTTTCTGAATCATCACTGACAACCCGGTGTTGTCTGTGGTTCAGTTTCCCATTTAGAAGGGGAGAATATTAGTTCTTATTTCCTATAAAAAGTAAAAAATTCCCAAATCAGAAACTGTGATACTGACTCGAGTTTAGAAATTTAAAAGCTTTAGGCAGAAACCCCCAGAGGTGTGGACTCTCCACACTAAAGGTTTTTAAGAACAGATTGGAATAACATCTGTGAGGACTAACCAACGTCGTACAGCTCATCCTGCCTGGAGAAGAGAACAATGGACCAGACAAYGTGCTGAGGTCTATCTGAGTCCTACGACCTTTCAAGAGTCTGTTGGCAGGCAGCTGTAGCACTTCTTCTGGCTCCCAATCACCATTCCAGTGGCTAGACAGGAATTTTAAAGGAAGAAAGCAGGAGACACAGACCCCCTCACCACTTCYGCAATGCCTAGTGGTCGGGGCACACACACAAGGTGTGGTGACTTCTTGCTTCAGGTTCCCACTTAGCAGCACAAGGGATTTTAATTTATGCCTCAGTATTAGCACATAGCAAGGCATTGCTCACCCTTTCATTCTCACTTTGATCTGAAATTTCATCAACAACGCAAGAAATGCAACAAAATCTCTCTCAAAAAAATCTGTCAGATGTAGCACATTCACACAAGTTTCTTGTGTTCCAAGCCAACATTTTCCAACTRAAAAAAAAAAAAAACCCTTAATGAAATAATGTCAACCAACTACTTTAGTTGCTTGGAGAGGCCACGGAAATGTTAGTTTAGCAGCACTGTTATTTGTGATAATCTGGATACATATTTCTTTATCCACATAACTTGGAAAAGAAGAAGACAGATGTGCTCATTTGCTTTTCACCCTAAGCCTATGACTCTTACCTAACAGGACTGCTATCTCTGGTTTTGGGAATGAAAAATAAAAATAAAAGAGCTGTACATGGTTTGGAACGTACAATATTCTTTCTCAATATATTTTACCATTGTCTGATATATTGGATGACATTAAAAAAAATGGTAAGGAAAGAAACAACACAAAGCAGCCTGGAAACAACTCTGGTTCCCTTAGAGCCAAGGACAAGTAATGACTCTGGCAACTTTGACATTTTAGAAAAGTTTCCATTGTGGTTTTACACTAGAACCATATCGAATTAGTTTCTGATGACCTTATTCTCATTTTAGAAGGAAATTAAAGCTGATGTAAAGAGCATATAAAATACTCAGAAAATAAGAAGGGAAAGTTGTGGATTTTTTTTCATATTAGAAGTTAGAGAGCAACCTCTGACTCCCAGGCTATCTTCTGTTATTTTAACATTTTGGGTAGAATAAGCTATACCCTGTCTTCCACACAGAAAAAAACGTACAAAGAATGGGACATATAAAGCATTAAATTCCACCAACTTTYGGGCACCTTTTCATCGTCAGTAAGTTAAGTAACACCATCAGGGTGAGAGTCAGGTACCTCCAGAACCTGATCTGGCACCCTAAAGTTTTCTTTCCAATGACTTTTGATGAGGTTTGGAAGACTATGTTTCTGAGGTAAGCACCTCACCTTGGTAAGATGGATCTCAGCTGAGAGATCTAAAAGGCTCACAAGCATGAGGCCTCTGCCTCTGTAGATATGGTATAGTATACTTTAACATATATGTATTGAATTTGTGCGTGCATATGTTAGCACAAATAGATTCTCCCCTTCCYCCCAGGATTTCCTACACCTACTCAAAGAGTAGTTACAAAGATGAGAAGGCTAAAGTCTTCTCAGTAGAAACAGACAATATAGCAAGGGGCAGAAGCCACCAGCTACAGCTTGGAAGGTTCAGGTTAGACAAGTAGATAAAGCTTCTTCAATAGCAGGGTGGAGAAGTGCTGGAACAGGCTGCCCAGAGARGTGGTCGAATCTCCATCCTGGACAGTTTAAAAGATTTGGGCAAGACAAAGCCATGTCTGTCCTTATCTAGTGCTGGTAACAGGCCCAAAGGAGACTAAGTAGATGTCTTTCAGACAACTCTTCCCACCAAAATTTCTATTCCATTATCTCTATGTTCCTGTATTTTTTTCCTCCTCCACTATTATTATATCCTCCCGTTGTTAAACATACAACACTTAAATTTCATGCCGAAGAAAAGAACTAATCCATACTCCAGCAGCTAGTTATGTGCAAATGGTGCCTGCATAGAAAATGGTCCCTACATAGCATCCAAATTAGCTTTGCATTTTCCGGATCTTTTACTCAAGTGTTTTACATTGGAAAATACACCCTTTGAATTATAACAAGTCAGCCCATGTGTTCAGTGTGAAGTCAGTTAATGGAATGAAATGAGGAAAGCCTTATCTTGCCTGATAAAGGCTTCAGTTTTCATATCTGTATTCACTAAGCATGGATCATATATGTTATTTGAGTAAAGAATATAATAAAAGTTTGTTTATTTGTTTGTTTAAAAAATGGAAATTAAAAACAGAAATAATAGAGGAGGAGGGGATTTTTTTTTCTTTCCAGTAAGGCATTTTATTGCCAGTTCTACTTTAAAGGGAATATGTGATATGTTACAGTTCCAGATATCCAGGAAAAATCTGACTGAATCAAGCCTTTTTTCCATAAATCAAAAAATCCTCTACAAGTCAGTGATTTGAAAAGCGTAGGAGTCACWACTTGACTTCCAAAGAAAGAACAGTGTCTGTAGGGGTGAAAAGTCATTCCCTCTGGGATCTGACTTACTAAGAGAAAGGTTATTCCATAAAAACATGTTAACCTTCAGCCAAAACCACTACTGGTACTTTTCCCTCTTGACCTTCTTCAGGAGATTCCTTCTTCTAAGATGTGGAGAGGGCTTCTAAGACCTGTTACAGGTCCTCCCACCAGGCCATGCCCATCCTACACCTCTCTAGCTCTCTGCTTTCATAGACTGGGTGTATTCAAAGGTGGCAAGGATTTCATGAAACTTGATTCAAAAGTCACTTCAGCTTCTGTTTCTGTAACCTGCATGAGAAGACTTTCTGGTATTTAATCTATATACAAAATCAAGGTGTCCAAAAGATGTCTTTGGACTTTGTTCCAGAGATCCCCCTCATACTCACATAGATAAGTATCTGTCTCTCTTCCTGCACTTACAGATGTCTTGCAGACACTCTGAAAAGGAGACTTAAGAGGACGAGGAACCTGGTCATAATCTCAGATAAGATACTGGGGTAGCATTTGAATGAATGCATAAATAAAKCATCTTTACAGAGAAAACAGAAAATTTTTCTGTTGAAAGGAATCTTTGATAAAGGATTGATTTTTTACAAGCCAAAACAATTAATTTGATTAATGGTTTCATTTTCCACTGAAAACAATTTCAAAGGAAATTTCATTAAACTTAATTTTGGGCACTCAATATCTAAATATCTCCTCAAACTTTTACCTCACATGGTCATAAAGCACACTATGAAGTCTTTACTTACAGCARTCTTCTTGAACCTGTGATGGGGAATAGCTGTTATGATATAGCTAATATGCTGTTCATTTGGACTGAGGTGTCTGACTTAGGCAACCAAGCTTGTTGTCTTGGCTCTTTGTGCCTTGGATTATTTACCTCTAAAATGGATATAATGTTCTTAGTTTACCTGGGAGAGSTAGCATGAGATTTACTTAATTTACATCTGCAAAGGACTTTTCAATCCAAGTAAAACARGCCCATTTAAATGCAATGCATTCTTACAAACACAAAGATAAATGCTACTGTCACTTACAGTGGGGAATGATTCCATTGCAAATGATGGAATTACATATGTGAAAAGGCAAAGGCGGTGCAAGAGGAAAAATCAGATGGTCCAACCACCTTATTGACCAAAGCAAAGCTCAGCAAAAACATTCTGAACTGATTTTTGCTCCATGACTTTCCACGCCTTTTCTGAGTAAAGCCACAAGGAGCCGTAAATCATCGGCCCGGCAGAGCCGCTGCCGCTCGCTGGGAGGGCTCCGGCGAGCGCTTGACAGCTGCCGAGGGTGCTGGCTCAGCGTTTGGGGCTCCTGCAGCCTCCCGACAAGAAATCAGGCTTTGAGAGGCACGGTGCACGTTCAGCAGGAGCAAGCAGGTCCAGCAACTAGTCAGTGAAGGAGTAGAGAGAGCAATTTTAAAGCATGTTAAATGTGTGTAAACAGCAACCATGGAACGACTGCAGAAGTAACTGAGACAAAGCAGCTACTGACACACACGGGAGCAAAGGCTGCCGTGGATTTTCACTGTCAGGGATCTGGCAGCGATCATGCCGAATGCTGTGGGCTGTTGACAGTTGAAGAYGAGCAGCTTAGGCAGAAGGAGAAATCCTCTGGACTTACAGTAAGTCCTGTGACACTGTATCACTTGACTCAATTAGCTCAAATGACTGGGATATAATTGAGCAAAGTATAACATGAATTGTGGCTCAAGCAGTGCCTCAAACTGCCCATGTCGGCGTGGTAAATTAATTCATAGCCTGTTAAGTGAAAGCTAATAGCCAACAGCAATTCTTGGCATATCAGAGACATATTTCATATGATGTTAGAGAAGGAAGAGTTTTATGAAACTCTTGATCTGTCCACTGATTTCAAAACCAAAAGTGAATGAGAATTAGAAACAAGAGACCACAGCAAAGAAATATGTTAGGTCAACAAAAATAACAGAGACAGAAAGTTATTTCTGGCCTCATATCGGGTAACTGTGTTTGAACGTTGATGATTAACATACTAGTTATGTGTGTGTGTGATGCAAGAGGCACGGTACGTGGTTTGCTTGCATATTCAGCTCTCCAGCCTGTTCACTTTGTCCAGACAAAATCCCCTACATAAAAGGCTTATCTCACAAATTAGCCAGCACAGTCATCTCAGGATTTTATTTATTTTAAGCTGTGGGCACTAGTGTGACAGATACACCATTTCAAAAACTAGTGCCTTTTGCAACAGTGTTTTCTAACTTGCTCTGAAATGTAATTTTTTCAAAAGTGGCCATAAAGCTACTGGATTCAATATACTGGTAAGACGCACAGTAGGGGAAGCCCAGATATGGCTCTGCTGGATATTGTTTAATGTCCAGTTAGGATCCAGGTCAGGTATTTGGATGTTTTGTGTAGGACGAAATGTGAAGTGAAAGAAGGATTGAAGAAAAGCTAATGTTAAAAGAGAGTTAGGAACAAACTGAAGTAGTGTCAGGGAAGTGAAAAAATGAAGTGGAAAGTGGAAAATAGCATAAATTTGGAAGGTGAAAGGGAAAAGTYGAAAACATAAAGAAGTAAAAATGAGAATAATTTTGAGTCATGGATGAGTCAAAAGAGAGTGTTGCAGGACGTAACTCTGGACCTAACCCTATAAAACTGCCAGTTTGTGGAGTTGTGGTGGAATGGGTGCCAGGTCTGTACACTGGTACCCAGCGTGATCGTTAGCCCTTACTGTATAAAATACAAAATGTGCTGATTTTTAAGAGCTTGCCTTTCTCAGAACTGCTTAATAACTGCCGTTTTAAGTAGTCCAAAACACATGATCGTGTGAATCATGGTTCCTGTGGCAAACCTGCGGTAAGAAGTTGCGCCAGGAGTAGTATAACAGCTTATTAGAAGGCGAACACACGCCTTTCATCCAAACATGGATATACCAAAGATATTTTGAAGACTGAAAGTCTGTTAATCAAAATAATGTGTTTCTGTTTGAAAAATAAAACCCCCTTCACATACCCTAAACACAAATCAGTTCACCAAATGCTTGTGCTCATTCTCACTAAACGAAGCTTTTTTTCTTCTTTAGAGGGATTGTACTAGCAGCTCTCAAATRTACACCCGACTAAACCGCCAAAAATATAATGTTATCCCTTTAATTGCAAAACTATTCCATTACATTAAAGAGGGTGGCCTAAAGCACTGAGCTGTGTCATTCAAAAGCCTATCAAAGTCAAATTCTTAGCTGGTATAAAAATGAGGTAGTTCCGACTAGAGTATTCTGACTGATGATCTTGAGATAGTTTTGAGATAGTGTTAATTGAAGCTTGAGATACTTTCCCATTAAAGGTTTCCCTCTCCAGAGACTTCAAAAGTAATATGCATTAAATGTGCTTAGTAGGTGAGTCGAAGGGGGYATTTCATATTCAACAGAATTTTTCAACTTTAACTCAGATATCCTTTCAATGCTCTACAGAAGAGTCGCAGCGGGCAGCACCTTAGCCCTCATTTAGCTTGCCCGTCTCTTGTAACCCCTGCCAGCCACCAGCAAGCAATCTGCAAATCAGCAGTGCCGGGCAGATCGGAGAAACAAGCTGTGAGAACAGGCGATTACGAACTCTCCGTTGGGACAGTGGTGGACCGAAAACAGAGTGGAAGTTACTGCCAGGTCAGGGGCGAAGAGCTATTATGTTCCTAGCTTTTATTGCCGCAGTTTCTGAGATATTAGTGGCTTCCCAAAGTCCTGATCTAAGTGGCTTACCCAATATCGGTTAATAAGTCTGTAGCACAGACAGATCTCCTGAGTACAAACCCACCTCCTTAAACAAGGAACGACCACTGCTGTTCTCCTTACCAATGTTCCCTTTCTCAATCCCTCCACGAAAACGTCATCATACTTAACACGGTATGCTGCACAAATTCAATTGTCCTGTTACATCACTCAGTAGTGGTGGGTAGGTGTATACATATAGGCTTAGATAGAAGAGCTAAGTACCAGGGCTTTTGAGATAGTATCCCAACTGAAGCTTGAAATACTTTTCAATTAAAAGCTTCTAAGATTTTTTGGAGAAATGGTATTCTTAACACTTATATTGCTTTTGAAGAATTGCATCCATTTTCTCTCCTGTCAGAAATATCTTTGTGGGAACTCTGGGGCTGCCTCTCCTGAGGCTGACCTGATTTACTGGGTAGATGATTTAGGAAACATTTCAATTTTCTGTTTTAAACTGAAATGTATTTCTCACCTTAATGAGTTATAAATGTATTCTGTGCCCTGCACAGATCTGCAGCAGAGTTTGAATGCGAACCACAGCCTAGTTTTTAGCCCAGTGGGCTAAGGCATAGGCAGGGATATTAGAGTTTACTTCTGAATTGTGCAAGGGGAAGGTGATTCCATCATTCAACAAGCAGCAATACAAATTAGTGGAATACCTCCAGTTTGA
Organism: Rhea americana; assembly: GCF_003343005.1. NCBI lineage: Eukaryota > Metazoa > Chordata > Aves > Rheiformes > Rheidae > Rhea > Rhea americana. The sequence continues at coordinate 1,191,333 of NW_028186646.1, forward strand.
ATTATGAATTTTAGAGCAATCTCTGCTCCAAGACCTCAAGCTTTAGACTAGTTTGACAGACATACATATCACAGGGGTTGCAAAAGCAGCTGTTGCATCATTACTTTGCGAACTGCAGGACAGTTACTTGCCATCGTGATATAAAGCCTGTATTTAATGGCTCTTCAAACAGAAGTTTAAAGTGCTAATTCCCCACTGCCTTGATTCATCACCACATGGGTCAATTTTACAYTAGTGCGATATTTCACTGAGTGACAAGCACAAGCCAAGCCACAGTGTTATCAAAAATCTCAATTTTCTGACAGAGTATAAAGTAGAATCCATTGCACATTTCTGAGCAAAAAATTCTTACTCAGAAGGTTGTCTTACTATTTTTTTAACCATATYTGTAGCATCCGACCTCTAAATAACAGAGAATAGCCTTGCCATTGAGATGCTATGGGTTTTGTTTTGTTTTTTTTTGTTTTGTTTTGTTTTTGTTCTGGGGGCTTTTTTGCTATTATTCTTCTTAGCAGAGCTCTGATACAGTGCTTTTGATCCTAGAAGCTTTTCCTCTTGTGCCATTCTGCRTATCTCCCCAAGAGGTCTGAGCATCTTCCGGTGATGAACGGAGCAACATGATGCCTGTGTTTTTTGCCTACTGGAATAACAGTGATTTCAAATCACAGTGTGTATGGTCTACTTAGAAAAAACAGGCGCAGTGCAGATCAAAACAAGCATGGCTTTTCCCAAATCACACGATTTACACCAGCTGCAGGCCTGACCTGCCATCAACAGCACAGTGCAGCTTACACTGCTTTGAGAAGGAAGAAATACAGCAATAACAATTAAAAAAAAATCCTTGTCCCCTGTGGTCAGAAACGGTATGCTGGAATCATACTAGTATGCAACCACATTTAAACATAGCTGTGGCCAGCATGTTTTGAATTTTAATGTGGACAGCACCTAATTTGGAAAGATGTAGGAGATGCTGAATGTAAATGTGCATGGGGGAATATTAATGACTGGCACCGGAGTCACTTTCACTTTGTTRTTAAAAGCAACTGTGGGGCTTTGGAAGCATACAGAAAAGTGGAGCTGGCTGCTGCTCTTAGCACAAGGCCAGAGACCCTCTCCTTTTAACTTTTTGCGGATGTAACATTTGAGCAAGATACCATGACCAATGCAGGAAAGGAATCTAGTCATCCTCTGAATACAGGCAGCCCAGCTGAGATGGTATCATATTCTGATCTGGAGGCAGTCAATTAGGTCTTACATCACACCGCTTCTTAGACAAAAGCCAGTCTCTTCCTTAAATGATCTTTTTCCTTTTTTTTCTGTTGGGAGAAAAAGTATTAAATGACTGCAGAACAGCTGTAAGTTAGAGATCATCTCCACCTACCAGAGGGCAGGAGTTTTTGGCAGCTGTGTGTTTTCGCTGTCATATCTCATTGTGAAAAGTTTTATCTCCCATGGCATGTTGCCTGAACCATTTGGTTGGTTGTTGTACCCTCCTCAGTTCATAGCTTAAACCAGCGAAGAGAGAACCAGCCTGACGCGGCTCCACAAAATCGAGGTGCTCGGTCTTCCTCCTTTGCCCCCAGCCGCCCTCCTGCTACACCGGGGGCAAATGCCAGGAGAGGAGAGGGCATCGCACGGCTATTAGCAKTCGCTACGGCAAGGCTGATCCAAACCAAACCAACAGCTCAATGTTATGCTCAGGTGTTTCAAAAGGCAGGTTTTATATCTCTGTAACACCTTCATTTGCTGTGGATGTTTTCCAGAGATGAAGACCTGATCACATTTATTTCCACATAACATAATGTCTTTTTTTTTTTTTTTTTTTTTAATTAGGAATATATACCTCCCAGAAAAATGTTTTGCTGTATGACTACATCATTTTTTAGCAGGGTGTTAACAAACATACAGGCTGATCATGTCACTGCTTCTGAATTAAAGTAGGGTTTCTTTTGTCAAAGCTTTTAATAGACCTTTGGGTTGGAAAAGTGCCAAGGTGGTCACAAGATTGCATGACTCAGAGGGCTATTGAGATTTAAGAGTGTTTTAAAAGTTTAAAACAATAAAAATACTTCTACTGTGTCATTTTTAATAGATATAAGTAAGTTACACAATTCAGACCCAGAAACTCCTTTCAGTAATGAACAGGGATCATGAAAATAACTGGCATTTCTAAAATGCTTGAGAAGTAAGTTCAAGGTCATGTTCGAATGCAAACATGTTGTACATAGTAATTATCACGAGTTTGTTATATTTACTGGTACAAAGTATTCACAGAGTCATGCAGCAAGTAAACTAATGGTCTATTATTGAGCAAAGTTTAGCATCAGGCAATGTGCTATGAATTTTAAAACATTTTTTAATGTCAGACTCTCAGAAATTGTAATGAGAAAAGCATCCTGATTAGGAAATTTTTACGAAAGGGGAGAGGAGGGGAGAGGGAATTGAGAGTAGAGGGAAGCACTAGACAAAAAAAAAAAAAAAAAAAAAAAAAAAAAAAGTCCCCAAACACAACGTGGAGATCCAGTTCCACAGCTAGCACAACAAGAACTGTGGAAGCGATTCAAATCCTGTTATGTGTGCTAATGTCTTAAACTTCCCAAGCCAGGTCAGACTCCCTCTGGTTAATTTTTAAGCCTGTATGTTTTGATCCACTGTCAGACTGAAACTGCCGTGCTGCAAGCGAGCTCGGCCTTTCCAGGAGCCCTGTGCGAGCAGCCCGCCGGTCCAGCTCCCCGCACAGAGTCCCTGCGCAGGAGGCAGTTTCGGTATTAATCAGTCGGTCGTCGCTAGGGGCTACAACCTACTAACAAAAACCCTGCACTGCTCCCTGATTCATTGTAGTCAGTGCGGTTACTTAACAAGGTTGTAATTTAACCAATGTAATTGCCTGCAAGTTTTTCCCYTTTTTTAAGAAAGACTTTTTTTGGCAGAGGATGTTTATTGATGCCGTGGTCTCTTTCTATTATTCGTTTCGTATTTGCACTGTGGTAAAATTGTGGCATTGCTTTCTTTTAAAATCCTTGGCAAAATATTGCCAATTTTGTGGTAGTGACAAATCCTGGAGGATGGATTCAAGCTTGCTCAGGAAGACATATTGACGTCAGTGCTGGGGGCTGCAGGCAGACCTGAAGAAAAACGAATGAATGGGAGCTCGGTTCAGCGACGATTTCTTCAAGCCATCTAGAAGCATTTCAGCTGCAGCTTTCTTCACTACTTTGTGGTGTGGCTCCACCACACAAAGCTCCCGGGGTGAATTTTACTTGAAAAGAGGAAATCGAGTTAAGTGTTAACCAAAGTGACACTGCAGTGGTTATCAGAGATAAAGGTAAGGGATAATATTCAGACCTGCAGGCCTAGACCATACCAGAAGAATTAGGGAGTTAATTTAGCTGCCTCTAAGAATGGGGCTCAGCAGCGAAGTGCAAATTCAGCAATGGGCTCCAACAGCTCCAGCAAGGAATTAGACAAAACGTCAGTTCCCCGCAAATAACCTTGAAAAGCATGATTCAGCAAAACATTATACCCTCACTATGAGGTTTTGTTTGGTCAGGCATAGAAAATGCTGCTAACCTCCAAATAGAAGGAGAAACAGATTTGCTCCCCAAGAACTGCAATTGCTATTTTTGTATCCTTGGAGTGCCCATCTAGTGAAAAGATTTCTTTCTGGGTTGGTACCAACTGTCTTCGCTATTTCCAGAGCCCTGGGAATCACTATTGCGGTCACTGTAACAATCCCTGGCTTCTTTCCGTGACAGTTTTCATTGGCAGATCTCAACACACTTTACAAAAGAAGTCAAGACCATTAACCCCGTCTTACAAATAGGATAAATAAGGCAAAAGCCAGGGGGGCGAGGCAGGCAGAAAGTGACCTGTTCAAGATCTCTCATGCGGTCAAACAAGGACTCAGACACCAGTACACTAAGTCCCAGGCCAGTGCTCAGCTGGGTAGATTACTAAGCTAGTGTCTCTACTTGCCTGCTTTGGCCCCCCGTTTTTTTTTTTTTTTTTTTTTTTTTTTTTGAAAGATCTGTACACACAAATGTAGGACTGATAAAAAACTATTCAGCAGCTGGTGGAGTTCAGGTTGTTGTTGCCCACGTTGGTGTCTCATTGTTATCATGTGCAAATACTTTTATTTCCCCCAAAACATGACTTATAAGACAATTTTTAATAATCCTAGAAGMATCTTTGTCTATTTAAAAGTATTTCCACCTGAAAAACCACTCCTGAGCACAGTACCTCAGATTTAATTTTTAAAACAGACCRTTTGAGTCAGTAGTCATGATTGCAATTTACCACTAAAGATATCGAAATACTGGAGACATCAGGGTTGGCCTTTTTGAAGTCACATTTCCTGGAGCCATGGGAAAAGAAGAGCAACTCCACTTCATTTTTTAATACAAATTTCTAGCTTTAGTTTGTGAAATAAAACTGAAAAATGTGAACTTGGGAGTCCTAAAAATAGGAATTAATTAAAAGAATTAAAAATATACACACTTTTACTTATTTACTTTTTCTTTGTAGGATTTCCAGTTTTGAGAAACTTCACTCATCTTTTTTGATGACACAGTGGTAGCATAGTCCAGAGAGATTTTTGCTGTGGCTTTTGGATTTCTCATGGGTGACTCATGAAGCATCACGGATCTAGTACATAAAAATATGCTGGAGACAAATTTCCTGGGGACAATATATTTATGGTGACTGGAAAGGGCTTTGGTTCTCTGCAGGCCTTTCATTAGCATATTTCCAAATTTCTGTAGCTAACTGGTGATGATCCAGCCAAACAGATTTGGGAGATAAAGCAAAGGGGCAGGGACGCAGCTTGGGTACAAGGCAACATGCTACTCCGTTCTTCTCTTAGTTTTGAATGGATAGTCACAGCTTTGTCAGAGAGAGAAAGCTAAAATCTATGTGAGGATACAATCTCTTTGAAAAACAGCAGACTAACTATTACTGCTTAAATATAATCACCAATACCATGCCCCTGAAAAGCTATTTCTCTCATCCCTCACACACAGCTAGGAGCATATCAATACTCTCTTCAGAGGAGATGGATGACTAGCTTAATTCACTTTGCAAATCTATGGAAGCAACACTTTAGCACTCTGGCACAAACTGTCTCTGACATTGAAAATTAGTAAAGAAAAGAAGTGGTGAAAATGTCAGGAGCAGGAGGACTTCATTTTTCTCTTGTTTAAAATGTCATCTGTTATCTACATTCAATGCAAGGAGACAACTTCCCATACCATAATGATTTACAGTATGTTTATAGGCACAGATAGAAGTAATCACAGGGTTAGGGGAATGTCTCTTGGTGAATTCTTCAAGTGTCAGAAGTGCTTAGTTCTGCAGTTCTCTCTTCCTAAGAATGCAGGAGAGATAGACACAGATAACTATGCAATTGCAGTATTTCCATATACAAACCTATAAAATCTGTAGTCTATCTGGCCTCAACTATGCATAAACACATCCATGACCAGATGCCTTAAGACTTTTTAAAAAATGTTGCCTTTACCAATGAAAAAAAGGCCATAAATATTTTTCACTCCTTTCATATCTAAACAAATATGTATGAAAGGAAATACTGTCATAGTCTTGGTGCTGGATTTAATGTTTTAAACTTTCCATTGTTTGGAATTTCCTGTTTAAGATCTTGAAAATAAAACTTCCATTACTGATTTTTGTCCTCTCCCAGTGAAAACTTACTGTCCAAATCTTTTAAACGGTACTGAGATAAATGAGTTCAAATTTATTTATTTCCTCTGTCCACCAGCATTTGGAATACTATTGGATACAATATCTTCTCTACCCACAGAATTCCTGTTTAATATTCCGTAGCAACAGAATCTTGGATGTTTTGCTAGTTTTTCTGGCCATACATCTCCACAATCCTCAAGTGCTCTTTCCACTCAATATTCCATATGAAGCAAGGAAGTGTTGAAATTCCGAGTTTATGGATGGTAAATTAAAAACAAACAAACAAACAAACAAAAAGACAGCTCAGCCTCTAAATACTTTTGAGAATTTCAGCCTACAGCACAGAGGTAGAATAAGGAACGAGTGCCAGGCCTTTCAAGTCTTGGGCTATTGCCCAAATAACTTGTTTGTCCTTCCTGTCAGTAAGTGAATGATGGCTTTTAATAAATGGAATGATTCCTGAATCTTGCAGCCACTCCTCATCACATTAGCACAGTGGTTTTCAAGAGGAGTTAGACACTTACTCCACATGGCTGCTGCTAACAAGCTCATCTTCCTACAACTGGGAAAGACTTGAGGTTTACATAATGTTCAAAATTAGAGCTGATCAAACATTTTCAATTGAAGGATTTTTTAAAAATAAAACTGTTCTACATTCTTGTAATCTCATTTTTTTACATAAAATATTGAATTCCAAGTATTTTAATGAAAAAGCTGAAAAAAATATATTTTTCTCTTCCTTTTTTTCCCTTTGAAAACCTACAGAAATTTCCAAAAACAAGCTAATGTGTTTTTACAATTTCTCACCAGCAAATACTTACATATGTTCTAGCCAGTTCTTGCTAGCAGGCTCTTTAGTCTTTTGTGGGAGCGCACAAAGCGTAGAGCGGGGAATTCTGTCTTCAGTCAGCACATCTGCTCAGGAACTACCCAACAGTCAGCTCCTGCCCAACAGCAGCCAGATAATGATCTATTCTGTGTCACCATTTTTCCCCCAAGCCTGGTATATTGTGAGTGTTACAGGGCATACAGTTGGTCAGAGCACAGATTTAATTACTCATCTAGGTCTATTTTATAATATCCAACAATCCCCTCAAATTAAAACATATGCTTTGGTCCCTAGCATTTCCACAGTGTTCAGTCAACTTCTCGTAGTATTTATCTATTCCCAGCTTTGCCAGTTGCCTGCAGGGTGACCTTGAGCAAGTCCCTTCATTTCTCCATACTTGCACACCGCTGGCTTGGGTTTTATTTTCAGGCTCGTCAGAACAAATATTACCCAGGAAAGGGACAAAATGATTTTTCTGTGTCTACAAAGAGTGTTACGAGGAAACAAAAATATTAATATTATTAAGAGAATATATATTAATATTATTAAGAGAAAGTAATATGAGCAATAAACAGTAAATTAGTTGTAGGACTATAGTTATAAATGGTGAGGTCGTGCCCTTGCTTAGTTTACCTGTCCATGCTGCTTTTGAACAGATTCTCAAGTACCGTCCCAAGATAGACCATATAAACAAAACACAAAAACTCAGAGAAAAAGAAAAGAGTATAATCCGAAACAATATAAAAATAAGGGTTTTTTTACAACTATAGATAGTATCTCAGCCCTGCACACACATTACTCAGCACAAATCCACTAATAAAATATAACTTGATGCTATGTCTATGGAAATAGTCATATACCTAGAAATCCTAGTATGGTAACACTTTGGCAAGCAATCCTTTAAGTGAAGGATCAGTCATTTTCCGTCTGTTACAGTAAAAGCTTCAGGATTTCAGATGAATAAATCCTTTGCAATTTGAGCTCGGTGAGTCATACTTAACAAGGCAGATGTGTGCAGAGAATTAGCAGTCTATAATGCATGGGTTTTCCTAGCCTCCTTTGACTACATTACTGAAGACAAAGTAGGCAGAAAATGCGAAGACTCAAACAGCCACATGCTTGTCTTAACGCACAGAGATCACTCGGGTAATGGTCACATTACCCGCAAGGAGAGGCGGGAACCCTTCAGTCCCAGCGGTGCAAACAGGGCACCAAAGCTGCTCTGAAACCAAGAGTTTCCCAGGCCCGGGGTGGCTGAGAAACTGGCAGTCAGATCAGACTGAAGTCTGCAAACCGCTGCGCCTGTGAGCCCGTATTCAGGCACAGATTTTTCTCTGAAACTGATGGTTGATATGAAAGAAAATGAAATTATCAGGATAACTTACCTGAGCAAAAGCCATATTCACGTGAAGGAGAGAAACGGGGAGCTCTGCACATAGCAGAGGAACAGCCTTTCAGCCCACGCAGTCACTCCTGACTCTTTTCTGAATCTGACTTCACATTTTGCTCTCCCTCTTGGTCGCCTTGGTTTCATCCTTGATCCTGAACTTTCCTCAGCTCCTGTTTTTCTTGTCTCTAATTAACTCACCTCAGACATCCTCTACGACCATCACTTTTGTTTAAATTCTCAGGTATATTGTTCTGCTCTCACCCTGACTGCTGCACTGCCTCTTTCTACAACACCCTCAAACTCCAGCATATGGCATTTGCCCATCTTCTAGGATATTCAGAAAGTTCGTCTTCTCCTGTCCTCAAGTAAATCCACACACCTCTATATCCATTCCCAATTGCATGTCCCATTGCAAATCTCTTGTCCAGTCAATAATTTTTGTTTCCTTATTGTGACCCTTACTGTGATTTCTTTTTTTCCTTTTAATAGAAAGTCACTATTGTTAAGAAAAATTGAGTTTTGAAGTTAAAATCACATCTTCTGTAGAATTTCTTTTGAAGTTAGTGGGACTGTGTGCATGTGCCTCAGGTTTATTTTGGCCCACAGATACCTCTAAAATAGCAATGGGAAAAAATATATTGTATCCCCTTGAATTCTGTCTCTTTCCACAATACTGAATTTATTTTTCATATATCTATCTATTACATATAATGATTTACTCTATAAAGTGCTTTAGAAAAAATATGTATGAAATAGTTGATATAAAATGAAATTGCCCTGTATCTCAGCTTCTGTAAATCCCTGTGTTATCTTTGGCTATAGGATACATCTTAATCAAGGAATCATAGCTGAATATTAAATATTTGTACATGTAAGCCCCAAGGAATGCTAAATTTCTTTTTTCCTTTCAACTAGGCATGCTATTAATTAATGCATAGCAGAGTGATTAAAAGCATTTTTCAAATAATGAACAATACAGAGACAGATGAGTTGATTGATTGATTGGTGTACGAGCAGGGTCCTAATGGATTAGTATTTGCATATTAACACAGATCCAATCTCTCTTTCTTAATGAGCTACTCGCCACATTTTGTCTTCTTTTAAGCAGCAGTGAGCATAATAAAACAAATAAACCCACTGGATTGCTCTCTCTCAAGGGACAAACTTAAAAAAAATGCCTTTCTTCAGCATTGACTTATGGAAACACCCTGTACATCAGTACAGGAGGTACCCAGGGGTAGTCACATTTATCACAAGTTGCTTCTGAAAGCTGCAATTCTGAAAATCCTGGAAATTTACAACTACTGCTTAAAAACGCTTATAACATAATTTTCCCCACAGTGATCTACTATTTGCCTTAGAAGGTTTTGCTGTGTAAGAAGACAGAGTGGGATGTCACTGACCAGCTCTTTCCATCTCTAGATCTTCTTGTTCAGGCACAACCACAAAAAAGGGGGAAAAAAAMCAACAAAAAACCCGCACATGTTGATGAGGGCACAAAACCCCTAAGTGCTGTTGTCGCCAGGTAAATCTGAGTGACTGTGGGTGCAATATCACACAATATTGCAGGGTACACATACATAGCCATAATCATGCTGTGTTTTAGCCAAGTGAACTGGCAATTTGAGAAGCTTCTGGGATCCAAGTTAATATCACAATATGGAATCTCACTGTCCCATGCACCAAATTATTTGAAATTAGCTCAGTGACCTATAATACAGCACTGGTGTGAGCCATGTAGACATGCCCTTTGAGTTCTTCTGTCCCAGAGCCTTCATTAGAGTCATTTGGCATGGTTGTAGTATAGTTATTTCCTTATTTACATAGGATGAGGATCTGTGTTATGTGTTTTGGCCATGGTGTACAGCTCTGCCGTCTGCTCAGCTGGCTGGTGGTGAAGAAGGCAGGCGCTGGGTTTTGAACTTGGCATTCAGGGTCGTGCCGGGTGACACTTCAAAGCCTGCTGGGCAAATGTCCAAGTTTTCCAGGAAAGCTGTGTGACCTCCAGTTACCTGAGATTCTCTTGGATTGTTTTACTTAACTCAGAACGGCTACTAGGGTCAACATTCACCGTGGGTGCACGGAAAGACTCGCTCAAGTCCTGCCCGTGCTGGTACATTACCAAGGAACGTGAACACTCGCATCCAGGCATTGAACAGGAAGCAGCAACAAGCCAGCAGCTCAGACGGGATGTGCTGTCTTCAGGGCGATCATCATACAATGAACTGGCTGCAGATTTTGAATTTCTTCTGTATTCAGCAGTTAAAAGACCATGCTGCTGTTCTGATTGATATGGTCCAGAAGATATGAAGGCTATTTTCATCTAAGGCATGCAGTTTAAAGTAATCGTTAGAAAATTCCCATTTCATTTCTAGGATCATTTATGGATCCTATACCAAATGGATTTAAGCTCCTGTTTTTTCTACAGAGATAATTAATCCACTTAAGGATTTTTTTTTTACTCAAATGGATTGTTTCAAATGAGTTGTCCTAAATTAAACATAAGCTTATCCGTGTTAAGTTAATACAGAATGTAGGACTGATCCTTTTCTTCACTCTATGAATGCTTTTTTCTTTTCAAAATCCATCAACCTGTGCTAATCATTTCAATTCTAAAAGAAAAGGCAATACAAATCTCAGAAAAAATCTGTCTTTAATTATTATTCTAATAATGTTTATATTATAAATTATAATTACATGTTGTGCATTCATGATTAATGGAGACTATAAAGATCTTTTGGAAATCAATGCTGAAGTATTTTGTTACTGTAATAGTGTCTGTTAATATCTGTCACTTTTTTCAAGGAAAAAAATATTCCAGGCATGTGTAGYGCTCTATCTACCACCTGTCTATCCGAGCATGATAAATGCAACAAAAAACCCCCAAGCATTGACATTGATATGAGTTTTCCATTGACTTTTATCAAACAAGAAATAAACCCTGTGTAGGGGCCTGGCCAAGGTTTCTATTTGTGATAGTTATTTTCAGTCTTTTTTTTCCAAGTAGGTATTACAAAATAAGAAGAAACATAAACAGACCTCGTCTCACTAAAATGCCACATATCTCAAAAATAAAAATTAAAAACAAAAGCAGGAAATCTATAGTCTGAAAACTTCTTTGGTTTCATTTGCTAATCTGCTAAGAGCTGCTCAAACAATTGAGACCTTTAAGATTTTGATAAAATCTTGTTTTCCAGAATTTTGTCAAGCTGAAAAAAAGCATAAAAATGGCCAATATTTGTATGTTTTTCCATTCCTCTCCCTCTTTGCTTTTGACCTGCTTTAATATTAAGGTACACAGTTAATCAGAAAACAAAAAGAGGAAACATTRCTCCAGCTCAGTTTACTTGGGCGCGAAGAAGGCTGGTGGATACACTCCCCCCGGTGCGTGATGTATCTGCGATCGCGCTGCGTCACAGCCCCCTCTCGCGCTCTCCAGCCTCCCCCATGCCCATCCTGCCTCTGAGCATAATCAGTGCCGTAATGGCGAGAACAGAAACCTTTCTTTTAGACTTCCTTATCTCAGTGTCCTTTGCTCATGCCAAATAGCAGCTTAGGAATGCCAGCTGCTTTCCTCTACCTCTGTCTCACAAGGGTTGTGTTTCTCCAGTCCGAGGGGAGAAACCTATCATTCAAAAACAATTGAGGAGATTTTTATCTAAACATAAACAAACAAAAGCCCTCCATAGGGAATGTGGAAAAATGCTTTTCTCTAGAGCAACAGTTCCTGCACACGTCCCCCGCGTCCCTAGGGCTCTGCCGTGGCTTCTGCGGTGGCCCACCRCTGGAGCCAGGCTTAGAGGGTGGGAAAGCACATCCCGGGGCTGAGGGAGTGTGGGGCAGCGCAGCAAGGAAGGGCTCCTGCTCCCRCTCCTGCTCCTCCTGCTAGGGGAGCAGCAGGAATGGAGCTAACGCTCATCGTAGCAGGTATCCTGTGCTGCTGCCCATCCTCAGGCTGCCCCAAAGGAGCCGGGAGGAGCAGGGATCAGCTGGGAAGGCAAGTGGAGGTTTGGAGCTGGGTAGAAAGAGTATCCATGAGCAGGTGGAGAGGGGCATGCGAATCAATGAGAGTTAACCGTGTAACTTCAAAAAAGTAAATGGCTAAATATTTTGGAAGGTCCAAAGTCTAAGAACATCCTCCTTTCACAGGTCTCTGACAATATCCCTCTCCCAWCCTCAAACTCTTCCTCTAGTTCATCTTTAAATCTTGTCATTATCTTCAAGTCACAACCCAATTCTTCTCCTTTCTACTCGACAAATCTTACTTCTTATAATGTCATTTTCCACCGTGTCACCTCTTTTTATTCCACAAAGAGGATCACAAACCCATGTTGATCCACTACTCCCAGAACTGTTCCTATGATTTCTTTCCCCCACGGAAGTTAAAATGTCGCTAGTCCCTGTTGTGTGGCCCTTTAGTCTCAAGAAGGGGCATAGGCAGTCATGTCCGTGTGACTCCTCTCCAGTGGTAACTACGTTTCAGTTGCATTCTGTATATAGATTCAGAACAAAAAACTAAGCCRGCATAAATGAGTAAACTTTAGCTGAATTAAAATTTATATTCACTCTGAGGTACTCAAGSTCAGAAAATACTAAACACTTAGGAAACCTCTGACAAACAATTTTAATGCAAATGAATGAGTTTATATCTCATCCTCTAATAAGAAATYTAATTACACTGTAAGGCCTTTGGGTCATTGTCTGTACCATTTCTTTTTGCTGTGAAGTGTCCAGAACACTTGGGCCAGAACCTTTTGTGTGAATAACTGCTTTTCCAGTGTATTCAACAAGAAGRAAATAGGGACATAAACAACATAATCATGCAAAGTACAATAAAAGCATGCAGATAGGAAATATGAAGTATTAAACAAGAATTAGAAATTGGCAACACAATTATGATCAAACAGTTGTTGTGGAGCAGATTTTCGGCTGGTATAATGGCAGTGATTTACAGGGTGACATGCAGACTGAAATGATCTGGAAATGTATCCTTTTAGTCTGACACTTTACTTTTGAAGATATATTTTCCTGTCCTTTTACGTACTTCATTACAACCTATACTCTCTGAGTTGTATCCTCTGCGTCATGGCATTATCATATCATACTGTCGGTTTCTGGGACTAAGACTCATCATTTCAAAATCCTYATCAGTTCAAATTCTGCTTCTTTGTGAGAAGCAAACTACATTACCAGTAACAGAAACAAGCTGCATAGAGAGGCTTGCGTTTGCTCCTCCACTGACGCTTATATTCTGATAGGTCAGGAATAATTAGGCAGATTGGCTTATTTCCCACCAGATCTTTTCCCCCAATAAAATACAATGTAAGCTAGGCAGTAAGAAATAGATATATCAAACAGACCTATTTCACCAAGAAGCATGRGAAGTCTTTTATAATTCTGAATACAGCTCTAAATGTAAACACTGTTTACATTTGAATGTAAACGCTCATGGAAGCGAAATATCAGAAAGGTGTGATTTGGCTCCTGTGGCTCTCTTGAGCTTTCTGTGACTGGCATTTCTCCCTGGGGTAATTTATAAACTAATATTCGCTGTTGTGAGAACATTGGCAGGCTCGAGGAGTGAACAGCTCCAATTTTCACTCTAACATGCCTGGCTCACATCCAAAATTGCAGAAAGAGTATTTGCCACAAAAATGAGATGAAAAGGAAATTCTTACATAGTTAATGACACAATGCAAAAAAAGGCACATTTAGAGCAAAAGTATATAAAGACACTATATATAATAAATAAAGGTACATAACATAGATTAGTAAGGTGGAATWATTTAGATTACAAGCAAGTATATCCTGTTGGCAGTAACAGAAAGGTAGAAAGAAATTTACAGAAATGAAAACAACAGTCCACTAAGCCACAACACTAACTGGACATTGGAAGCTGTATAAGTTCCCTTCTAAAATGTAATTTTTTGGATCTAGCTCATAGGTTTCTTAAGCTACATGAATCAACAGATATAGCAGGTTTGAAGATATACACTTCTTAAAGTAGAAATTCTTAAAATAGAGCAACTGTTGAAACAAGATACAGKAGCGTTAATGGCTGCCTAGACACCGTTCTATTTTAATAAGTGTCACGGATGCTTTGGGGCATATCAAAAATAAATGGCAGTAACTAGGTAGGAAGCCAAGCTTCTGTGACTTCCAGCAGAATTGCAATGCAAATAAACTCCAGTGAAGTCTTTCACAACCTCTCCTGGGTTATCTCTGCACCATTGTCTCCAGTCAACAATTTATAAACTTGGATTTGCTGATTATCCTTGTCTGGACAATAGACTCCAGCTGCTGAGGCCTTATATAACGTCAGACTTTGACAAGTGATTAACAGACTAGACTTACTAATTTCACCTTTACCAGGGTACTTTAGTAAGTCCGTTTTAAAATGTTTAATTTTCTTCTCCCATCACTTTTACATCCGTGCAGGTTCACTGACTCCAGTGAAGCTGAATATCATTTATTTTGGTATATGTGAAGAAAGCAAATGAGGACAAAGGCATTTCAACAGCGGTCAAAAAGAACYATCCAAAATCCTGAGCAGGTTGTATTTCAGAAGCTCTCATGAATGAGGGCAAAAGGATATTACTTCAGGCATTGTTCCTGTCTTCTGCACTGTCACTCTTGCTCCATTGCTTCATATACAGAAAGATTTTTTTTCCAGAAAAGTTTAGTATTTTATATAAAACAAAAATATTTAACCATTTATTAAGATTTCACAACTAAAGACTTGGTTGCCAAATTGTTTACGTGATTAATAAGCATTTTCCTATTATTTTAATTACAAGACATGATTTTTTTAATTTCTCAATTCCTCTATAGTATATACAAGAAATTAACAATTTATTCACTATACCAACTACCTAAAAGTCCTAGTGTATGTATGTGTGCATATGAGAGAAAGAAATTTTATATGAGAAGGACATATTAAACATACTACAGAAAATATACACTCAAGAGGAAATCTTTAGATAATAGTGAGATGTGATAAAGAAATTCAAACCCCTTGCATGATGACACTAACATGGATTTGTTTTTATTCAAGAGGTTTTGGCACTATAAAGAACAGTTAAACACGTGGACAAAACTTCTTTGAAGAATATTTTGTTTCCAGCTATGTACATGAAAGATATTTTATGAGAAGAAAGTTGCTGTAGTCACAGACTAACAAACCAAACTTACTAATTAACTGCAGTCTGCACTACTTGCACTTAGCTACGTGCCCTGGCTGACAACACAGCATTCAGTGCTGGGTTGCAAACAAATTTAAATATTCAGCGCACAGCTTCTGGGAAGGAGGCCATCTTTTTTCATGTTGTAGCTTTGGGATGTAACATTTATTAGTGACTTATGCTTATTTCTGCTGGCTGTGTGATGCCAGGAGAGTAAGCAGCACTCTAAATCCCATTAAAGGTGTATGTGGGGGGAAGGTGTATAGTAGGAATCGGGAAGGGATAGGACAAACGTGAGGGATGCAGCAGGAGGAAGAATATGAAAAGATATTTATTTAATGTTGGCTGGTAGTACAGCTGTCTAGAAGAAAAAATCCGTTTTGTGACAGATGTTGAAATTTTAAAACTCTTTGCATTCTCTGTGGGAATGAAAATTATCTCTCTTGAAAAAAGTTCACCAAAAATAAATAAAAGCAAGGCCTATCCTAACTGAATATCTAATAACTAGCTTCAATAGCTCTTTTTCTGCCATTTGGCCTCTCCCTTACTACCACACTGAAAACCTTGACACTAATGATCCAACATGTCTTCCCTGTCCCTCTTTCCTTTCCAGAAATAAACAATGCCTCAGTTTTGGTGGTTCCTTGGCCTGAAGAAGAGCTATATTTAATTTGAAAGGGAAATGTTAAAAGCTTTTGTCAYGCTGTTCATCGCGGAGCCTTGGAGATGACTGGTGTTAGCTCTACAATATACGCTGCATCAAGGGTTCACGAGCAAATAAAAGTTTTTTTTTTTCCTTCTAAAATACAGCTTGATCTGTAAAACAGGATAGCAACTCCAACTGGTTTGAAAGAAGCAAATATTTTTTTATGAAAGCAAAGAAAGAAAGACTAAATCTAGGTCAGGCAGAGTAAGGCTGAAATGCGAGCACTGGTCTTATTCCTGGGTAAAGAGTATTCATTCCAAGGAATACCATAGTTTAAATATCTGGGCAATGTATAGAAATTATTTATAGACTCATATTTGTACTTTACTACTTATGATCAAGTTTCCAGAAATTTTCCCTGTCTGACCTACAGTCCTCAATTTGCAGGTTCTACTTCATKAAATCCATTGCGATTTCTCTTTCGAATCGCATATATGTATGCGATTTCTCAGACATATATGCCTCCTCCTGCAAGCATGCTCCAGCCRGTTTATACCTGTCACAGTTGAATTCATACTTTCTAATAAAATTTGTGAAGGAGCATGCTATGATGCTACTTGGTCTCAGGTATAACTACAGTATAGTGATAAATGAAGTGATCTTTATGGCATATAAACTTCAGTATGACACGATGCATGTCTATAAATGTTAGGTACTATTATATGCTCTCCTAGGCCATAGAGACCATTTCTGCTCTTTACTCTCCAATATAATTTGGCTCTAATTTCCTCTGCAGAAGGATTAAACTAGAGGCACCTCCTACCCCACCTCCTAACACCACTTAGAAGCATTTGATGTATGAGTTAATTTATTCCATCTCATAATTAATCATTTTCTCTCTCATTGTAAAAATGTACAGTCATTTACATTGCTGTATTCATTCTACCATCAATATAGTAAGTGACATTTCCTGTAATTAAGCAGAAATATTACATTAAACAATTAAGATGCACATATAGCGTGTGGCCTATTCTGAGAAGTGGACTGACCTTACTTCCTGAGCATRCCAGTGCCAACCAAATCATTAACTTCTGTAATCCACACTTGAAGCCATGCAACAAGGAAAAGAGATATACCTAAATGACATTTTTGGTAATCTGGGCATTTTGGGTGCCTGCCTTGAGTCACTTTTAAAAAGCCTCAGGAAGAGGATTTCAGCAATAACGTAGCATCGTCTATAAGCGTTAGGCCACATCGTTGTTTATGTTGTCCACGTACTTACAGCCACAGAAGAGGAGTTCCACGATGCTACTTCTGCTCTATGCTTTGGTCATTACGGATTTCATAAAGACCATCATCCCCTTCTGTTCTCTTTAGAATGATGGTAATAAAGATGAAAGATTCTGGAAAAATGCAAAAGTCTCTCTAGGAAGATCCTTGATTTGAAAATAGTAAACAATTTTCCATCTTAAAGAAAAAACACTAAAATCAATAAAAAGTCAAGAGGTGAAAAAATAACAACATATTCAGTGATGGTGTCCCTAAAGCTGAAAAATGTTGCAATGAAAAGGCGAACTTGTCAGGGGAGTTTATGACAAGGAATTGAAAATAAATAAAGATCAGATTTTTTTTTACCCTTTTCTCCCTTTTTTTCTTACTATTTTTAATACAAGATTGAAGAAGTCCCTCAAATGAATAATCTGTTGAACTAACAATATACCACATTGAAAGCTACCAAGAAAGCTACCAAGTCAATACACCGAATGTTCAATCTATATCTTTTTTAAAGGATATCAAACAAGTACATAGAAGAACTGGAACTATCACACTAGGTTAGATATACRGAATAAAATACTGCAGCTCTCCGTAATCGTTAATCGCTGTAATCACTGTCTTTGACATATCTGGTCATCACCAGATAACTGAGACGGTGGTCTAAGACCTATCTATCAGACAGGTGTGATATAATCAATTCCTTCTGTTAGATATCATCTGCTTTTGTACAACAGTACTATTCTCATTTAGAGGGAATAAAGGCCTAGAGCACAAGGTTTAATGGTCATTTCGATAACTACTCTTACACAATTTGCTTATTATTTACGATAATTTCAGGTACCACTGTTACCTATGTAAATATTCAGTCTCACTCAGAAACTTCCTAGAGTTACTGGCCTCATTTCCTCTGAGATTGAATCCTGCCATCTATTTACGCACTTTAGAAAAAGAGTTTCCTTATAACATTTTCCAGTTTGTCTTTTTTTCCTTACTGTTCCCCGTTGTTAAACTATTTGTCAGAGAAAAGGGACATCTTCATTCTAGCACTTCAATATCATACTTCAATATTTTTGATATGTTTGCTCTTATTCTCCTCTCTAAATCAAACTATTTCATCTTTTCAATCTTTTTTCTTGAAAGCTTTTTCTTGCTTGTGATCACTCTTATTATCTTTCTCCAAACACTTTCTAATAAATGATATATAAACACAAGTGTTGATTCTGCAAGATCCTGCATACCCACCAGACGATACCTAATTTAAAGTACACAAGTATTGTCTCTGCTCTCCGTGGGACTTCTTGTGTAATTAAGTAAATGCTTAAAGACATTGCTGGTTAATATCGCCAGATATATGTTTACGTCTACAACCAAAAAAAAAAAAAAAAAGTATAGTTTTTTTAGTCACCCTCGAAGCACAACCTGTACAGCTATTTAGTTCAGCCACATACTCACATGCTTAAAAATAAGCCCACAGTTAAGACTTTGCTTCTTCAGCTTAATGCCAATCTGCCTRTGTTTGTTCCTGAAAGACCACACACTTACCACAAGTATACCCTGTGACAATAATCTGCATAGAAATAAAGTGATATATGGAAATAAAAATTATAAAGAGYCCATTGAATTATGAAACAGCATTACAGCCAAACACAATGACAGTAAATAATTTTATGCACAGGCAATAAAATATTGCATCATTAATAAAGCTAAGTGGAGAAAAATTTTGCTCRTCAATTTCATTTATAACTTAAATTTTATACTCTATCCTTACACGTTAGCTCAGTGCATTACACATCTCTCAGACAATTCCCCCCTGGCCCCAGCAATCATGAGTTAYTGCAGTTTCAAAAAGTGGTGAACTGGGTAAATGGAAACTGATTTTCAAGGATGAAATAATGGCCTAATTCAGGACTGCACCAGTTTTTAAAGAAAGACAGCTGCGACAGAGAAATAGCAAGGAATTGATGATACAGAGGTTAAAACTCCAACTCCTCGTGAATGTGGGAGACAAACCTGAGAGGAACTTGGGGAGCATACTTAAGTTGTTCTGAGATTAATCATTCACAAKTTTTACATGCCACCAATGACGGCTACAAATAGTGCTGTTCCTGACCTTCCTGGTGATCCAAACATGAAGTCCATTCTATGTCCTTGCTTGTATAGGCCATTCCAGAGAATGAAATGAAACGAAGGAATGAAAAATTAGGTGAAAACAGCACTTCATTCTATTGCATGGTTTCAAGAAAAAACAGGAAGAAATAGTAGCAAATTGTCTCACAATTAGAATGTAGAATATGGGGTGGGTGTATCAGTGACGTTAGTGAAGAAACATCTCAGTAACAGTGCAGTTGACTCTCTCTAGTAGAGACAAATCAGGATAACACCACTGATGGCCTTAAACACAGTTATGGCTGTCTAGGATCTGGTCCTGAACATTCTTGCTATATCRTTAGTTCAAGCACCTAGTCACGGGAGATTTATTGGGTAGGAATCCAGCATAACAAGTGTTTCACATATGAACCAATGATATTTGAGGGAGATAGGAAAACAGATGGAGACAAAACTCCTAGGGTTACCAACTGCTGGAGAAAGCAAAAAACTCACCTGCAGGCATCCAGGGAAACAGAGATCAAAAGGACTAATGGGCTAAACCTTGAGCTTCTCCTGAGATCTCCCTTCTACCAGCTATAGAAACTAATCATTATCAACACCTCTTGTCCTTTCAGCCACTTAAAAGAATATAGCATGTCTGCTAGAGCCAAATGTTAGTTTTSGTTTTATTTTATGAGTGAGCGATCAGTGAAACAGATCTTTTATTATTTTATTGCACTTATTTTTTGTTCTATGTTTTTCTGTTAGGGCACCTTATGGACACCCTGCTGTAAACTGCAATTGTTTATGGTTTGTTCCTTTAATATGTTTCATATTGAAGCTGAGAACTCTGTTGCAGTAGATAAAATTCAGTCTCAGTAAGAGAGAGATAAGCCTAGAAACTAAGGGGGAAAAAAAAAAAAGGAAGAAAATGCACATCAGCTGCAAACTAAAGGAGTTGGTAATGGTTCTGAGGAGGATTCCATCTAATGACCATGGCAGTAAGTGGAAATATTGCTAATGACTTTGGGTTTCAGTGACACAACTCTATGCCTACTTCATTTAATCAGGAGCAAAAGAACTTTCATAAAGCTATTCCAAAGCAGAAACAATGCTAGAATCCTTGGAATTCACAAATGCATGCATGATTAAACTACTGTTATTAACACAACTTCTTTATCTGAAACTTCTGTACATACCTAATACATTCAGCTCCAAATCATTTCCAGATTCTTAATGACTCCCAGTATCATTACTGCTATTTGGTTTCAATCTTCTACATTTAAGCTCTTATTATAACCTTTGATGCTTTCTTGAATCAGGAAAGATTGATACTAGCAGGCTGGAGATCAAAAGGAAAGATTTATTATAACAGTAAACAAAAGAATATCTCACTAGTTTCATCTGAATCTATCCAGATTGTAAGAAACTTGTGTTAGATCTTGTGTTGGGAAGGATTATCGTTTGCTAGTATTTACTAGCTGAATTTATTTTTGCAGTTAAACATTTCTCTATAAACAGTGTTAAAAAGTGTTAAAAAAAAAAAAAAAAAAAAAGAAAAGATAAGTATAGAGTATATATTTTTCTGGCACAGTTGGCACCCTTATGCATTATCAGGCTATCAAGGATTCATCCATCCCATCACGTAGCATGTACTGAAGTCCATTCTTCTACTGTGAGATGTGAATGTATTTTAAGCTTAGTCTTAAATCATTTAAGTAAATATTTACATGTGCTTCTATATTTTATCTAGAGAGAGATGAATCTTAATTTTAAGCACTGAGATCTGATTATGAAGAACTTAATTCAGTTACTGCCAGATATTTTCCCATAGAGTTAAATAAGAGATTATCATTTGCTTCAATGGGTGTGTATTGCACCATTCAAGAGCTGCATGAAAATCAGGTGTCTGAGTTAGATAAATAYGAATTTGATTGAATTTCTTTAAGTATTTTTTTTTTAAATTGAAATTATGTGATTTGGAACATATTTATATACCAATATATTCATTGATAAAATTTGTGTCATTAAAATTTTTTTCACTGTAATTTTGTAATGTGTACACTTAAACACTTAGTTATGGGGCCCAGATTGGGTTCTTTTGTCTAATGAATAATTTGTCACAGGCAAACGCTGCTTTCTGACTTTGCACCTTATTGATCCTTCATTCTCAGTGAATTCCAATTCTGTGCCCTAAAGAGAAAAAAAGTCCCTAGTTTTCTTATGAATTGACATCAGTTGTAACTGTGTACAATACTGAAGAAACAGGCCTGAGCTAGACAGACCGAATGATCCAAAACATTCTTGAAAATGGGTTACCACTGTTGTAATAAATTTATTGGGAAAGGAATCTCCTGGGAAAAAGATGGTAAGTTTTGCACATTTTCTCGGTTCACTAGTAGCAAGCGGTAGGGAGCCAGAATATTTTCCGCTGTCCTTGATGTGATGCTCCAGATCATCTGCAGTTCTTTAATTCTGTTGATGTAATGCACTGTAATAGAAGCACTACTATTTGTAGAGTAGAACCAGGCATAATTGTGTCAAAAAGCAACTTATGAATGACTGTCTGAGTTGTCCTTTTTGCTGGTCACTGATTTAGGGATCAGGCTGCCAGTCTTAAGCTGTGGCGATGCGCCATATTCTGACCTCCTACAAGTACATTCCTGAACAGTCTTTGCCATAATTATACACAGGTAGCTGAAGGCAAGAACCAAATTAAATAATCATAGGGGAACTATCAAACAGGAGAAGGGAAAGAGAAATAACCAGTTACTCTGATGGTTATCTACTGAATAAGCCTCATAGAGTTGTAGAGTTTTGGTTTTGGTTCCAGTCAATGTATCTGTAAATTTAAACATGTCAGGATTAGTTTGAAAACTGAGGAAAACATCTAGTTTTCAAACTACTTGCAGCAGACACTGTCTCTCACATTAAGTTAATTCAGTATCTGGTCCAGTAGGAACCCAATTTCATCTGGATTTTCCAAGGGCAGCAACATCATTTTAGCTCATCTCACTTTGTCATATTTTAAGCATGTTTTTGCCTGTATGCTAACTTTTTCCTGTTTTCTTTCATTATTTCAACCCAATTTTTCTGTTTTCTGAATGATTTTTTTCTTGTTAGGCCTCAATTCAGTATTCCCTAGCCAGCAGATACCTGCTTATTGTCTTATATAAAACAGACGTCTTTAAAAGATTTCCTGTGATGGTGAATTGTTGGCATCATGACTTAYGTTATTTTCATCAGTGCCTCTCTCCTCATCATCTCAGCATCCACACGAGCAATCTGGTCCAGCTGTGCGAAGTGTACAGTGTCCTTTCTTCCTCATTGAGCAGCATTCTGAAACATACACAGAGCCTAACCATGCTCCTATAAAATCTGCAAATCTGTATCACATAACGTCCTTACAGATTGTTCTCATCATCTCTGCGATTTGCATGTACTTCTTTTGATAAGACTCATTAACTTCTACAATACGAATGCAAAGTCCAGTTTCCCAGGCTTCATGGAGTCAGTCCTTAAGTAAACATTTAAAATATTTTAGAGGTAGTACTCTCTAAAGGTGTCTCTTCCTCTCCATTGGCTTTAAAGATAGCTCAGAAACAGCCACCCAGCTGTAGACATCTATGCTTTGGATTTCTGAGTGATATAATTCCTCCCTTAATGACCACATGGTTGTTTCCATCAGGGCACAGCAATGGGCAGTAGAAATAATAAAGAATAAAATTATCTAAAAGAGATATTAAGCTGTGAAATAATCTAACCAGGAGAGTGATGAAAAACTGTTTGGAATATCAGAGGCTATACAAGGCAAAGATTTAGAAAATATGTTTTTGTGCTTAAAAATATTTAACATTGCTAAAGCTTCTCATAAAGCAGTTTCTTGCTGCTGCCTAAACAAAAATGACTGAACTAGTCCAAATCCACAAATCTCCTATAAATATGTTTGTTCTGAGTTTCTATTCCATATCCTTACACTAACATAACACTGTTGTGCTGACATGGTAACTGCAGTGAAATAGGGAAACAAAAATAGAAACTGAAACTATACTACCAAAGTCTGGCTTTATTTTTTTTTTTCTAGTTATTTGAGATGGAAGCTTTCATTTCATTTTCAATAATTACCTTTAATTGTCAGACACAAACAGTATTTTCTGTTGCTGGTGTCCACTCTGCAACAGAAAATAACTCAGTCTCTACTCTGTCCCTGTAGAGACTGAGTTAAATCTGAACATCATTAGAGTGCCTTCTGTCTTTCAGGCTTATTTGTGTCAAAGCCTGTGTTGGTTTTGATAAATGTACAGTGATTTTTGTGATTAAAATCCCTTTAAAATCTTCAGAGCAGTTCTCTGCTATAGAACTTAAAAGCAAAAAAGGTATTAAACCACATATAGCATTAGATAAGGAAACCAATGTGGAGGCTGTCCTTAGTTAGGCACATAAGAAACTGCTAGAGAGACAAGGAAAGTGAGGTGTAAAAGAAAGCAGCAGAAATGAAGCAATTACAGAAACCATCATGAGGCACATCACAGCTAAAAGATTTTTTTYCTAAGTTGGCATCACATTGGTTTGTCTTATTTTTACACGGATTCATAGAGGTTATTATAGTAGGTAATCAGAAGAGGTGCTCATWTTACATCACAAGAACTAAAGAATTAAACATCTGCACTCAATGACTGTGTTGTCACACATTCCTGCGCAGCCCAGTGGTATGTCCTTAGCGAAGAGTAAGGCTGCTATCCACTGCACCTTCCTGAGGGCTCATCCTGGCTACTGGGCAGATAATTAATACACGGATTAATACTGGATAGCTAAAAAGCACAGAGGTGTCACTACTGAAGACAAGATGGTCCAGGATATAGATGGAGGTGCTTTCATGGTGTAGGTGATAGGTCTGACTTCATTTATTCCATGGGCRGTAACTCATATTCCATGAGCTAGTCCCTGAACTGGAAGCACAACAGTGTTGCACCCCAAAAACAGTATGGTACGATACTGCGCTCGGACTAAGCCCTGTCAAGATCAGAAAGTGAGAAGATATGACCACATCAGGAGTCTTTCATCTAGCCAAAGTGTGTAAAGGAGCATTCATGAAAATAAGGATCAGGACCAATGTCTCTTGCAAGATACATGTAAGATGCTACTAATCCTCTCCAAAATAAGACAGAGATTTTCAGTGGCATCTATTACATTACATTCACTTCAATTTAAATAATAACCAAGAGACTCCTACCAAATTGCCTGAACACCTTACTGTTTAATTAGCAATACAATTAAATCACAGCCACGTTAAAGATCTCATCAAGAACTCATCAACSTACAAAATTACTAGCCTTTCCTTCTCTAGAAAGCTCGGTGCCTGTCCATCTAACTTCCTTAACTTCCTCTTTGAGAATCTCGAGCAATTGTAATGGAGCCATGGAGGTCTGAAGGCTTTGACAGAAACTCAGCTCAGTCTGTTAAAGGTATTTGTCAGTGCAGATACATGAAGAAGCTCAGAGCTATAAGGTTTTTCAGACAAGTCAGATAACGGAGGAAGAACTGCAGCTGTGTAGTCTCTTGCACTTTGACTTTGGTAAAGCAAAGTCCTGCCCATTACATACAATTTGCTATTTCCCTCCCAACCTTTTTCTCAAGAACACTAGACAAAAAGAACAAACAAAAAAAAGAAAAAAAAAAAAGAAAAATATAAAACCACTACCTCTGAATCATATGTCAAAGAGATTACTTCCCTCCTGGATAGCTRGGGCAGAAAAAACAGAACCTTGAATCACAGTTCTTCTTCCAGTCCATGACTGAGGCCTCTTGTTGTTGGCCCAAAGCAGAGTCCAGCATCTGCTCTATGCTAGCAGAGATGCAAGGCCACTCCGCGGCTGCGACTTTTACACAGCTAGCAGAGCGGAGCCAGCCAGCAGATCTCTTTGGAATACTCCGCCGCTAATGGAGCTTCGCTCCCGCCCCACTGACACAATCTCCGAAGGACCTATAAATAACCAAAAGAATTCACTCAATGCTGAAATAAACACAAGGGACCAGACTGTATTGATGTAACTGAAACAAAGAATGTATTTGGGCTGTCAGTGCTCATCTTACAATCAGATTGCAGCAAAGTGCAGACGTCTGTGACATACTGACTTAGTGTACCATGGAGAAACAGCAGTCAGCCACTGTGGGACCTGGACTTGCAACCAAAAAAAAAAAAAAAAAAAAAAAAAATCAAGTATGTATTCCGTAGTAGTTCCCAACAATTTTAATACTGCCTTCTAACCCATTTTTTTTCTGAAAATTGCAAGCAACATTTAATTGTCATGGTATTTTTCTTCTCTTACTCCTGGATTCATCCACTCTGAAGATCATGTAGCTAAACTATCATCAGCATGATTTTCAACATTTTGGCCAGCTGTCTAATCAGTCTCCCCAATACTGCTTGTGTCATCATTTTGATAAAGAAGATCCAAAGAAGGAATGGCTGTTTTCCCAGCAGTGAAGCACCCCTGAATAAAATAAAAAAATGCTTCACATTCCCTCTGTTCAAACAATGCCTGCAGCCACAGAGTGGGTGACATTACYGAGAACAACGACATCTATTCAAATTTGTAAAGCAAGCATGTGATAGACATGCTTCCTCTGACACAATAACTTCACTGAATGAGCTGTTAGCTTATCTAGCTTCTAYGCTTTGAAGTATACAGTTTGAAAAAGTCAAGCACATACCAGCAGTCCTAGATTCGAGTTTATTAGCTCAAGAAATGTTTTCAACTTCACACTGAAAATAAGAAAAAATGTGACAGCTTATTTTCTTTGCTTAGCTTTTGCTGATTGAAAGAAGTGACAGTGAGCATTAATTTATCATACAGTTGTGAGGAGATATGCAAAAAGCTATGAATTTCTAAGAAGCCTCCTTTCCTTTATATTCCATGTTATATAATTTTATCCTTTGTGGAATTCACATTTGACATCCCACTYCCACAATACTTCATCCTATGGAAGATGTCACCTAACATGGATACATCATGTGCATCTGTTAAACAGATCAGTATGCATGGTACTTACCACTCTATATTTTGGCCTGCAGCTGATGTTGATGACAGTAGAAATTATTTTATCAAGTAAATTGGTCATTCAGATATTGCTGGTTATCAAAGTTTTCTGGTTGGTCGGGACAACTCACAAAAATAAGTAATTAAACAGTAAACTTCTTACGGAAAAAAGTGTCTAAATAAGCCAGAAGCTACATCTTACATTAAGGGGAGAAAAGAGGGAAAGAACCAAGGAAACAGATCTCAACTGAACAAGATCGATCCTGCTTTGAGAAGGAAGATGCTTTCATCTGTAGTCCTCATTGCAACTACAGAAACATCCTTATTATAATACATAACTAATCTCACAAAAAGAATCCTTATTATAGGCTTCAGTAACAGTCCCAAATCATACTTATTTTGTTTGTATAAACTTGAAATAGTTTGCATTGCTTGCTACTTTTTGAACTTCATGAATCTTGATGTTTTAATAAAGCTATAGTCTAATTCCTTACAAGATTTCAATACATTTTTTTGAAAAGCTGGGACTGCCAACACCACAAAAGTATTTACACTAAAAGGGAGATATGACGTCTTTTAAGATCATTAGAAGCATTAAAAAGGATTTATAAACATAACAAACAAGTTTACAAACCATACACCAAATGTTGCTGTTGAATGTGCAGAGATTCAAAGCCAAATTTCCTTAACTGCAAACAGAAACTCCACATACAAAGGATACAAACAGAAATAAAAAGATACATAATGTCCTGTTAWACATTTCTTAAAGTAGTTCTTAGGAGTTCTTCAAAAATCTCCTCAGCTCTAATCAGATAYGATATATTAACTTTTAAAGTTTTGAAACATTCAATCCAAAATAGTTGTTGCTATATTGTGATATAGACACTGTTTTGAAATCTGCACAGTTCAGTAATACAGTCTCATATTTAATATGCAATAATTTCAGCTGATTTTGACTGTCCATCAATTGGGCTAGGAAAAGARGATACTTGCTGTATATTACTAAGATGCTGGAGCTAACCTTATTTCATGACGGAAGTATAGCTGTATCGGTGATTTCAGGAGGTTAAGACAGACATTCTCAAGTCTGTGTCAGACGAACTTTTGAAATGGTCTACATTATTTCATGTAATGATACGGATTTTCAAGGATTTGTTGGGGTTTGTCGTTATTGTTTATTTTTGTATGCAAAACAGGCCACTTGCCAATTTACCAAATTTTGTTTTGTGATTATTTTAAAGAATTCTGATTATTCCCTCTTCTAGGTATATGAGAATGTGTGTGTACTAGGCAACTTCCAGCTGTATAGTGAGTATAAAAGTGARTTATTGAGCCAATTAGCAGTCTACTGAGGTTTACTGTAAAGTTTTCATTGACAGCAAGTGGTTTTCTGCAGCTAAAAATCCTTTATGGAAGGAAAGGAAAATTAGTCCCATAGCAGAATAAAAAAAAMCATTTTTTACAGTATGACAAAAGCTGCAGACTTCAGTAAGGCCAGTTTCTAGGAGGAACACAGGCGATACCAATCCTCCCTACATTTACTCAGATCTTTCAAACATCACAAGAAGAGCTTATGTAGTTTCATTAAATGGATGGAAAAGAAATGGCTTTAGGCAACTAAACAGGCAGGTCATTAAAATCTAAACAGCTTTAATATCTGTATCAGAAATACACAAAAGTGATAGTTTTAAATATCAGTGTTATTTTTCTTGAGTACATTACAGAGAGCTTTCAGCATGCCTGCAGATATGTAAGTAATCATTACCCACATGCAAAAGGTCAAGAACCATCTCAGCTGCGCAGGTTTATGTGATCCAAAGGGTTTGTTAACTATTCAACAGTCGATGATGTTGTTAGAGAGCATCTTATCAAGTGAGTCAGTTAAGCAGGAAATCAAGAATGTTTCAACTTAAACAATCCCTCAGCAACGGTTCAGAAGTCCTGTTTAATGAATTTGTAAACTGTACTATAAAGGAAAATCTGACTGCTCATTTTCCTTGTTTATGTCTTCTTTAGGAAACATCTGCTAGCCATTCTGCTGCTTCTCCTTTTATCCCCCCCCACTATTATTTATTCACATTGCTATTGATTCAAGGATTGAAGGCTTAGGTAATTCCCCCCCCCCTTTTTTTTTTTAAAAAAAAAGGCATTTCTGAGTTTTCTTGAGGTCACCTAAGGAATGAAGAAACTACCAGCTGTTTGTTGGAGTGTAAAGGGGGAGGCGATTTTTCCCCAGGGGGCAGAATTGTGAACTGTTTATATGGCTGGAACAGAACACAGCTTTTTTTTTTTTTTTAATGTTTTGCTTCTCTTGCAACTGTGCTACCACACATATACAATCCCTATTAGACTGTCTTAAAACGCATTTTGAAAGATCCACACAAACCTGACTGCTACAAACCTGACATTTTATTAACAAGATTTGTATTTTTGAGCTGTGTAGCCCCAACTTCAGGAATTTAAAAGGTCACTGCAKGCACCAAATAAGGCTTCAAACTTTTAAGACCTGCTGTGAAGGACAGCTGGCGTGGCATGCAGAACTCTGCCATGGGGTGATAAAAGAATGAAGTGAATATTTTAGCAGTGAGCTGTCACTAATTAACACAAAATTTATTTACTTGAAAGATAAATATATTTGGAAATGGTAAATGCTCCAGAAAGAATGTTTGGCCGTCAACTGTGCAAGTGTTAGTTAAGTAGGAAACGCACRGAACGTGCCTTGGCCAGCATCTGAAGCATCAAGGCTGAATATCTCCAGACTCGGAGATGTGTGGCTGTTAACCTGGATACTGATTTCACACTGATTGCAGAAAATCTGCTGGCTACAATGGAATGACCCCTGATTTACACTCTTAAAATGAGAGTAGAACAGCATTTTCTGAGCACAACATCTAGCACTTCAAAACTTTCCTAGACCTCCACAGCCCTGTGACAACTGACCTCCAGGTGCTGTGGGACGTCAGCATTTTGAATCAGCAATACGTAGGATTTTAAGCCAGTGGATCACAAACAAGAATTAGAAAAGGTGCTTCTCCTGCATTTGGCTTCTTTTAATGGGAATGACAGAACTGACGGCACTGCTTTGTATCCTGGGAGGGGCAGAAGTGTGAGGGCTCTAAAGAGGGGGGTGTAAAAAAAAGTTCAGACTGAACTTTCTCCTCCATGGATATTTTATGCTTTTTCCTTGCCCATTTAAAAGTTTTAATACACCCAAAATTCTGACTTCTGCCAGCTTTTTTCTTTTTTTTTTCTCATACAAATGTAAAAGAGAGCAGAGCCAAAGCTTTATCTGCTAATACAGAGTAATCATATGAGGTTTATCCTGCCCACTCACACGACACATGAAACAAGCCTAGTGAAAAATTTAAGGCCATAGAGAGTTCTGCACAGATATGCTAACAAGAACTGGAGCAGGGAGGATAAAAATATCAATAATTAATCATTGTAATTTGAAAATGCTTCAAGAATGAYCTTAAAGGCTTCAAATGAGACAATACAGATTTTCTCTTGAAAGAGGTTCCAGATGACCATGATGCCCCTACATGAAGTCAAAAATGTTTCCTTGAGCATTAAATATATTTGACMCCTGTGGCAACACAGATACAGGTCATTACGGACTACTTCAAGGAAGACCACATCCCATGCTAGCAAATCTCAAGCCATCTTGGCTGTGTATGACCACAGAGAACTTCATGTGAGGCTACTGCACCAAACCATATTCTCCAAAATACATTCAATTTAATACTAATAGGCATTGTTACTTTGCAGCGGCCACATGTGTGATCTCAACAATAAATACCTTTGAGAACTGGTATCCCGGGATATGCATGTATGGCACCAAATCCACTCAGGTTACTCAGTAAGAAGTTAAATTCGTGGACAAGTGGACCACACAGCGAGAAGCTGTCTGCCAACGTACATCATTCGCACCTGCAGGTTACCAAAGCTTTGTGGACAATGGAAGACAATCATTTTAAATTGTCTTGCTGTGCTGTCTAGCCAGAGGAACTGGAAAGCACATATACAGGATCTTTYGATGGCATTTGAGCCAGTGAAAGAGATGTGCTTATTAAGGTGCTGACTGAATGGATTGCACCACGTTAACTGAGAATTCATTTGCTTTTGCCAGATGTTAAATAGTTATTAACCTCATCTCAGCATGACATAATTTATTTTTAATATATCATTTTTTCTTCAGAGTTACAATCTTAYACAATCAAGCCAAAGCAAAGAAATAGATCTGAGCCATTCCAGAAGGCATCCTGCTTTGTTCCCAGGTGACACTATATATAGGAAATGTATATATCTGCAAGTTTACCTATAYGGTTACTTCAGTTCTTTGTGTCACAGGATTCAATTGAAACCCACTCTGTGCAAAACCACTGCAAGAGGCAGTGGATCTGAAACCCTGTAGCAGTACCTCAGATCCTCTACAACTCTGGGACCCCTCCACCTGCAGCACAATATAGGGAAGCTTTTGGATGCTTAGATGTTATTGAACAGAGAAAACCCAGTGGAAGGTTGCAGTGCTCTTGCACTACTCCTCCATTGGAAACTGTGAGAAAGGGAACAGTACGGAAGCAAATCAAAAAATTCTATGTCATCCTAAGAAACCCTGTAACAAAGAAATTTGCTGGTCTCATAATCTAGACAATGTATAACCATTTTGAGTCTCTGAAATAACATAGAGGGAAGTTAAATCGAAACATGAGATTGTCTTTTTGTCTGCTTTTCCCTTAGAAATCTTAAATTCACAACACTATAATACACTATACACTATACACTATAATAAAAGCTCAGAAGCACTAATGCACAGCCTATAGGACTGAAAAGAGAAGCAAAGAAGTGGGCAGTCTCAGAATGGTTTTCTTTGTAATTGCCTACTGCAGTAGGAATGAAACATTTTCTTAAATTACGCTTCATTCTTTTTTGTTGTTGTTGTTTGAAAAAGTGCAGAGACACTGCCARACTGAAACATTCAGCCTCCAGCCAGCATTAAATGACTGAAGATGATGTGCTTCCATATAGTACAGAATCTCCTTAGATCGTGGTCTAATCAAGCCATAAATGAAACATGTCGAGGCATTGGCTAGCCGAACTGTCTCATTAGTAACTCAGTCCCTACTTTCACAAAAACTCCATAAAGAGCAACATTCATAGCAGAAATATTTTTGTCTCATAAAGAGTATGGTGGTGAATAATGTGTAGTTAAGTAGTTTCTTCAGTATTCTCAAAAAGTGTTTGAAGTTTAATTCTGCAAGCAGCACTGTGCTTCAGAGCATTTTCAACTCCTATTGGCTTAACAGAAGTTGAAAATACCATTGAACTATATCTGAACCAGTATGTCTTCCCTATTGACCTGCGTTCTGTAGAACCAGTGCTTRATTCCAGCAGTCATCAGTGCTGAGCTTACAGGCACGATGTCAAATCTGCTACTTCAAAGGTCCTATTCTGTCTTGTATTGACAGAATACAATATTTGGAATATATTGGAACCATCCATATATGATATTGGATATTTGGATACTAAATATTGGAATATTGATATTTGGAACCATCAGGCTGAAAGCACAGAATGTAAGAAATTTATTAGCAGCAACTCCGCAATTCCTTAAAGCTTACTCTCATATATTCTGCAATTTCCTCTTTCTCTCTATTACTCGTTAGTAAAGCCAAGGCCAGAGGGAGTGYCATGAAGCACACAGGCCTCTTCTTAGAAGCGGTTTGTTTTAGACCTGAGAAGAAAGACACAGACAACCSCGGCATGACTGAGGCTAAACTTAAAACTGGCTCCACATTTCTTTGTAAATGAACCTTGTTGGAAATCTTCAGTGTCTTACTTCTCCTGGCCATTGCCTCTTAACTAGTGCGTTCCCACTAAGATCTGTTGACAAGAATTATGTCATAGGACTGCAACAACCAATTCTAATACACCTATAACAGCAAAAGCCTGACATCCAGCATATCGCACAGAATGGCATGGCAGAGAAATATAGCTCAAAGATTCATATAAATATTAACACAGGATCTTTTAAACATCCAGCTGAGGTAGACATGACCTCAGTCCTTAGTCTAGCCTCCAGAAAGTACATAATAATAATAAATGCTGATAGTAAATATTGTTATATGGAAAAAAATTAAGACACTCACTGACCATCTTGGAGAGCTACAGAACTGAAATGACCTCTTTGTAACTTTAGATAATTTTCTAAAAATAAAATTTTAAGTTTCATAACTAGAGGGCTTAAATTCTGGCAATACCGATTTAAGTGGGAGTTTGCCGTTGACTTCAATGGATCATGCTTTTTCAGTGACTGAGGGGAGCAAAGTATCTARTATGTTTAGTATTTGGAGTGAAAAAAAGGAAGGAGTGTTGAATTTGCTGGAAGATGGCCTAGAAGACTTAAATTGCAAACATAACGTGTATGTGTAATTTGAAGCAAAGGGGCTCCTCACATCCTAAGGATATCAGCAAGTCATTGTAGAATCAGGCTTTTGAACATTATTTGAGAAAGGTTACATGCATTATGTATGCTTGGATCATACCCCCACCACAATGTTGCTTAGATTTCAGTAATGGATAGCTGTTACATTAATCTTGRTATGAATAACGCAGAATAACTGAATGTATTTATTTATTTATTTCCTTTGGGGCTTGAAAACCTTTTGCTTCATTAAGCTTCCCCCCACCACCACCTTTGGAAATGAGAAATCTTTAGGTTAAGAGAGAGGATTAGATGACTGCTATGATAATTTAATGTGTATAAATTCCTCTTGTATCATGGTTGGTGGCCAAAAAATGTAAAATTTATCCATCAGAAATATCAGTTAGCTCTTTTGGTCATCTAGTATCATAACACTATGCAGTAGTGGGCTTTATTTTTATATTTGCTGAAGCTTTCTTCACTCAAAACTAGAAAGTTTCAAAACTAGTATTCCTAGACTTCAGCAAAATTCATTCTTTCTGCAGTCTTTCCAAAATAGATCACATATGRAAAAATAATGTATTTTTTACTAATGAAATTGTAYCAATGAAGGTTACCCAGTATTACTYCAAAAAATTAAAAGATCACACAAAATAAGAGAAACAAAAGTAAAAAATGCAGAACACGTAATAAATTGTATTGTAAGAGATTGTTTTTTAAAAAAGAGGAAGTCATAAATGTTGCAAATGATACAGTCTCCCCAATTTTCAAGAGCAACGAGAGATCCGTTTCTCTTTATTTTAGGCCAACGTTAAAAATATATTTTAGTCTTGGGAAATGGTAGGCATCAATCAAAGCAAATTGCTGCCACTGCAGTCACTAAAGTATATGCCTGTCTTACGAGCTGCAACTCAGTGTGTGCAACATGTCCGTGGATCTAGCTGCATGACTGCAACCTTAATTTCAGCAAGCACTACCCATGGGCCCGTGATAAATATTATTTTAGTTCTGCCACTATGAATCAGGGCAGCTACAAGTTTTCAGAAGCAAAGTGCATTCACAAAGTAGCTTAAAAAAAAAAAAAAAAAAAAAAGGTAGCTTCCATTTAAGGAAATAAAATACCCTTATAAATGTCAGGCAGTGTTATCAGCCACAGTATGTATCAGACAACATCACTGCTTTTTTATCACAGCTGTATTCCTTATCATATTTGAATACTGTCTTTTCCCTGCAGTGTAGCTATCCCAGCAGTTTATTCTCTTGCTCTATCTTTGAATTCTCTCCGCTGCAAGTATAACAAATGTGTAATATGACTGGTATTTCAGCCAGCGAAACCAGCAATCATTCCCTCATGCTGGCATTTCACCTTTGACTCACCGCTCTGGAATCCTGCCGGATACRAAGCTCAGACGTTGTCAGGCTGCGGTCAGCGCTGCAACAAAGCAGGTGATAGGTACGAAACATGTCACTAATGACATCACCGGGGATGTGTGCACWCTGCTGCGATTACCATCCGTTATTTGTCTCAGTGATGCTACAGATTGGATTAAGGTGTTGCTAAATACCACTGAGAATGTAGAAATATGTTTTAAATATCTTCACCACACGTTTTTGCAAATGGAGCTAAATGTCCCCTTCTTCCCATCTCTTCCCTCCCCCTGCCAAGTCACTGATCCAGTGACACGGAGRCATTCCTGCGACTATTCAAATCCCATTCAGATGGTCTGAAGAGGGTCTTTATTTAAAGAAAAAAAATAAAAGTAAAATATTGTGCACGATTATTCTGAAACAATTCAGTTTATCTTTGTGCCASTGGGGTGTCATTTTCAGAAAAAAGTTGAATCTGTAAAGCTTCTTTGACTGTTAGTGTTGTCAACTCCTGCGATTTTATCATGAGTCTTGTGATACTTGTGCCTTGCTTCATTTCAGAATGGAAAATATTAGAGAGAATTTACTATTCCAAGATAAAACAGACCAACACAGGGCTTCAAGAATGTGAAGAAAACCCAGAACACATAGGCCCTAGAGCTTAAAAAGCTAAGATTCGTAACTTTGTGAGGGAAAAAGTGGAGGCAACTTAGAAGTTTATGTTTGTCATTAGCAGTATTGGTAAGCATCCCGCRTTTGTTTGGCCCTTGTATACATGATAACCCAACTAAAGGCATGGGCCAGCAGCAGAGCTCACATCCAGGCATGTATTCGAAATTTCAAACCTCCCTGATGGCTAGGTAAGGACAGCATAGAGTCAGAAGCCATGTGAAGCTACCTATCATCCGAACAAGCAAGACAAAGCTCAACAGAGCTTGCGGGCATAAAAAGTCTAAGTAATCACTCACTTCCCCATGGGATATGCAGGATGGAAAAAGTCATGGTATTGCATCATTCACCTCCTAATCCAAGGAGTAAGGCTGGCATCTTGCCAGGACCCCAAGTAGGACAGCTATTTCCTTTCACTCTATTTCTTTTACACTGTATATGTAAGAAAAGAAAGAGGAGAAATCTGGCCTTCAGGTTTTGATTGCTAATCAGTTATCACACAGTTACTAGTGAAAACCACGCCACTGCTTTATGTAGAGCTCAAAAAGATCAACACTGGCACCTACTACTTTGTTTTGCAAAGTTTCACCCCCCTCTTCCTCCCCCTTTTCTGCACATGTGCTCCTCCATACACACACACAAACACACACACACACACATGCACGAACACACTTCTGACATTCTTTTGTTCCTGTTTTTGTCTGTATTAGTGATATAAGAATACATCCAGCCTCATTTTCAACACATTTTCTTAAAGTGTGCAGATAAAGCCTTATTTTCCTAAATGCTTTTCACTCACATTCTATTTAAAACAACAGTTACAGCAACTGGCAAGGAAATTTTGAAAGAGAGAGAGAGAAAAACTACCTCTATCCCACAACAACTGTGGTAGGGAGATTTTTTTCAGCCCTTAGAGGTCTCTCGAGAACTTTGAACACATTTACTAGTATCAAAGCAGGGCA
This sequence comes from Rhea americana, assembly GCF_003343005.1. Lineage (NCBI taxonomy): Eukaryota > Metazoa > Chordata > Aves > Rheiformes > Rheidae > Rhea > Rhea americana. The sequence goes on from NW_028186646.1 coordinate 1,226,902, forward strand.
ATAGCTTTCCAATGACATCATCTTCCCACTCCTTGTAACTGAGAACTCACCGTTCCCTGAACTAGATAGAGTCAGGAGGTTTAAGTGCCAAAGGTCTTACACCATAGTTTCACCTACAAGTATTAGGATTTTCAAGCAATCAGTAGAGACTTGCTGCATTTAATAAAATTTGCTAGTGGCAAAGCTCTTTGCTGTCTAAACATCAGTACTAAAGGGTACCCATGTCAAATTGTAAGGCTTTTTTTAAGACAGCCCTAAGAGGCTTGAATCTAGTATTAAAATGTGTTCTTAAAAAATGCACGAGATTTTTACTATCCAAACTGAGGGCTCAATTATATTCACAGATGTATTCCGGGAGCAAATCAGTATAAGCACAGAGAAAACTGCTCACAGCGGAGTGTTCAAGGTACACAGCAGCATAACCTCATAAAAAATGAACCTTTAGGCCACAGTTATACTGTCAGTGTCTAGTAAGTTACACTGAAGACAAAGAAAATCACAGGCAAATACAAATCCTTTCCACTGATATAGCCTGGAACATTGTAAATGCAACTTACAGCCAACATTCATTCTGTTTCAGGAGGAAAAGAAACATATRCAAACAACCATACTTTTCCATTCCTGAAACAATGGAATAACACATGAAAGCTCCTTTACAGTGGTGAAATTCTGACCGGGATCTCAACAGCTGCTTAGAAACCAGTCACAGCATTTGCAACTGGTTAATTAAAGACACCCAAATCCTTGCAACACATTTTGTTTTCATGGCCCAAACAGTATAATCAGTGACTTTATCAGTGACTGCACAATAATGTCTCTGTTTATGAGAGAACAGAATATCGTGACTTACCCCCAGATTCATCATGATCTGTACTTAAACGTATCAACTTRCATTTTCTGTTTTTTCAAATCTAAAGGAAAACAAAAAAAAGTTTTTTTTTTCTTTTGTAAAAATGTAAAAGAAAACTGYAGATTGAGCTTGACTAGCCTTTAACAAGATCCTTGTTCTGTGCCATGATTATAACAATTTGTTTTTGAAAGTGGGAGGATGAAAAGGATGCTCAAAATGACACACTTCAGATCAGTGTGATGCCCTTCCTCTTGTGAGTAGCACTTTACAAATACTTTCATTCATTTGGACTCCTCAAAAGCAGAATCTCTTTGTGCACTTGGTTGAGGAACTAAGGCATGAGAGATGTGGGGTATCTAGAACTATCAGTCAAATGGCTCTGAGGAAGAATTAGCATAAACTATCCTGCAGGAGGGATATGAAACAGTAAATAGGGCAAAAACAAATCCAGAATCTAGGGAAACTCTTTTGTTTGCTCAGAATGCTACATTTCTCTGTATGTACAGTGCTGTATATCTGAGAATATTGAATTTCTTTACAAGTGTTATTACCTGTGTTTGAAAAAAAGTGCAGGCTAATTTTTCAAATGGTTCTTTTCTTTCAAGGACTTGATATGATACTTGAGTTTTATGGCAGAAAATAGGGTGAAATCTCTGAAATACATTTAAGTTTCCCCATGTTCACTACTAATGGTTCAGAGCTCAGTCTTCTATCTGTCCCACACTGAGTCAGTAACAGAGATTCAGACACAGATCTGACAGCTTATCCAGAACACCAGTCCAACAGACACACTGCTCCAAAATACTAACATTTGAAGCTTGGTGGAAAAAAAAAAAACAAATTAGCAATAATAACAAAAATTAGCAATAAAGTACTGAAACTAAACATTGGATTGGGCCCTTACTTAGCTGCTTTTACTGCAGAAAATGTTTTTACCAACTTACTTTGCCCAGGAAATGAATTCCAACCTGTTATGTAAAAGTCCTAATGAATTCCTGCTCCTGCTGAATCAGCTGTGCTGCGAAAGGAGACCCCCTCCGAGCTGAGCGCAGCGCAAATCCTGTTCAAATGTGGCTGGCCGACCGAAACCACCGAAGGTTTGATATTTTGAAAGATCACTGAAACGTATGTCTTTAAAACCCACAGTCAAGAAACCACTAGAGGATATTTGTTAGGTGACAAATGTTAGGTATTTCTCAAATCTTACTTCTATAAACAAGGAACAGCTGACTGTGATCCTAAAAATTCCACTTGAGAAAACTCTGATGGTATTAACGCATTACGTTGTGTCCAGAATCCCTTGATAGAATTACAACATTATCGTCTACAGTTGGGTGGATATTATTATGTTGCACTAAGAAATCAGAGCTCCTACTATCAGGAGTAAATGAAACTGAGATCCAACACTAATACGTATTAATACAGAGCTGGTATCCCCAAATTTAGYGCAGTATGGTTTTCAACACTAACTTTCTAACAACATGGACAAATAAAGCCATGCATAAACTAGCAAACTATACTGTGGCTAGAGAAGTTTGCTGATGACAGTCTTGTTATTGTAACAGGAAATGACTCAGCCTTGGCAACAAGAGATCAGATATTTTATTCAGAAGCATTAGGTCATTTTTTTCCCCTAACCAACAGTTCCACAAGGCAACTGGTTTTGTTTGAAAATAAGTATCTATTTTGAAAGTGATTTACTGGGGCAGGGGAGTTAAACATTTACAGTTAGGAATAATGACCGAGTTCAATTCAAGGCATCTGGAAATCTCTTGTCCGTTTAACTCTCTTGAATTTGCTGCCTGTACAAAATTCCACCCCCTCAGGCAAGAATTCTCCCACATGAGTGAATAAAGTATCACCAGTTTTATTATCATCCTGATAGCGAGGATGAGTGAGATTTTGTGCCTGGACTAGTAACTTTCCATGACAATTACACATGACTGATGTCATTGTTACACCTAAAGTAAAACTACTTCACCGCAGCATCACAGCTGAATCAAGTATGTGCTTTATTATGATGGCTTAATACATGATCTTTCATCAGTTATTTATAAATAGTACATGATCTTACATTTCTCCTAAGATCAGTGTGAAACAAAAATCCTACTCATATTTCGCATTCAGCCTTACCTAGGGCAGTTTTTCTCCTTCTCAGCTTGTGCACTGTTACTTATTCTATGCATCCTTTTCATTATATGTAAGTTCACACAAGTATATGGATAAAAAAAAWAGTTTTCCATCAAATCCTAAAAGTATTGGTATTACTCATTTTTGTTTCAAGCAGCTTTTAGCACAGCTGACAACTGCATAAAGGTTATGCAAAAAGAAACTAATTTTTCAGGCCAATTTTAAATTCTCCCTCTAATGATAAAGAGTAAACACACCACCAGCTGCAGCACTCCTAAAAAGAACAGGATTTCATCATCTTCCTAATATCTTCCTGACTTGGTTGTCAGTTTTGTATTTTTAAAATACCAAGGAAGCATAATACTCCACATCACAATGACTCAAATATCCCATACATACATATAAATACCACATAAATAACAACACTAGCATTTTATCTTGGGCCAGGAGCAGACAAAAAAAAGTTGATGGGGGTAGCTTTAAAAAAACTATAGCAACAGGGTTTTATCTGTTGCCTCCATACTGTGCCCAGAGCCTAATTTTAAGCATTAAAAATAAGACTCCAGACAATTTTCAGCACTGGGCACTGCAGGAACACAATAAGGCCTCGAGCAGTCTTATTTAACACCAAAACACATTATTTTTGTAAATGTGTGAAAAATTAAACTTCTTTGAAAAACCACTGCACTGAATACAAATATACAATTCAGCATTAAATGAAATATATCCAAGAAACCTCAATGCCCTACATTATTTTGAAGTTATCTTCCTCGTGACACAAGCAGTTTTATATTTCCAGCCCCCTAAAACAGCAAATTTCATAATTTTTCTGCTAAAGCAACGTGATTTTCTGTGCTCTGTCAAATAACATTTTTATCTTTAAGCAGGGAAAAAAAAATAGCTATCTTGTTCCACCATCTGCCAAAAACTACTTAACTCAGGATAGTGCTTCTCTGCTTTCAAATTGCAGAGGCTTAAGTAACTCCAGTGTTATACCTATTAAAGATACCGACAATCAGATCCTAACATTTTCAAAGTACTGTGGCATGCTAGTTAAGAAAGGTATTTCTGCTGTACTGTTCCAGGGTTTAACTGCTAACACTGTCTACATTTCAGTTAGTTGTCCTTGCTGACCACTCTTCCGTGTTAGATGATTTTAACTAGATAGTGGTCTTGAAGAGATGGACACAGGCTCACTATCTATTCAGAGCTTACCACTACATTTGAGAAACCATGCTTCTTTGTCCAACTGTATATAACCATTGAACACAATGTGAACACGACTTCTCCTCTATTGCAAAACTCTTCCTATTCTATACTAAGTCTCATGATAACAGCTGCACTATTGCAATCGTCTGACAAAGCTTACTGCCTGAGAATTGCAGTTTTATATGTGAACGCTCACAAGCACGCATGTACATGTTGATTTTTGTATCTCATATATGTCCCAAAAGATCTGAAAACACAAGCCTCCAGTGTTTTAACACTCAAAGGATAATGAAAGGAAGTTATATTTCTTATTATCCACATTTCAATATTTTAAAGCCAATGTCCTGCTTTTCTCAGGCCTAACATTTAATATRCAAATGCTTGGAGTCAGCTTTTTCTGCCTTATATTCAACATGCAYAAATATACTGCCGTCTTCCATTGGCACCACGTCAGTTTTACGATTACAAATCCCCCATTCGCATGTGTTCTTTTCAAAAGTACTCATGTTTTAATGGGCCTCCATCATACATGAAGCCTTAATCTAAAAACTGACAACTTTCAACCCTGATGTTATATTTCTTACTAAAATAGAGACTGCAGAAGTATGATTTAGGACAGCCAGTCAGGAGCAGCAATTGACAGGAAGAGATAAACTATAACCTGCTTATTATTGTGTGCAACTCCCAACTTCATCTTAGAGCAGGCTGACCTAGGGAGCTGGAGATACAGAAAACATTTGGAGTTTTTCAGATAAATGGCTTAAATTTTTGCACTCTTTGTGGGACAGGATATTATTTTAACTTATTGTGAGGCAGAGTAGCAGCTAACAGTGTTCATAACTTGAAAAGCTGGGAAGATAACGTATTACATTTTCATAAGCCAAAATATTTTCTTCAGTTGTATGTATTTGTGGTACTGCTGTAATGCATTTTAATGGAGTCAAGTTCTAAACTTACAGATTTTGAAAATTCATTTTGAGCATGCAAAATTAATTTTCTGTAAAATACACAAGCTTTTGGTGGAATATGCATATCAAAGATATGTAGAGAGACTATTAAATCATTTTCTGATCATTTTTCTTTTCAGGAGGCATTGCAGCATATGCAATAAGAAAAAAAAATGCAGAAACTATGCAGAAAAAGGAAACAGGTTGGATAGGAGCAGGCTCTTCTTCAAACCACCGAAAGAAGCAGAAACTGTGGTTAGAAAAAGTATTTCAGAATGTGGTCTTCGTTTGCCTAACTCATTCTAAAAGTGATCCTAACAGGGTTACAGAAGAAGTAGTCAGGAAGGGAGAAAAAGAAACTTTTATGAATCACCCGCATGAATAGAGAAAATGTTCTATATTGAGATTATATCCTAATCTGACCGCYGAAAAATTATGGTATTCCAAAAATTCTTCATTTCTCTAAGGAAGACTTCACTGTATAGTAATGTATCCTGTAATGTCTTCAAGGAATTGCAAGCAAACTACTCCGGTGAGGATGCAGTTCCCAGATATTTTACCAGATATTTCCAGGTATTTTATTTTAAGTGAACAGGTATGGAATTCATGCCCACCTAGAGGTGTTACAGAAATCTTTCCACATCACTTGACCCCAGGAATAGCCTTACAGACATTCTGTATTTGAGTTTCAGACAATATTTCCGTATTTGTTTCATTCCRTTCCCTATTCACTTTCATAGCCAACAACGTCATGACCCAGGCTCCTTGGGCAGGAAAGTTGCTTCCTACCACCCTCCACTCTAACAGCAAGCACATGGATGAACACAAGCCCAACTTGCTCTGTGCTCTACAGTGCCTCCCAGCTCTTCATTCTTCAGACTGGAACTTTTTGTAGTGCAAGGCTTCCCTCCCTTTACTGGATATGCCCAAGTTTTTTTTTTGTTTTTTTTGTGCCTCCCAGCTCTTCATTCTTCAGACTGGAACTTTTTGTAGTGCAAGGCTTCCCTCCCTTTACTGGATATGCCCAAGTTTTTTTTTTGTTTTTTTTTTTTGCTTTTTTTTTGCTTTTTTTCCCCCCCTTTTTTTTTCCTGGCAAAAACAGTCTAAGATAGGTAACGGTAATTCTAGTATGAAATTAGGACATAGACAGTGCACACTGCTGAATCCTATTACTGAGACATGTTCTTGAGTCCTCCTAGTTTATATGCAGAATTCATGAGACTTACTGAGAGAACAAAGCCTATGTTATTCAGTTGATCTTTAAATACATGAAATCCTCTCTTGCCTCAGGTTCTGATGTGAACTGGATTTTGATCTGAGGTTATGCATATCTGAGAAAGGTCAGAATTTCCTTCTAATCCAGTCCCTATTTCTGGATAAATCCAAACTGATGTGTCAGTCAAGAGTTCTTTTTGGTCTCTGTAAAATAAATGTCTAAGACTCTTCATTTGGACCATGCTTGGAATAAACAGAAATTACTGAAGGATGAAGAAATTCAGGAATTCATGTGTTCTGCAAATCAAGTGTCTCCCTATAGATGCAATATTGACCTGAAACCATCCTGTTGATTGATGAAAGGCTGATGATACCTTTAAAATCAATTGGAGAGTGCAGTCTTTTTTTTCTTATGCAATTCATAAACCTTTTGAAAAAAAACTGACTAAAAGTATTTTTATTAAAGTACATTATTTTAGTACAAATGTTTTTATTTAGTTGCCTCTTTTTTGCACATAGTGAAGGAGGCAAATTTTGTTAAGTTATTTATGTATGACCAGTAATTTTCACCAGTAATTCTGAATCTCATCCATATCGTTTCACCAATAAATCACAGGTCTGCCATCTATTAGAAATTCCAAAYGTCAATTAGAAACCATGAGTGCCTTGCTAGTATAAACAGCATTTCAAATATTAATTCAAGTCTTGTAAGAAAGAAAGAAAATATATACTAGAGGTTCCACAAGGATTCTAACTTACCATTATATATTACTAATATTTACTCAATGTTATAAAATCAAATAGTTTATGGCAGAGGCTTTTCTACTCCCATTTCCCTTCTGAGTTGTCCATTTCTTGTTCTGCAATTTAAACATATTTCCTGTTAGCCACCAAAAGGGAAAAGAGCAATCATCATACACAGCTCTTAACACAATGGTGTGTTTCCCACTCTGAAGAGTAAGAGCCTGTGGAGCAGGTAGTATAAGCCTCAGAAATGTTCACTGTGAATCAGTTCAATAAATTCAATACACTTCTTGTTAAAGCTAGTGCAACAAAAGATACTTAAATATTTACAGAAGTGAAAGTAGGCAACCTTTCTACCTACTTATCAGAATATTTGTAGTTTCACTTTGAGGAAAGTGACATCTTGCAGACCAAACTGGAAAGCAAGTCTTATTTAAAATGTCAAACCAACGCAGGAGGGAATGAAAAAGAAACAATCAYGCCTCTGACAAATATTTGGGGGTTCCCAGGGAGACATTTCCTGAGGTTTTTTATGACTATCTGAAGCTCAGATAGGTTAAGGATGGGAATCATGATCATAAAAGTAGAATTGCATGCACAAATTAGTGACATGCATGTGACATCAAGGACGCATGGCAGGTAAAGACCAAATGCCAGTGATGATACAGAACAGTCATCACGATTATACAAGCAGCCTTGTTGAAGAGAACCTGCCAGACAGTGGAATATCCACTCCCATGAGAAAGTCTGAAAGATGAAGGTGTGTTGGAAGTGAGTAAGTGCCAGCTCAGGTCTGCCTCCAGCTCAGTTGTCTGCCTATAACTAATGCAAGACCAATCATGACTAATTTTTAAACAGCAGCACGGTAAATGGCATAAAACTTCCTTTTCCTTTCTGTGCTGTATAACTTGCAAATCCTGGCCCATCATCATTGTCCTTGCTTTTGGACAGAGCCTGAGAGTGAGAACTGAACTAACAACTCTAGCTGAGTGGTTATGTCAAGAGGCAAAAAGCCTATTTAAAGTCTGAAATATGTCTGCTATGTATCTTGAAAAGTGAATGCATGTGCATTTACTTCAAATACTGCTTGATGGTTTAAGATGAGATAGGACCAGAATACTAGTTTCTATGTTACGAAACCATATTATTTTGCTGTTACCAAGCTAAACATACCTTAATATTAAAAAAAATCATATAGCTGAGGACTTTCACTATGTAAGGCTGACACAAGGAATTCAGCAAGGGCAAATACTTCTTCCTGCTCAGAACTGAAATGCAGGGGATGACTGGGAGGGACCTACCTGTAATGTAAAGCCTAAACTCCTGCTGCCACAGGCAACAGACAACTATTAGTAATAGACAACATAGAATTAGACAGTAAACCTATAAACAGATTTTTAAAGCACAGATGTAATGTCTATCACTAGTATAATTATTCTGAACACTAAGTAAATACAGGAGGAACTGAATGTATAAAGTGGTCAGGCTAACATGTTCTCCCTATGTAAGATCTATTGACACTGACTTTTTGTTTTTGTTGTTTTAAGGGGAGAATGCAAATGCAGTCCTTCATTACCACAAATTCTGAAGTTGATTTTCCTGCATTTCTAGATAAATATTATTGCTGTTGGAGACAGAATACTGACTTGATAGACCTTAGGCCTGACCTAGTAGGGCCTTCTTATGTTTTTATGTAAATTAATGGTATTTTTAGTCCATTGCTACTATTAAAATACTTACTACAGATCTTCGTTCCCAGTCTAAACCAAAAACATCCTGGTCTTGAGCCTCAACTTTTCCATAACCACCTTCTATGGAACACTTCTTTTGCCTACGTTGGATCTTGTTAAATAGCTCTCTGGTGTTTATTCTCTTGATTTAGAGAACAAACATATGCCTCCTCAGCTGTCTCTCCTTGGCTAATTAAGCATTTTTTTTTAACTTTCAGTCTCTTGCAGCAAAGGTTCTCCAGGCTACGTGTCTACCTTCTCTGCAGTTATTCACATACAGCACCCTTCTTAAACATGGAAGACACCAGATAGATATGATATTCCAGACAAGATCTTACTTAGGATTTTGCATCTCAGCATATATTTCAGGAAATTCCTACTATATTCCATGATTTCATTTATCATCCTCCCGAAAATCTCCTAGCGAACCAAGTGATCTCATGATCAGATGATTTCATGATCAATGACTAAATGACCTATTTGTTCTTCTGTCAAATATAACAGATGACCCCCTGTYGTGCCAAATAAAATCTTGGGTTTGGTACATAAGTGCATGACCCCAAATTTCACACTACTATTTTTTTGTTTCCTTTGGTATTATCCCAGCCCTCAAGGCCATTTCTTCTTCTGTGGTACTACAGTACAGTCCATCTCTGTATTGACAATGTCTCCCAGCTTTGTGCCATCAGTATATTTCATTACTCCATTCCTACTTCTTGTGCCAAGGTCAGAATGAAAACATTAGTAATTCTTCATGTAATATCACTTCAAATATTTTCATGAAGTCTAGGTAAATTAGATCTGTCCAGATTCCCTTGAGAACTTCTATTGATTTTCTCTTGATAAGAGAAAATCTCTTATCAGTGAAATGTCTAATTAATGATATCATGTTAGCCTAATGAAATCTAAATTAGACACCAGAGGAGTTTGTATGGGAGCCAAGAGAAGGATCATAACTCTGTATTTTTAATCTGATTGAGATCCCATTAAAATCTGAAAAGATTCCCAATGATCTCAGAAGGAATGCAGTGAAATATTTAGCATGATGATGACATCTGTAATATAAAAACATCAGCCAGCACTTAAAATAAATCCAACATACTGTTGGTCAGGTTTCTAAAAATTCATATTGTTCCAAAAACAGTATTTTTTACACCACCTTGCTAYTGTTCCTGTGTTTGGGTTTTGCATTATTCTCTTATATTTTTTGAGTCCTTGAAAGGAACTTAAAGATTATAAGTTTAGATTTTTCTCAACTGTTTAGAGACAGTGAGAGCACATATTTTCTGGTGGAACTCATATTTTCACCTGTTCATATGCCTCCAAGATATAGGTTTCAAAGGAAAAAGCAAGTATTGTTAATTTCTTTAGAGACGGCTGAGTGTAAAAAAAAGTGGTTAGGCACAGAACTTTTGGATCGACTGGTGAAAAAGGGCATTTTACAAATAACTAACTAAATACTAAATGCTGCAATCATATTAAGATTTCACAAGAAAGGTCATTTCATTAAGAAATTTTTGCTCTAGAGATTTCACTTAAGTGGTCCCTGTCACTGCAATTGTACTGAAATAAGAGGACAGCCACTGAGATTATGGTGGATAAAAGAATTACTCATATCGTAGGTTCATTCAGGGCTGTCTTACTTGAGCCTACTAGTATGAAAATTAATGTTCCATATTTCATTTCAAGACTGAAGTATGGATAAAGGATACATGAATGTGTCTCAAACCTGAAAAAAATTTAAACAGTGCTGTAAAGGTATAGGAAGTAACCGCATGGATTGGAAAGGACTCTGTTTTAGGTGATGCTTTGAGATGGAAGTTTGTGTTTCAGGGCCCTATTTAGACCCGGGGATACACTTTGAGGGCTAAATAACAATTGTGGCAAAGATCTCTTTCCTTGGTGAGACAGGCACACCCTTTTTTTCTTTTTCCAGATGAAGGCATTGCTACAAGCATCCTGGCCTTTGGCAATGTGCAGATTAGGCTACTGTGATGGTGTTGTGCCCCCTATTTGGAGCTACCCCAAGACTTATTCAGCTGCAAGAACTATTGCTGAATGCAGCTGTCTGATAAAGCAGGATTTCATAAGCAAGCTTGTTATACCTGAAGTCAGTGTTTGCAGAAGCTATTTACTTCTGGCTGATATTCATACTACTAGGTTTCAATGCGGCAGCCAATGACTAATTAAAAKAGCATGTTTCTTCACTGTGTAGAACTGCTGTAACTCACAGAAGTGCTCAAACTAGTGCCCTATTTTTAAAACACTTTCCCTGACATATTTTCTATAAGAAGTCTTTCACTCTGGAACTGTCTCCAGAGTCCACATTCATTAACCTTCTGAGCACGGCACAAGGCCGATCTTTTCATTCCACAAGGATCTGGGAAGATTGAAAGCTACTGGATTAAATACAATTTTACTTGAGCAATCAGTAGTTCTATTGCTCAAAAATCTTCAGGACAGTTTATTTAATTGCATTTTTTGAATTCTCAATTTTAGCATCATTTTACTTTGTGAAGCAGCACCTATGACACTGTCTGATACTTTATAAATGTACAGAAACACCACATATTGTGAATTACAGTTCATGGAGGCAGGGAAATGATGGTATTTTAACTCTCTGGTTATTGATGGTATTTTAACAAGTACCATTGCATGCTGGTGTCTTTAAACACTCAGCTAAGAAGCTTTTACTTCTTTGAACAAGAAGTTACCTTAAAATATCCACTGTTTTCATTTTCCRCTTTTCCACACTGCCTTCCATGATGCTCTGAGCAGCTATTCTTTTTCTTCCTATGACTTTTTCTCCTGTGTGATCAGGTGTAGACATCTCCCCTTTAAAATTACAAAACAATTTCCCTAAGTCTTTTCAAAGAATGATGCCTACATTGCTAAAAAAGTAATACTATGAACATCAGCCAAAAACTACAGAGTAATTCTGCAAACCTTTGGGACCAGCAGCAGCACAAAAGAGCAAAGGATAGAAACCCCCAAAGCTCATACTTCAGGCGATGTTTCCTCCTATGTACCAATAATGAGTTACAGCAAAGTGAAAGCCATCTGTTCATCCGGACACAGATACTACATGTCAGTTAGCAGGAAACATTTCTACTGAAAACTCTCACTTCAATCTCCTTGTGTAGACAAACTTCCACCATTTCAGATCCTTTAGTCTGTAAAATGGGAACACCAGTTCCAACACTTCCTTTCACCACGTTTTTGTCTACCTTGCCTCTTTTGAATACCAACTCGTCAGCAAGAGGTGGTCCATTTGGATGCACCCGTACCACCTGGCTAGTACACAGGATTGCCAGGTCATTAATGAGACTACATGTTCTTGTCACAAACTAAGTACTCAAAGCCAGCCACACAAAGCATCAATGACTTTCAGCCAGAGGCTGAGGTCTGGGTTCATGAGGCCCTCCGGCAGCAGCATCTTCCCACTCCTGCTTTCCTTTCCTGCTGCCCATAACAGGGCTGGGAATCCTCCTGATTCTGGGGAATTGGCATGGTCCYTCCTAAGCACAGCCTTGCCACGAGCTATTGATAGAAATGAGAAAACCACAGTCATCATTAATACATTGGATCTTGAAATGATCAGCAGCAGAAATACACTCTGTAAAGAGACCAACTAGCCATAGCTAAAGTCACATTTAACTGAACTTTTGAGGATGAGAATTGGCRTTTATTATGTGTTCCTGCCACATGTAGCTCAATGGGACTCAGCATTGCTGTCATCTTCAGGTGCTATCACAACATAAACAAAGAATAGTAACTACATAAGCAGAAAACTTTTTCCTAGCATGACTGCTTCTGTAAGCATCATGCTGCAATTCACTTGACTATGGTCTAGTCTGGGTCATCACTGTATAAATGTTTAGCTCCCCCAGGGCTACTCATATGTGCTGCATGGGTAGCTAATTCTTTTCATGTGTGTAATGTTTTGGATCAAATTATTTCCACACTCATTCTGATGGAGTAGGTTTCAGGTGAACAAGATCCAGAAAATCAGACAATTACTCTTAAATGCTCTGCTACGCACTTAGCTACTCTTAAAAATTACATCTAAAAGAATAAGAAAGCACTATATACTTATATTAAAATTAGATTTACAACAYAGAGGCAAAATTATCTCCAAATACATTTTTTCCCAAAGAGCCATCAACATTTCTTAAAACAAAAGTGTGATTTAATATTAAACCAGATGATACTAAGAAAGAGGAACCTAGTTAAAGTTCCCTCAAGTTAAAGAAATAAGCAATGCCTTTATGCTTCAGAGAACCCAATTTTTGATTTCTATCATGCCTCTGAAATCCATGATTTCTAAACTAATGCCAAATGAGATAAAAAAAAAAAAAAAACCCTCGCATGCATTACCCATAATCTCATAAACTTCAGGATACTGGGAAAGATCTAGAAAGAAGRAATTTGGCTTTGGTGTATAAATATTAACTTAATTATTTTCCCTTGAAAATAGCAACTTGCCTGAAGTATGTATAGTCAAAAAGTCCTCATTTAAAGCAAACCTTTTTATTTTTTTTTTTTAACACCTGGGAAATCTTCTAACAAACTATCGATATATTTCTGAGAGAGAAGAGAGTAGATGTAAATGACAGGTTAGGCAGTCAGAAAAAAAAACACCATGAAATGATAAAATGATAATAGGTGCTTCCAGCACCAGGTAAAAATCAGACAGCATTCACCTTCAAAAAGACGGTCAAAGCTTTCCCGGAGAAATCTTGAAGGAAGCCACCTATTTCTTAAAAAAAAAAAAGAAAAAAAAAAAAGAAAGAAAGAAAAAGAAAGAAAATCTACAGGGGAAAAGAAGCTTTAAAAGGCTTGTGAAAATGCCAGCAGGAAATGAAAATGACCATCACAGATAAGACCTCCATCAGTCTGTAAATGTATAGGAACACGGTTAACACTTTGGTTGTTATTCAAAACCAAATGCCAAATGAAAGATGAGCTTATGATAACAGGMCTGGATTAGGACTCAGAAGATCTGAGTTCATTTCTTGTCTCTGCCATAATCTCTCTTTGTGATTTTGGGCCAAGGATTACATTTGGCATAGACTGAAGAAAGGAAGTAGTATCCTCTTTGTATATTAAGCAACTGAGACCCAGAGATAATAATAGGCAAAGATTCACAATGTCATATAGGCATTTATATTTCCAATAAATTTCCCTGAAGAGAAAGATGACTAACAGAGCTGAGGAGTACCTTTGTGGGTCTGATCCTCCAGTTACCTCTGTGTTTCTGTTTCCTCATTACAACACAGTGATAATAATCCCTTTCTCCTGCACTTCGAACAAAGGCAGGGTTTTTTTTCACTCTCTCACTAAATTTGAATATAAACTCTGAGGAAAAAATACTCTTTTACTTTCATTTATATATTTCTTATAATTTCTTGAAGCGAGTAGAGGAGCCAAGGTGCTTCCACCAAGATAATGACTAACAAATAGTTATTATGTGTATATATAATTATTATGTATACATATATCCTGCTGCATGATAAYAATAATAACAATAACCTAAGTATATTGATGGGGTCTTTCTTGGGGCTTAAACAATAAATAGTTTTTCAGATTTCCTATGCAATGGACAAAATTCTGACACTGATTGGGATTAAACCCGGAGTACTTCAGTGTAAACTTGGGATTACTTCATCAAAGTCACTTGCTTTTCATTTCCTTTTCCCTAGCGATCTTCTGAAGTTACTAGAATTACACTGATGTGAATGAGATCTGAATCCTGCCCATTGGCAGCAGTTACTCATAACAGGAAATGGGATATTTCAAATAACAATAGGTGGGAACAGCGAGTAAAGGTTCACTATGTTGTAACGGTGCTGACTCTTTAATGACTATGTTTATTTCCTTGTGTCCCAAAGAAGGTTAAGTTGCTGAAAGGCCACTTCTCATTTTACTCTGAAATATGTAATATTAGATTTTCAATCTAATTTTGCAGTTTATACTAATAGAGGAGAAAAAAAAAGTTATGACTCTCACTTTTCTAACGAAACAGTTAGATTGCTTTCTTGTACCACAGCACCAAAAGAACACGTCAAGCTGCAAGGGCCAAAAGGCTCATGTCTTGTCAATAGGGAAGCTCACCTCCGCTGCAGCAGCAGGTTAGGTGTTTTGTTTTCCCCATGCAACAAGAAAGGGTCTTGTGACATAAAGGAGAAGCCCTTTAACTTACAATCTACATGATACACTTAGCATAAGGTCAGAGCTGAGATRTTAAAGAGTCAGAAAAGGTATCCTGGGCCATGTAGCTCATTCCAAGCAMAGGTCTGCAATTCTTGTCTGAGGTTTCCACAGAATTGCTTGCCTAGTCTTGCCTGATTAATTCCTAGAAAAGGCAGTTTCACAGCCACTCCAAGCAAGCAACTCCTATGTCTAATTGGCATCACTGTTTAGAAACACTTATTTGAATTCTTTTGTGAAGTTCATAGTTATAATCTAATCCTTTATGTTCTTGCTAAGCCTTACTCGGACAGACTCAAGCAACTAGTGAGACAGTCCAGCTATTTCCAGCCATAATTAGCCCTTCATCTCTCACTACATTTCACAGAATGATTGGTACATGTAAGGTTCCTTTTCTTACAACTTCCAAAATTTGTCTGAATTGGATTTCCTGGCACGATGCACTATTAAATAATGGTCTCTTATTAGCAATGGCCAAAAGAAAGAAATGATCATGTGAAAATGGTAAAATGTCCAGTGACACCATTTTTTCCCTGTTCAGATTGTTTTTTCACCATTAATCACTGCAATTGCTGCTCCTTGACCTGGGGAAACAGTCACTAACTTCCTGAAAGCAGCCAGTAACTTGGCATCACACAAGCCCCAGTTGCTCATTTACTTCTTAGGAAGATGCTTATCCTGCAACCCAAGTGTTTCCTAAAGACAAATGGCAAATAAAGTCTGCTTTTCTCTTCCTTTTTTAACTCGTATTTAGGAAGAAAGACTTGGAAAGCTACCTCATCCACATCGTTTTTCCCAAGAACAGAAATTCAGGTCTTCTAAACCATAGAGGATTTTATAGAAGACTAGAGAAGGAGTCATCCTAAGGTACAGATACCACAAAAATGAAAACTGTTAACTTTCTGAACTTTTATTTATACTGCATAGGACTAGAACGCTGTGCTTTTAAGTACTTTAAAAACCCGCAAGTGCTATTTGCTGCATTAGAAACCACAAAATAAGTAGTATTTAAATAAGACTTATAATTATTAATAATACTCATGTACTACTAAGTGGACTGTTCTACTAAGGCTCTTGTGGGAATAGGGTCTAATCCTTTACTAAGCTGTCACCCAATAAAAAGTTGGAAGTGAGTATAATTTTGTTCATAAATACGTCCAGCAGCTAAGTATCAGGGAGGAACAGGAACTATTTAGATCAGAACAACAACATTAGCACATGGGGAAACAAGTAAAATACACTAATTGTGGATATTCCTGGTATTAGGAGACCATCACTAGCAATTACTGCACTGAGAAACAGAATTACCTTTCCACTGTCAGTTATGGAAGCAAACTGTCATCAAGGTGGAGGTATGCAGAATTAAGGAGGACATTGTGTAGTACCTTTACCTGAAAAAGGATTGTCTTTTGGTCTAACACTGTTTCTTGGTGCTGATAAAGATCACTGACCAGTTCCCGGAGCGTTGCTTTCTCAGGAACTGTTTATGCATATCTGAAAGTAGCAAAGTGAAAACATGAGCTTGAAAGCATGAACTGGGCTCTACAGCAGGTAACTGCAGAAATACATAGCTCCAGGTTTGGTCTGTGGAGTAGGAGGAAAAAAAGTATCTGTTGACTCAGTCAAGACTTGACTCAGGTCATTACTTCATGTTTTGTTCACATTAGCTAATGACAACAATTTTGTCCCTCTATTCTGGTTAATTCTTTACCAGTATTTGTAGCACAACACATCACCTTTCCTAGWTGGCTTTTATGTATGCTGTACAAGTTCAGGTTACATCTACCAAAACTCTTGTATTATTGTATTTTGGTCACTATTTCTTTTTAATGATCTCAGCTTTCTCTCTGTCTTAAGCCAGCTTATGATCTGAAACGTAATTCTTTAATTCTGCTTCTGCCAGAGTGACAGATCAGGAATCACCCCACTTGCTTGCCTACTCATAACACTTCTATTTATATATCCTCAAGAAGCGTTTACTTTATCTGTGGTAGAATCACATTGCATGCTAGTTTTCGATTTAGCAACTTACCACCTCAGAAGCACATCATTTCAAGTAGTGTTCTTTGCTAACCAACAATGCTTTCCTGCACTTGACACTCTTTCCCCAACTAAAGTCCATTTATCCTAATCAAACCGCAAGCTATTGATTCTTTTCCCTTTCATCTAACTTGCCTGTACATGAAGTATTTTCAAAAGGATTTCCTCTTTTTCTACTCTCAGCACTGAATACAGTAAGGCACGCTAATATGTCCTCTAAGAATGTATGAATATTCCAAGAACAGAACAGGTGCTCCCCCTGCCTCACACAGAGCACAGCCCACGTGGAAAAACACGGTCTGTCGCCTGCTAAGCAGGCTAGATTTTCCAGGAATGTCCCACCATCCCTGGCAAAGCRGTTACTACGGAGAAGTGGCATGGCCTTTAGTGTAGTAATATAGCTTTTCAGACAGAACCTTATTAGAATTAGTGAACCGAAAAAATTAAAGCACACGTTTTTTCCCCCTGCAGATGTTTGTAAATCAATGGCCTTGAAGGGATAAATTGACTGATTATCCTAACTTTACTTGTGGATAGTCCTTCTTCAAAGCTCTTGTGCAACTCTGTAGGCAAAATACTGACATTCTGGAGTGATCTTATATGATTCGTACAAATTGGTGCTTCTTTTACAACAGACTGARCTTAATACAAAGGTAAAAACACTCTGATCATTTACAGGACATTGGTGACTACCTCTACGTAATCAGRTGTACACAGACCGCATTAGCTGCAACGGAGTCAGAAGAAATTTAGTCAGGAACTGCCCAGCTATAGGCCTTCCCTGGCCCTGGCTGTTCAGTACACATGCTTCAGTATCTTTCACCACTACCATCAGTGAACAGTCCTCTGCTCTAAATCAGGTTGACTCTGACCTGGGTTGGCACATCTGAATACAGTGGTACAGTCTCAAGGGATTAACTG
>NW_028186646.1:1244944-1255995 GCF_003343005.1 Rhea americana
GTTGGAACATGTTTTCAACAAGGTTTTCAAGGTAAATTCCACTCTGGCTCATGATTCAAAAAAATCACAGTGGTATGAAACAGGTATTTGGATATTTGAGACTTTATTACTATGTATAGCTTGCAGAAAGGCATTAGAACCAAATTGTATCTTCAAATATTTCCATTAGCTTGTTCTTTCATTTGGGRGACTATAAAAATTGTCCTTATGTTTATCATCTTTCACACAGTACAACACATTCCCTTCAATTTACACTCCATCCCTTCATTCAGCCTGGCTTCTCTCAGTGCAAGAACTTCTCCCTTCAGCTCAAGGAACAGTCTATCGGACCACAGCATTTTATTGACACACCATTTAATTTTAATTCCTGATTAAAAATATACTAGGTAAAAACACTGTTTACTTCCCTCTACACAGCCCTACCTACTCTTACTAATCTAAGATTGCTCTTAGTTCTGTGACTCCTTTTGTTATTTAAAATCTCCTAATATGGTTAATAACCTAAGATGTTCAGTGACATGTATATCAATTTTGTTCTGAATAACCATTTATAATGGCCCAACAAAAAAAAAAAAAACATTTAATAAGGATATAACGTAAATATTTTTTACTATAGCACAGTCACATCTKTGCCATGGTGTTCTTTGATTTGCTTTATTTTTCCTTAAGGCAATAACCTTAATGCTGCTAAACCAATCACAGACTGGCCGAAGTGCATGAAAAGCTTTACTTGCCAGCTAAAAAATTTATTTCATTATAGGAGTTTTCTCTTTAAAAATGCATATCCATCAATTTACAATCACTAATCCTAGTTGTCCTTCACTGGGAGACACTGTCTACCTGAAAAATAACTGTAATTAAGATCCTGGATGCTTCCAATTCAACATGGGCACAGTAAATCTCTCCCAGTCCATGAAGTGCCCAGATCTCTGCAATATGGAGCGAAGCTGAAACAGGCAAATCAGGGAACAGCAGACAGTAGCATTCGCTGTCACTGTGTTTGAAACTACAGTCCTACCCAAAAAGGGAGTGGATCTGTTACACAAATAGTAGGAATTTSCAGCTACGTTACGAGGTTATATTCGACTGGAGCCCACATCACATTTCAGGCCACAAAAAACGCCACAGAACTAAAAGTAGGCTCCAGTTAGGTGTATAACTGATCTACTTAAATCAAGAGGGTTTTATTTTTCTCTCCACACTTAGCTTTCTGTCTACCTGCAGCCGAAACTAGGTTTCAAACATATCTCAACCATCATYTGAAAGGCAATTCTGGATATAAATTCACATGCTTGGTCATGTGAAGCAAAGTGAAGAGCTCTAGATCAAGTAAGCCTAGCTGTCCCAACATAGATGTCTCGAGTCTTCTGTGTTGGCTTATTTTTCTAAGCGTATAACAMCACTTTAATTGGCCTTAAGCATTTCTTCATACACACATGAAAAACCCAAGCAGCTGATCCCAGCAGCACCAATTGTTTTTGGAATCACCATATTAAGTTTCTGCAGGGTTAGGAGATGGAAAGTCAGACTGGTGATGCTTTCTCTGCTAGCAATCACCAGTTCATGGAAGACAATAAGCAGAAGAAACAAATGCTTAATACTTGCGTTACCATCTGCAGGTAACCAGCAACAGATAGAGAAAAACATGGAAATGGAAGTAACAGATGATGATAGCAACATTAGCGGAAAATTGTAAGTCCTTTAGTAACCGAGAAGCATCAGATGCATTTACTCCGTGTGCTGGACACTCCTTTGGAAGGTTAATAACCAGAATTTTTAAAGTTGTATTACAACATCTGCAACTCTGGCAAGAGTAAGAGCCGGTCTTAAAACACCAGGTCTTTGATGGAAGCGCGCGCCGGAGACTGAACTCTTCCTGGAGGAACACTGCCCTTCGGTGAAGGCCAGGAGCTCGCCAGCCCCAGCTCAAGCGACACAGGGATGGTAACTTTCACTTGCAAAAAGGAAACAGGAGGAAGGAAAAAGAAAACAAGTTTCCAGCCTTCCTGTTCACAGCGAAGGCCTGACCCACGCGAGCTGGCAGCACGCACGGCACTCGGCTTTCGCCTCCTGAGCCTTGCGGGGCCGCCGGGGAGACCGTGGGCACTGCTCCTCCGGCCGGACAGGGCCTGGGCATGGCCCGGCCCGGCCGAGCCTGGCCCGGCGGCCGCCGCGCCGCTCGGGCGGCTCCGCAGCGCCCTCAGCGCCGCCCCTCCCCCGCGCCGAGCCGCGAGCCCGCCGCGCGCACACCTCCCCTTCCGAACAGGCAGCAGCTCCCCGCGTTATATACCCTGCTAAAAATAGCCTGCCGCGGAGCTCGCCAATCAGGACGGGGCGAATTTCGAATCGGGCCAATGGCGGGAGCCGTCACGGAAAGGCTCGGTCACGCCAGGAGGAGCCGCGATGCCTGCCGCCCGGCGATTGGGCGGCTCTGACATCATTGGCACGCGGGGTAAGGAGCGTGCGGCGGAGATTGGGCCGCGCCGCCCGGCGGCGTAATGGGATCACGCGGGGCGGGGGGAGGGCGCGGGGGGCGGGGGCGGCGGCGGCTGCGGCCGGGCAGAGCTTTGAATAGGGAAGTTTTGCAGGGGGTTACATTTGCAGTCAGCGCCGTGTTTGCAAATATTGTGTACGCTCCTGCGCAAGTGTCCTCCGCCAGCCGCGGGAGGGGAGAGCCGCAGCGGCAGCCTTTGGAGACGTCCTACATTGCTGTGCAATTAAACTTTGCATGAAACTTCGGGTCTTTTTTCCTCCTTAAGCTCCTAAAGGAATTAATATATATCTATAAATACATTTTTTTTTCTTCTTCTTCTTCTCTGGAGAAAAGGGGGGGGCTTGGAAACTGAGACAAGAGGTTTGACATCCCCCCCGCACACACCCCTCACCCCTGCACATAAAGGAGGCATCTGTATTTTTGTAACCAGCACTGACTTTGTTGTTGCAACTTGAGACATGGATGTTCTCCCAATGTGCAGCATCTTCCAGGAACTCCAGATTGTGCACGACACGGGTTACTTCTCAGCCTTGCCGTCCCTGGAGGAGTATTGGCAACAGGTAAACGAGGTTGTCGATGTTGTTGTTGTTGTTGTTCTTGGTTTTTAAGCCGTATAAGCGGATTTAACAAAAAAGAAAAAAGAGAAAAAAAAAACAAGTGTCAGCAGCGAATGTGGGGAGCACTGAGCACAGACGTTTAGAAACGTTTTGAAACAGGTGTCTTGTTTTTAAAATAGCTTTTCCCTTTTTTCTTTTTTCTTTTTCCTTTTTCCTTTTTTCTTTTTTCTTTTTGGAAAGAGCTCCGAAGGGGATTTAAATTCTCTGCGCATCTCCGTTTCCCCGTACTGCGTCCCCCTGCCCCAGAGCGGCTGTCAGGCACGCAGGCAGCCGGCGTCTCCCGCGCCTCACCCGGGCTGCGCAGCCCCGCGCAGCGCAGCGCAGCGCAGCCCGGCCCGGCGCAGCTCCGCGCCCGCGCTGCTGCGCTCCGCGAAACTTTTGCGCCGGTGCCAGGTCCCGAGTCCGCAGCTGGCTCTTGTCACGCAGCTCCCCCGCGCCTGCCAAGGGCTGTTTTTCTCCTTCTGCCCCCCACCCCCTCCTTGCAATTCATTTATTTAATTTTTTGGCCCCTGGCGATGATGAGGAAAAAAACGAAGAGGAAAGGGGGGAAAGCCCGCTCGGGCGGCGGCGGTGTGCGAGCGCGGAGCCCCGCGGTGCTGCCCGGCGCGGGCTTTGCACAGCCGCCAGTTGTCAGTCATATGACAGCGATCCGCCGTGCTGGTCGCCTGGGTCCGCAAGGAGGAAGAGCGGAGGCTCTTGCCCTTTCATGGACATATTTTCATGGCTTTTTTTTTTTTTTTTTTTATATTTTATTATTATTGCTRTTTGGCCCGAGCAGTCGCATTGCTGGAGACGAGATCGCCGCTGACATTTTTGCATTATCTGCGCCTGGCCCCGGAGGGGATGTGGCTGCTGGCGCGCTCCCCGGCCGAGCTGCTTGCGCTTCGGCGGAGTTACCGGATCAAATACCTGCTTGCTTTTAAGAAGGACGAGCAGCCTTTCGAGAAGGTTGAAATGCAAAGTGTTACAACCTTCACATGCTACTAATTGTATGCAATGTCTTTTTTTCCCCCTTTTCCCTCCCCCCTTCCCCTTTCAAAGAGACAGCTCCATAGTACGTGATTGAAATTGAGCTAAGTAGTTTCCTTCAGGCATTTGGGTTTTTGGCAAAGGGCCAGCCCTGGTTCCCAGTAGCCTTCAGAGGCATTTAAACTCGCGGAGAGCTTCATTCTGGTCCCCATTACTAATCAATCTAACGAGGAATTTAAATTAGCCGGGAATATTAAAGTTTAACAAGATCTTAATAAATGCTTTTTTTGCCCATTTCCTTGGGAAATCAATACACTGTTGTGGTCGTCTCCATCAAAACCTTTCTCTACTGCGAACAAGTTACCCAGTCATAGGCAAATATAGAAATGTGTGTGTGTGTGGTGGTGGGTTTTTTTTTGTTGTTGTTATTGGATTTTTTTTCTTTTTTCTTTCATTTTTGCACAGGCTCCCAGCCTGATCAGAACATGTGACCCAGTTTAGCTGAGCGGTGCTGGGGGAGAAGGGACGCTGATCCTATGGCAGCCCTCTCTTCGGACAGATGGGAAGGGGCTCTGAGGGGAATGCATGGCATTTGGGATCAGGTTTTGCTACCGGGATTGGAAGAGTTGATCTGGCTAAAATAAGTAGAGTTTGGTATGGAAACTTGGTGTGTCCATCTTCTATGTAACGTTCCCATACGGATTGTTTCCTATAGTGGAAAGAATAATCCCAAAACATCGTCTTGTTGCCATAACAGTTCTTACCCCTCTTTGTATTCCTCTGAAAATGGCTAGAAAGAATATATACCGAAATTGAAAACCGCAGCTGCAGCCTTTTAAGGTGGTTTTGTTTTTTGTTTTGTTTCGTTTCGTGGGGTGGAAGGGAATGCAGGGCAGGGGGGAAGTTGTCCATGTACTGTTGCATGTATATTTGAACAGAGTACTTTCTTGGCAGATGGTCAGGATTTTAAAAGGAAGTCTCCTTTGGCATTGCGTGAAAGAAACAGAGAGATGACTCATACAGTTGCACTCTTGGCCAGTAGATAAAGTTCTTGTTCATTGTGGGACTCCCAGCAGGACCTCAGAGTAATTTCCCGTTTTGCCTTCTATCGAATAGGACATTTCTATTCTGGAAATTTTTCTTCCCCTCTCTCCTGTGGTTGAAGTGTCCTGTGTTGCTCCGAAACATGCACCAGAGCGGTTAGAGTTACGTRGCGTGCATGTCGGTATGCGTGGAAATGGCATTCTTTGAAAGTGTGGTGCGTTCTCATGCAAACGGGTATTATCTGCTGCTCCCTTGATGTCCCCAGAACAGGGACCAGGCTGTCATCTCTGCAGCCCTGCTAAAATGTGCCTTTGTTTTCTGACACAGCGTTTGGGTTTTGACTGCGGGTCAGAGCACACTCTGTTCAGTTGGGTCCTTTCAGCCTCATGCTTGTGTGAAGGAGAGAAAACAACTGGAATTAGACGAGGAGGCAGACTAACATGTTGTTATTTKTTGTGGTTCTTTGTAGTCCTTTTCTACATTAGCTTGCTAAAAATACAGATTTTATGATGAGAACGATCGTAATTTGACTGACTCATCAAGACGCTATTTTGAAAACCAGAGCTGACTTGCACCTTCAGCTGTGTGTTTGAACTCCTGCCCAGGTCTCAAAAACTGATTTCTTTTCATCATAGCAGTCACCTGGTTATGGCTGGAGGAGTCTTTAATTTGTTTTGAGCATGGCAACCTCAAATTGAACATACTACATTCCTTCATGCTTTTTGAAGCATAAAATACAATGGGTTTTATTTTTAAGCAAGTTTGTAACTTCTTTTCTTTCTTTTTCCTTCTCTTTCACCTAGACATGCCTAGAGCTGGAACGGTATCTTCAAAGTGAACCCTGCTATGTATCTGCATCTGAAATCAAATTTGATAGCCAAGAGGATCTCTGGACCAAAATTATTCTGGCGCGTGAGAAAAAGGAGGAATCTGAACTGAAGAACACTTGTGTCCCAAAAGAGGACAGTCCTCCTAGTCAGAACTTAGAGACCAACAGTTTGAATTCTGATGTGAGCAGCGAATCTTCGGACAGCTCTGAGGAACTGTCGCCTACTACGAAGTTTACCTCTGACCCTATCAGCGATGTTTTAGCCAGTTCAGGAAACTTGAGTTCGTCTGTCACTTCTACTCCCCCTTCGTCTCCTGAACTGAGCAAGGAACCTTCTTCTCAGCTATGGAATTGTACACCGGGTGAGTTGCATTCACCTGGGAAAATACGTACCGGTACCGCTGGAAAGACTGCAGAAAAAGGTACCCCCGTCAACGGTGACACCTCACCAGATGGCAGAAGGCGCGTTCACAGGTGTCATTTTAACGGTTGCAGGAAAGTTTACACCAAAAGTTCACATCTGAAAGCACATCAGCGCACTCATACAGGTTAGTAACCATGTGCTTATTAAGAGTTGGCAAGTACAGCAGGGAATACCCCTGGCCGTAGTGTTGTCACAACATTACCCAATCACTGGGTGGGAGCCCAGGTTTGGAGAGATGATGTAAGAGTACTACAGGCTTACCAGCACGGATGACATCACTTCCTCATTCTCTTCGTAAGCCAGCAGAAGCCAAGACAAGTTGGCTGTGGATGAGTCTTCTCTCATAGCAAGCAGAAACCAGTCACTTAAGCAGACTGAAGTCAGGAAGCTGCAGGCCTGTATAGTCTTCAGGAAAATTGGCTAGCCAGAGTAGACACTAGACCTYTGTTGACATTTATTTCAAAAGTAAAACCAAACTGAGACTTTCTTACAAGAAAAAGGAACTTCATATCAAAAAACTGTGCGGACAGCTAAATAGCATAAGAATATGTCTTCGTAGTTCGTTCTGTATCAGGTCTATTAAATCAAACATCTCAATGCCTTGCTTATATTAAGTATAGCTATAACTGTAACTCACTGAACAGTTTWATGTGCTGTGCTATCAGCAAAAATCTTGGAAAGCCACAGTGTGTTCTAGTCCGTGTAACYAATCAGCCTAATTGGACCTGAAAATGTACCATTTACTATTTAATTTCTTCCTAAAATACTGAGCAACAGCATTTTATTGTTATGGAACCTGGATTTAAAATAACAATCTTGTATGTTATTRGGATAGAAAGTGAGGAAGATAGACACTTCAGGGCTTCTATAAATATTTTATGATTGAAGTAGCTGGCTGGTTTGCTTTTGTGAGCATTAATATTCTACATCTCTCTATGACTGCAGTTAGATATGTAGAGCAACTCAATATGGCTCAATAGCCATAGCTTAACATGAGGAATTARATTGTCATTCTTGGTGTGCTAATCCAAGGATTTATGCATTTTTTTTTCTCCCCAAGTGTAGAAAGAGGGAGTTCAAAGAAAAGATCCTATTTTGACTCATGAGCTCAGTATTTTTATGGGAAGTCTGAGCAAGCTCTGATGTTCCCATTGTCATGTGGAAGTCAGATAAAACAAGATTATTTCAAGAGGAAAGAACAACTTCCACTGAATTYTTGGTGGCTGAGCTGACATAAATAGCTGCCAGCCTCAAAAGTATTGCAGAACTGTTGCCCTGGTGCTCTGTGACTGAGAATGTTCCTGTGAATGAAAGTGGTATTTCTTGAATGCTGAAATAGCAGTGTTCAAAGTGGTGTGCAGGCTTTTTCCAAGAATACGTGGCTCAGCAGAAAGAGGGCTGCATGTTATGCAGATGAGCTGAGTGACAAAGGACTTTGATGCAATTCAGCAGCCTAATTGCATTTTGGAACCTAGCTCTGCTGTCTTTAATCACCTTTATKGGGCGAATGATACCTCTTTGGGAGTAAAGGTGCCATTAGAGATAAACAGGATGGTAGAAGGATGGATTTCTTTGTTTCCTGTGAGCCTATATAATAGCTTTTTTAAGAAGAATGGTATTATATGATGTGCTGTTGCAGCAAAATAGTTAACTAGGAATCCTGTGGATGATCTTTCCAGCCTTCTTTCCCTGTATGTTTTGAAACATTAGATACATAGACTAAAACTGACCCTCTTTGGGGGGTGCAGGAGGTCTTCATAGGAATGAATGAGATAGCGCCTATGTTTGTTTGAAAGAAGTCACAACTAACCTATAATCTGCTTTCTTTGYAGGGGAAAAGCCTTACAGATGTTCGTGGGAAGGGTGTGAGTGGCGTTTCGCAAGAAGTGATGAATTAACCAGACACTTCAGAAAGCACACTGGTGCCAAGCCTTTTAAATGTAGTCACTGTGACAGGTATGTGACTAAAATGCACCTTTCTAAACAGTTAATTTTTAATGCTTGCTGGAGAGCGAGCGTAGGCTACCTTTCACGAGGTTCACTTGTGAAGGAATTGCTTCAGGAGACAACTATGTCTAGAACGTTTAGCGGATTATTGTATTTTCACACTTAAAAAACCCGTCTGCTTTAATAATCACCTGGAGGGAGGTTAGTAGCCTGATGCTGCAGATCAGTTTGGAGAAACCCCTAGCGTTCGCACCTCGCGGCAGATCACCTGGGTACACAGTGGCACCTTGCGCGTGACTGTGTACCCAGGGACTGCCACATGCCTCCTCCTCCGCCAGCTTTGTTTGGGAATAGCGGAGAGACAGGGGATGTGTCACCTGTGTATGTCTAGCTCTGTGCACCAGCCACTGGGGACTAACGTGCCATCCCACGCTCCTTCCTCCGCAGGTGTTTTTCCAGGTCTGACCACCTGGCCCTTCACATGAAGAGACACCTCTGAATGGGTCAAGAGGTGACTCCTGTGGGCTAAGAGGCGTCAAGGTGGAACAGCCTTGAGCAGAGGGATGCGTGTTCCAGCCAAAGCATGCCATTTTGCACCCTACCCAGTTGCCTCCAGGACCTCTCTTCCTTGAAGGTCTTTTGAGGGCTAATAAGTCATGTAAGAAACGGCATAGCAACCGCGGTGCGTGATGTTTGGGGTTTCCTGGACTCATACACTGGTATCTAACCTTCTGAGTGGCTCCTAAGCCTTTGCCGTGAGCATGTGCACTGAGAATGTTAATGATTGGGCGACTGTATGTTATGAGGATCTATTGATGACTGTATGCTGGGGCACATTTTTTTTCTTGTGGTTGTTTTATAACTGTAAGAGAAAAAAAAAAGTCTGAATGTCTTGTATGTAAGGAATATCTCGTGAGATGGGACGACCACCAATCATTTCCAAGGGGTGGGGGGAGGGGTGTCTGCACCTTTTTCGAGGGAAAACGGAGAGGGGAAGGGGGGGACAAAAAAAGAGTCAGAATGCCAGGATGGAGACGGGGGACCTCCCCGTTCCTGTGTGAGAGGAGCTTTAGGTGTCTGGTGCAGCTATTAAACGTGCAATGTGTCAAGTAGCTTGTTTTACTTGCTACAGAGCTCATTTGTAATCCATTGTATAAGCTGTGTATTTACAATGTAACACAACTATAACTTTTCATTATAATACAAAGGTTATTGCATGGTTCCGGGGAACTATATGCTTTTCCATTCTTTAATCAGGACTGCAGTTTTGATTCCAGTTAAGAGCAGCTAAAATACAATTGGTCTAATGTTACATAATGTATGGAACATGAATAATTTTTTCTGTTGGGTGGATAAAACCACTATTGGTTAGAAACTGATTTTTCTCATGCAGCTAATTTTTCTCTTATTTATGCCTTGAGGACTAACTTCTGGTTTTCTAGCTGTTAATGCACTGTTGACCTTAATAATGGTGCCTTATGCAAGTGACCTTCTCTTGTAGGGGGTCTTATACAGGGGTATGGGTGATGCATGCTTTATTAAGGCTCTCTTTTCACCTGGCATTGTACTGTATCAAATGTATAATATGAGGGAAAAAAAAAAAGGTTACTTCCAGGGTCCTCCTTCACAAAGACAAATATAGAGAAAAGTCGTTCATGTCAGTACAGTATTTGTTTAACTTAGACAATTTGACTGTGTTACAGTATAATGCTTATGCCARTTGAATACCTGACCAGTTCTGCCACCTTGAGACTTTTTTTATATTGACCTTGCACAACAACTGTGTATATACACACCCCAACTGTACTTAATATGTCAAGTTTTCATACATATTAAAGATACAGAAGTATTAAAAAGATGTATTTGCTTAAAAGGCACAAGTTTCACATCTATATATCTAGCTATCTGTTGGTCATACAGAAAGAAACTATATTACTTTTTTTTTAAAAGTGGGCAGAAAAATAATTGTGTATGTATATTTGTGTGTACAGTCTGTGTATGTGTGTATATATATAGATAATATATAAATATTTTTTTTAAAAGGAAAAAAAATAGAACACATAGCTAGGAAATGCCACAGCCCGTGAAGACTTCCCCACCCCCCAGTATGGTCATTAAGGAGACAAAGAAATGAAAGATACAGTTATTATAATCTAGCATTTATAGAGGCTTTTCCTTTAGCTTAATGGTATGCTAAAGGCTCTGTTGGCATTCAGTCCTTCACAGACTGCTGACTGTGTTGTAGTTGTTAGGTTGTCTGGAATAGCGTATCTGTGGCCATTTAAGAATGGTATGAACTGAATATTGGCATGCTAAAAGAATATTAGCTGTGTGCAGATGAGCTGCACTCAGATTTTGGCCTTCCAGCTTACTGGAGGACCTGTAAGTGAGCTAGTTGTTGTGGTGGTTGAACTCTAATTTTACATAGTTCAGCTCAAATAAAGACTCTTTTTCCTAGAGTAGAAATAGTCTGTCCAAAAGCAGTATTTTTTTTTAAACCAGCTCACTACAGTTGATGCAATGAAACACGTGATCCGTTTCTTTTTCTATTTATTATTGGTCTTGCTTACTATGCTAATATTTTGGTATATCTTCCTGGAAATGTATGTAGATAAGTGGTTTAAAAAAAAGTATATGCAAGTCATCTGGTTCTAAGGAATACATAGGCTTAAATCATTTTCATTTCATTTCTTATTTTAAGATGCCTAAAGATGCACTTTTTTTTTT
>NW_028186646.1:1256106-1304312 GCF_003343005.1 Rhea americana
AAAAAAAAAAAAAAAAAGGAAAGAAAACCCAAACAAAAAAACATTAAACTTGCACTGGCTTGTCTCAATTGTGAAATACCATCAGACTTGTGTGGATGGGGTGGGGCTGTGTGCCATATGTCGAATGCCTGTAATTTTCTTAATAAGCAAGTACATTTTGTTCAGGTGATAACTGAGCCTCAATCAAGCTGAAAAATAAAAAATAAAACATTTTTGCTTGAAATTTAAGAAGAAAAAGTTTCTATTAGTGAAATTTCTTTTTTTGTTTTTGAAGCACCCTGTTATCTAAAGAATCTCTTTGTAAGATTTTTGTAAAAATTTTGTTTTACAAGATTTTATTTGAAATTGTTTTTTGCAAGATTGTTATATTTCTGTATGAATGTATTTTTTATTGGAATAACATAAAAAGAAATTCTTATCAGCATCACGTGTCTGGTTTTCTCTTTGTGTCCTCTGAAGGCATACACACAAAACACACAAACACACAAAACAATGTCAACTACTATGTTGACACTTCATCTTGAGTCATCTGATCATGGGTACAAACATCTGTGGGCTGTGTTATTTCGTGGAAGACAAGCCCTTTTGAGAACATAATACTGGCAATAGCAAGATAAAATTCTTCCATATCTGGAAAGCTGCTGTTGATTCATCTTTTGCTACAACGGAATAAATAGTTAACAGAATCGTTATTGCAAGACCGCACCTCTCTTCCAAATAGTTTGTTCTGGAGAGGTGACTACATGCAGGACAAGTTCTGCATAGGTGAAACTGCTTGAGCAGTGGGCMTTTGCAGTGAAGGAAAAAGCAGAAAGGAGGCGGCTGGGCTGGGAGCACGTACTCGTGACGAGTTCAGCGAAGGTGCAGGCCCTTGAACTGCCCGGGCGCTGGGGAGGCGAGCCCAAAACCTTGAAGGGACAGTTGCGGGCAGGAATGCAGAGGAGGAACCGCGTGAAATTTCCCTSGTCTAGATGCACAGGTTAAGGTCTGCTGTCAGGCTGTCCTAACCCACATGTTGATGACCTTCTACCAGCCAGAGGGGAGCATCTGCATGAACAGCATTTTACCAGAGAAATGGCTCGTCAAAGCCTGCCTGGCATGTACACTGGCTTTGGACCCATACATAAGTTGTTAAATGTTGCCTTGTGGCTTCTGCTGCACCCGTGCTTGTTTTAAAAATCTCTTAAGCAAAACATAAAACCATTGACAAGAAATGAGAAAGTTATGTGCTGACTTTGAACATGTGAATGGATTTCACAGTATTTGAATATTTCTTGGTTTTAGATTAGAAATTGTCTAAAAATGGTACAGAAAATAACACAATAAGTAAGTCCAAACTGAGGCAGAAACGGTGTGAAGGGGAGCCCCTTGCTGTCTTCCTCAGCGCGATGGGCTAGTAGGTAGACCTGAGAAACCTGTGAGGTGCTCCTAAATGCCTTTGTATAGGCAGTGAAGCAATGGTAGTTTAAGCAAATTCATGATCTGCAGTGAGAGTAGAATACTACATTTTACCACTGCATTTTTGATTGTTTTGAGCAAAACCTCATTTCTTCACCTTAGTGTAGTTTGGATAAATTTCACCTTATATTTCTCAACACCTTGAGGTATTAGTTTGATTCTTGCTCTGCCTCATATTTCTAGTATCAGCAATGTTATTTAATCCATCTTGCTGAAGGAGGTATTTGTTTTTGTTTTAATAGCTTGCTTTCTCCYGTTTTGTACCTTAGGTAAACTTAGTCACATCTGTGAGTGCCTCTAATCGCTGGTACCCTGCCACACACAATGAAACCTAGGTGGCAGCTGCAAACTTAGCTGCGGTTGCAATAGAAATAACAACGGCTCCCAAACGCTTGGGGGTTGTGACGTTTTGCTTTCTCGTCTGTATACAAAATAGAAACATTTTTAAAGAACGGAGCTTGACCCTGGAGGTTCTCCACCCAAAATGTTCAGTAGGTGAGTAATACAGAGCAAGGGTTGGCAAATTTTTGTTTATTGGGTGTGTGTCTTTTAGGGCAGGGTCTTACTATACCTTTTAAATACAGCCTGATAACTGCAT
This sequence comes from Rhea americana, assembly GCF_003343005.1. NCBI lineage: Eukaryota > Metazoa > Chordata > Aves > Rheiformes > Rheidae > Rhea > Rhea americana. The sequence continues at coordinate 1,258,163 of NW_028186646.1, forward strand.
TATTAAGGCTATTATTGAGATCCCATCCCCCTTTTCAGAGAGACTGTACAGGAAAAAAAAAAAATGTAGTGTTCAAGCAAAAAGGCTAGGGAGCACAGAACTATTAAGCAATAAGGAAACAGCAAAGCAGAAAGCCATAGCCCTTGCGGGGTTGGTGCATTTCAACATGCACATCTGCAGGCTTGCTTAATTCCAGATTTTGAAACACAGAGCAAATGGGAAGGGATGTGAGTTTGAGGGTGAAAATGCCAGATGACTTATGCAGTGTGTTGACCTTGATAGTAGCCTCAGCAAGTTCCAACAACTTCAGCTGAGGTGAAAATGAGGATAAAGCCCATGAGCCAACGTGTTAGCTTCTTACTGCAAAGCTTAGCAGTTAGGCACACATACATGCATGCAAAGGTCAAGATGAAAGAATTAAAATCCTGGAATGGAACCATTTTTTTTTCCTCTGTATGTGAAAAATCATAATATACAAGTGGGCAGTGCCAGTACAGCACATCACAGTGTACTAGCTTATTTCAACARCTGTGTATTTATTATAAGTATAGGATGACTTTGAAGTTCACAGTGGATAAGTGATTGCTGTTTTTTTTTTTTTTATTTTAAATTGGATGTTCAAATTATTTAAATGTTACTTTCTTCCTCTCTTCTGAACCATATTATTATTTGTGGCAAGCTGAATCTAGAACTGTTGTGCTTGTTAGAGCATGTCGAAGACAAACTGTAGTTTATTCTTTTCTCTTTAGAGGTTGTTTATGGTACCACTGCCTTTGCATCTGTTTTTTTACCTCTCCTATTCCTCTAAACTGCTTGAGCATTCACTCTTTATTTTCTTTAATTGCATTGAAAGCTCTGAGGAATAAAAACAACCTCTGTAAATCGCACAAATAGCATCAGCAAAATTACAAACCAGCAGAAGGAAGAACACTGTGGTGATTGTTTCAAAAAGTAGCTGAATCTTATTTACACAGCACCAACAGAATATGTGATCTTATAAAGTCACATAAAAGGGACAGACAACCTTCTTTAATAAGAAGTAAGGTCCGTTGGACCGTGGATGGACCTTGGGGGTCTCCTTAGACTTATCTGGAAAGAGGAGTTAAGGTAGACTTAAACAGTAAGGGGAGCTCTAACTGCACAGGAGGACATGGGGAAGAGGGGAGGGAAGAAACAGGTAAATAAAGTTTCCTCCCTGATTTTAAAACTGTAAGAGGAACTTTATCTCCCCCTTATTCCTCTACTCTTCAAGACTTCCATGGGGACAAAACAGTTTGGAAAGAAGAGCTCTACAACACTTTTTCCTCAAGCTTTGCATCCTTGGGTAACATCATGTTGTAGAGTAGGCAATGGGACAGTACTGAAGTTCACTATTTCTGGTAACAAGAGGATACCAGGAAATCTGGACCTCCACAGAAATCTGCCTTCTGTAGCTTCCTCTCCATGGAGTCCTGTAGCAAGAAACATTAATAGGGTACTTCTGAAATAAAGCCTCTGATATAGCAAGAAACTCTACTGAGCTTACATAATCCAAGGCAATAGTATCTCTATTTTCTTTTCCCCTTCAGTGCCTTTATCCTTTACATTGACTGTTTCATCCCTTATTCATTGTCCCTAGATATACGGCATTTATTTTTGATCAAACCTGTAGCAATACTGTCTCATAACTACTTGAACTCTTACATATAAGGAAGAATGAGCAGATGGAGTATTGGCTTTACACACGGGTCTACAGAGGTTGGCTAGGGTCCATTGGAGCTACTCTGGGAAATAAGGGTATTCAAGTTCATGCATTAATATTGTGAGGCCTTGGTCAAAAGCTCATTAAAGACAAGGAGAAATTCCTCACTGAATTCAACTTGTTTCAGACACAGTCATCTTTTCGTAGACTAAGGAAGAAGGTGCATTTGAAATCCATTCAGAACCAAATTTTGATTCAATGACACTTATGACTATATTTTGTCTATTTTTTCATATTTGATAGCTGGAGTTGCCTAGTGTAAGCATTACAGAAATGATTCTCTTAACAGAAATGTGGTTTTTTTTACAGAAACTTATTTTTGTTTGCAGACTGATGATAAACTTTGCAATTTGCACTACAGTTCCAGTTACACAACAGCTACACTGTCATTTGGTAACTTATAGTAGTGATTATATTCAACTGCAATGTTTTCAATCTGAATGCTTCACAAATTAGTAGCTGCAAAATTATTAACTGAAGAAATTAACTGAATTTGTAGGCTGCCATAGCAACAAAGGTGGCCTATGGCTTTAAAAAAAAGTGCTGCATCAGATACAAGCTAGCGCATTTTGTTAAAAGAAAGAAAAGCTATTCAGAATTTCCAATTGAGGCTACAGACTGGTCATGTTCTTGAAATATAGGTTTATAATTTGTCACAGGAAAAATAACTCCATAAAGCAAAACCACTAAGGTGTTTTAAGATGATCTATTGTGCGGAGGTGTCTAGCACAGCCATTTTGGATTGGTGTCATGATAGGAAACAGATGGTATGTGTTTTTATGTTTAACATTTAAGGAGGTATAGAAAGCAATTGGGAGGTGATGTATTTTGTTAATGGGTGAGTAAAGCCTCATATGTACTGTTAAAATAGAAGGTAAAAAACAAGCAACATTTTTTCAGCACAAATGGGGCAATGCAACAACTCGCTTAAGTAGATTTATTTGACGTGTTTCATTTTAAATAATTTTAATGAGAAATTCTCTAAATGTTTTTGAGCGCAGATAGAAAGTAATCTGGTAACCACATGTCTTGATGTAAGCCAAGCTGTTCTTTAACAGCAGTTTCTTTCAATACAATATAAATTTAGCTGGAATTAGCATTGCTGAATATTAGTCCCTCAGTGCTTTACTTGCTAAGCCTCCATCTTCTTTTTATTGCCTCTGTGCATTTTAGAAGCAGAATGTGTGGCCAGCTCTGGACAAAAGCAAATTATCTGGGCTGGGAGGGGAAGAGGATATATTTGCTGAGTTCTGTAACATAACAAACACTTTGGTAATAATTCTGGAAGGCAGCAGATCTGCATCGTACAGTAAGATTTTTTTCTGCAATGTGCTGCCTTTTGAATTTGATACTGAACATATAAAAAATCTAGTTACGCATGCAAAGCTGTATTTTTCTGAATTGTGTATACTTCACCCTACTGTATGTTGTTTCATTACACAAGATTTATCTTTGAATACATGCAGATAGCCAAAGACTATTGTTAATTTTCAAGCTTCACTAGCAAAGTTACTCAGTCTTCTGGGTTTTCCTTTATTTGCTTTTGCTAACTGTGAAGAGGACATTGAGGGCAACTGGATTTTAATAGATCCTCACTGTAATTAATTATTCATCAGCTGAAGAAGTAATAACAGTAGTAGTCAGACATCCAGATGAGACTCAGGTCTTACTGTGGCAAACTCTATAGGGAGAGGCGATTCCATCCACGCTCTACTGAATTAGGCCAAGGCACATTTGGAATTACCCACACCAAAAGATAAAGCAATTTTGCAGACTGGTCTGCTAATCTCAGGGGTTTCCCTTTTCCTCGTCCAACAGATTATACTATTGATATTTTAGGTAATTCCGTACAATCACACCTGCCTGTCGCAGATAGATTCATCCTGGACACTGAGATGAGAAATCACCATCCAGATCACTGGACTTAATGCTCTTCAATGAGCGTTTTTAGGTGGGACCTTGTAAAGTCCATCCCTGTATAACAAGATCAAAATATTTCTTATCATTTCTTGATTTTGTTTTGTATTTCTAAACATCTTCTTGTGGCAATAAATTTGGTGTATTTTATGTGAAATGCCTTGGATCAACTGAGATTTCTTCTTAATTTGAAAAAAAAGTGTTAAGAATTAATCTTTAATCCCACAAATAGAAAAGAGTAAATAAGAGATGTAATAATGTTATAGTATTAATGGGATTTGAGCCTCAGTAGGAAATAGATACATTATTCATAAGGATTGATGGTCTTCAGTGTCCCAGTAGTCCCTTATGGGGCTTTGGAGGTTTTAGACTGGTCGCTGGAGAGAAGGTTGCTATAATATTCAATAAGCTAAAATAAAAATATAACAAGATTTATAAAGCAAAAACTAATCAAATCCTAAACATAAATACGAWGATACAGATCCATCCCCTAGTTATCACCAGAAACTACCCTGCCTCAAAGGGTTGTCAGTGTCTCGTCCCTCATTACCTTTAATCTAGCAGAAGAAAGAGGCGTTGAACGCCACAGTGGATCTGTATAAAGAGGCTCTGCAGGTGAAATCTATAATGCTGCGCTTCCACTCTGTGCACGCTGCTGTCCTGCCCCCATTCCACCAAGGAAAGAAAGTGCAAGAAGGAGACAAAGGAGTGCAGCGTTGTGATAACGCATGTGATGTCCTGTGTCCTGCGTAGCTGCTTCTGATTTTTATCCCCAAATTCCAGGCCACAGTTGCTTTGTAGGGCAAAAATCTAGCCTGGATACCTGTAGGTAAAACACACAACAAGGAAGCTGACACAACAAGGAAGGGTTGTTTGCAACAAGGTTTCCAGCTCTTATGCAGACACACATCCCTGTGCTTTGTGGCAGCACATTATTTATCTTACGTATTATAGATAACTTCTTCTTCTTTTTTTTTTTTTTTTTTTTAAATGAGTGTTTGTGTATTCTTTCATTTATCCAAACAGATTAGGTACTTACAGTTTGAATACCAGTGTATAAAATTACTGGTCACCAAACAAATGTAACTGTGTATTTCAATATTAAAAAACATCTTCATTATATGTTGGGTATCTTGGGATAATGTTGAGGTCTTGAAAGACTAATCTGTTTGGCCACGACAGAGAAAATGATTAAGAAAAGAATAAAGAGCTTTGGAATGTGGCTTCTCTTGGCACAAAGGGTAGCACCCAAAGTCTGTTCAAATGCTCCCCAAAGTCTGTTCAAATGCTCATGTGTACAGAGAGTGTAAGGCAAAGTAGGTTTAAGCCTTAGTTCTCAAATAAGCTCCATGCAGTCTTCTGACTCTCACCTTCAATCCACTGAGATTCAGGGGAAAAAAAAGACTTCTGAATGCTGTGGAGGACCGAGGCCAATGTTGATAAGGGATGMAGAGGCTTCAAATGAGAAAATCACATGTCCCTGAGGCTTCACTGTTAAAGTCAAGGTTGGATCAGGTCCTCGAGTATGGGAAAGAGAAACAACGTCCAGAAGCGTGTAGCTTTTTGTGATATTGGGGATTTGAAAACACAGGTCAGAGCAAAGGTGCTAAGAGTCAAAATCTTGAGCCTTAATACTGAAGCACTGGCCTTTTTCAGTGTTTGGTGAGAGAGCCCCACCTTAATACCTGTACAGGTATCACTTAACAGTAAAGTAAAGGGCAGTTGTTCAGTACCCTGCGGTTTCCAAATATTTTATTGTGTACATTCAATCCATGGCATGTAGATATGAATCTACATTTTAAGACTAAAATTAAGTTCTAGATTTTAAAACATTATTAAAGAAGGAATCATGACAGAAGCTAAGGAGTCCAAGAATATTCATATTTTTTTATTATAATTTATATACACATGCACACACACACACATAAATGGAAACAGATTTTGTTGTCTATTTTTTTTTGATCTTACATTCCAGTAAAACAATATTCTTCAAAAGTCATCTGTTCGATTGATATCAGCCTTAAAGTAGGGTGTAAGATGAAACCAGCTGAAAACAGAGAAGAAAATCAAACAATCTGTTCTAGTGAGACAGATGAAAAAAAAAAGAGTCAAAAAATAAAGTCAATTTTAAGAATTCTTTTGAATTTAATTCATTATGGGAATATGAGTAACCTAGTCAGGTCAATATTGAGGTTGTTGATGGACATAGCTAACCAACCATAGATCCAAACTCTCCGAAGTTAGGAAGTTAGGAACTAGGTCTCAAGAAAAGAAAAAAAAAATAAATAAAAAAATGAAAAAAAATGACTTAAAAGTTTGAGAAGTAAAATAAATGGCAATATGACACTGGACTTTTTAATTATTATTTTTTTTATTATTTTTGATCCAGCAGGGTATATTCAGAGCATATTTTCATTATATGCTTTACAATATAAACCAAGAAACTAAAAAATCTGACAACAGATACTTGAAGTCCTACTATAAAATGATGTGAGCCAGTCACACTGAGATAAGCGTAGGCAAGTAAAATCTTCTGCTAATGTAAATCAGTAGACTTCCCTCAGTTTCGTGGGGTAGAAGTCATGGGCCATAGTTTTCAGGCTGACAGTGTTCCTTTAATGACTGAAAAAAGTTACTAAAGCAAAAATATGCCCCAAATCTGATAATATGTTCTTTCTTAGCATGAAATCCAAGGAAGTAGCTGTGCACAAGTCCTTAAAACTGCCTGAGGAGTATCACCGAGTCTTCCATTGGGGAGAATTTATATGAGCATTGCTCTGAACTGACATTTTTCCTTTCAGCTGTTCCACCTAACATTTTTATCTCATTATTCTTAGTAGTGGTAAGTAGCTATGACAGGAAGACAGAGTGGAAAATTAAGGCTTGTTAAGACTATTATATACCAAAAGGATCATGTCATAAATGAGATTTTAGTCTGCCCAGTTTGGGATATAATTAAGTAATCATGTTCAAGGTGGATGAGTTTGAGACAATAAAAGGCCACTGGAGGTTATTCAGCTTCAAAGGGGCAAATCTTTTATGTCAAGAAGTTACATGGATGCAGTTTCAGCAGCGGWGCTTCGTGTGAGTTAGAGGGATCTCCTGCCCCTGGGAGGGGAGTGGAGTAGGTMGTCCTTCAGGATTAGCTTCAGCTCCCGTCCTGGGGACACCACCGCGCAGCGCCGATGCCAGGAGATCCTGCCAGATGGGCGGTGTTTCCCCACGCCACCCGAGCGGTCTCCGTGGGACCAGCTCGGGGCCCACCGTGGAGTCAGCGCGAGGAAGAGCGCGTTGCCGATAACCGCCCTGAAGCAACGTGTGCTCGTCTAGCGCAGGTGCCCATCGCTGCGCTAGCCAGGAAACTCTCCAGCGTAACGACAACAAATGTGACAGCCTGCGAAGGAATTGCCTGCGCTGAAGATTTCACTAGCACTTAATTCACTTTTGAGGAAAGCATTTTTAAAACCAATCATCAAGGCTGTGAATAATGACTGTATTCCGATCCTATGGACACAACAAGGAAGTATCAACAGAACCACAACAGGAAAACAGCGAGGCTTTTTATTGGCTTTGGGAGAATACAATGAGTCTAATGTTACTACTTGCTCATAATTTCCTCTGTTATCAACACAGAAAGCCGGGCAGGACTTAGCTGAATCACTGCTCAGAAGTCAGTCCAAAATGTGAGTGAGTTGGATACAGAGTGACATGTGTGTTTAGTGTCAGTAAGGACTTCGCTGCAATACTTCAGGGCATAATGTGGCCTGTAATTAGCCACAATCATTATACAAATCGCTTAAGAGAATGATATTGAAAGCTATCATACTGTAATGCGGCATACAGAATTTTTCGCCGAAAAGAGCAGCTTAGAAGATCTTCAGAAAAATACTAACAAAGATGATACCTTGCTGGGATAGCTGTTATTACACACACGTAAGATCGGATTGTCGTGGGGGATGGAGAAAGGAGAGAAGAGAARAGGGATCATAAACAGTGCAAAATAGTATTTTTAAATACATTCTTCTGAATTAAAGATTTAAATGCAGAGAGTATATATATTTCTGTTCTTTTAGTTCTCTTTCTCCCTCCCTCCTCCTTTCTTCATTCCTCACAAGGATCTATCCTTACTGGAAAAATCTTTCCTCAGGGTTTTGCCCCACTGTCTTTCTCCTTTTTTAGTTTTTCAGGTCTTCAAAGGAAATGTTCTCTATTTAAGGCTGGGTTTTCTTTGGGGTTTGTTTTAGATGATAGAGGAAAAATATCCCTTTCCTTTACCCCTCCCCCCCTTTTGGGGGGTTTTTCCTCACTTTCTCTAACATGCAAAACGTACATATATATGCACATACATGCATATGTGTGTACCTATGTGTATGTATAAATATAGACATACATACACATACATATATGCACAGATATAAAAAGAGTGAAATGTCCTATATCTTCTCCACACTCTGCTCTGTCCATTGCATGGGTGAGATGACACACGGGAAGTTGGTGCCCRCATCTCCATTGCTGCATCTGACCCCTTCGCCCACGTTTGCTGTCAAAGTGACTGAGGATGAGGCTTCCCGTTCTGGCAGAGTTAGCTACATATATTTCCAGCTCAAAGCTACTGTAACATCGTGTATCATTATTGGCATCAATATTGCATCAGCATTTCCTGGTGATTTTGTYGGTCCCAACTTCTTATTTTGGACTCTTAATGACAGGCCCTACCTTAAGAAAGAATAGTGCAAAAGGTGTATTTTTGTTTTTAAAGCTTGACAACAAAGAATGTCAAACAGTCAGACCTACTAAGGAGTGAGAGAATTAAGTTAGCCTAGCTGTGCCCCGCTGGGCTGAATCAGGTCCAGCTTTCCAGAAATGCTGGTTCAGCAAAAACAGGAGGCAAGAAATCTAACTGGAACAGCAGGAGCAACTAGATTTCAAAGTTCACTCTTGTCACAGACCTCTTTCTTCCACTTATTAGGTTTGAAATAGCTGGTAAACACATGAAAGAATCTTTCTCTTCTCTGTTATTTTTACAGAGACTGATGACTGATCTTAAAACACATGTTTTAGGGAAAGAGCTTTGTGTATAAAYGTTGTATTAAAATGAAACCAGAACTAGTTCAGTCCCACAAAATATTYGTGGCAAATTTAAGTTTTGCTTAACAACCAGATTCTTCGTTATTAAAATAGTTATTTTGACTAAGAATAMCTTTTTTTGTTTGTTTCTAAACAGATACACAGAAAATTAAAATCTATGTGTTTAGAATATACTCAATAGCATTAATTCACACTTAACTATTAATGGAAGCAAATGACGGAAATGACCCATTTTTTTTTCCCARTGTTATGAGAAATAGTTGCAGACAGAAGCCTACATTTCCTGTAAGGAAAAATGTCTTCTATCAGTCACAGCTGCTAGACCCATGGGCTATAGTGGAGGCAGACATATTTTTTTCTAAAATAAAGGCAGAGGTTAAGTATTAAAACTAAACATTGGAATACATATCTGAATAGCGCGTCAGATGAGGGCACGCCAGGGTGTCTAAGGACATCAGCTCCTTAGAAATATCAAGGGTTCTTTTTCCTTCTGCCAGTTTAAATTTGGGATATTTCCATCAAAGTCAGCTGAGTCAGAGCAGTGTACAASTGATATGATAATACAATGTGATCCCATGTGCCTGCACAACATCTGCCTTCTTCATCAATTCCAAGACCGAGCTTGGGCCACACATATAACAAACAGATTTATATTGCTTTCTGGGGAAGAAACAGCTGCTAAAGAGCTATACTCACAAATTTTTTAGATGCTCAACATTGATCTGAATGTTAGTCCACCCTGATCCTCTAAGGTGTGCCATCACGAAGGCATTCTCAGAGCATACTGTACACAGAAAGACCGTGCTGCCTACAAATACAAACCTGGACTTTCTTTTACAATCAGGAGGAACATTTTCTTCATCTAAGAGCTCCATGCTTAGATCATTTGCTTAGAAATTAGGAGACTTGGGCTCAGCTTACCCCTACCTGCAGGTGACCAACCACCTAGTGATAAGTTAGGGCCGAATAGACAGCAAGGCACCTTTGSCTGCACCAGTTGAGGGTGCCAACTTTAAAGTCTGTTTTACTTTTTGGCATGAGAGACCAAACTCTGATACAAGATACAGAGAACATATTTACATAAGCCAGAATTTGGATTTCACTCCCAAATCATTCACCTAGAACTCCAACATTCAACTTTTAGATGTTCAGGTCCTTCATCATTCTCATTCCTAACTAAATTTTCTTGAAAATCTCACTCCTGGATAGTCAATGCAGCATAGAACTACCTGTGGAAATCATCTAGGTACGCATATATACATATATGCATATATATATATATATATATATGCATGTGTCTACAGTGCATTTTAAGCTACGTAGATTGCTGTCATTGACTTACTTTACAAAAAATGTGGACTTAAAATAAAAAGAAAGATTGATACTCACTTAAACAAAAAACAATAATTTCCTGCTGGAGAAGTCAGATTAATAAAAGTATTAAATGAGTTACTATGTGATACTGTAGCTGTTTCACAATATTTTTTTTTTTTTTTTTTACCAGTGGGTCAAATGAGTCAGCTGACTGTAGACAAAACTTTAGACAATAAATGATTAGTGCATGGGTGAGTGAAAACATATATTACATACTTTTCTGTCTACACATGTTATTTTTACTCTACCTGATGACAGACTCAGTTGATAAGGTGATTCAGCTTTTGCTGAGYTAGTCTGCCGTTGAAAAACTCACGTAAAGGAAATTATATCTTCTCCACCCAGGAGTACACATGTAAGATTAGGTCAATTTTAAAAATTGAAGTTTAAGCAGGAAGAATAAAATAGCTAGCTTTGTAAGTATCTTAAAAATGTACATTTTTTTTCTTTGAGAATAGTATGAAAATATGAGGTAAAAATGATCATTAAAATCTCTTCTAAATAAGAATATTCTTCAACACCTACTGATTTTTCTTCTTTTTAGAAAGGTCTGTTCATTCTCCATTTCCATCCCAAGATGCAACAGCTAAGAAARGAGGAGATATTGTCAAATAAACTGAGTTGCATCTTCACCTTGCTTGTCAGTATATCTCCAAATATGACAGTTGAGCTACCAGCTGAGAATCTAACTCTCATTAAAAAAAAAAGGACATCTTATTAATTTTATAGGTTTTAATTTACTTTACAGACTTAACTCACACAATATTTGTAAGGCTGTTGCCCCTGCTTAAGATCATAGTATTTTCCTACGATGTTGTCTGATCATATGAGTCTGAGATGTCACATCCAGATTGGAGTTCTATTTTCAGCTACTGTGAAGCAGGGTAGCTCAATAGATACATCAATTTATACTACATTTGAATCTCAGTCTGTGATCTTTTTAAAGTTAGTGTTAAGGTAAAATAGACTGAGGGAGGAAAAATGATAAAGTCTAAAGAGGATTGGAACATTTTTCAGGTGGCCTTCTGCCTAGTGAATTCAGACCTCTCTATATAATTTATGGGCAGAACAAGACACCTGAAAATGGGGTTCAAAGAAGCCAGTGCTTTGTGTGAAGTATTAAACAGTAGGAAATGACAAAGAAGTGTTCAGACTTCTGCTCTGCCATCAAAGGTTGTTAAATGAATACAGAGTTGGAGAAAAACACCTTCTTCCATTTCAGATCTGCAACTACAAATGACTCTCGGAATTAGTTTCATCTGTCAACTTCATCTTTTCTTGCAAACAGCAGAAGTGATATTCTCTTGGTATGTGGGTGATTCACATTCATATATCCTTGAAACCCACAKTGGGGCAAGAAATTGCACCAACATTTTGCACAGTTCAGAAAAGCATTCACCTTGGATTATTCTGAAATGATGCTGAAATTCAGTATCCAACTGGAACTGTCCTGTTTTATGCAAATTAAGAAAGTATTAATTGAAACAGACTAGAATTTTATCTCACTAGGATGCAAAGTTATTTTCTCAATGCCTGTTTAACCCTTAAATCTTTGTTTCTGAAATCAAAAATAAGGCTTGGATTTAGATCTCCCCTATCTTAAGAGTATCCTTTAACTATGGGGCTCCTGAAAATAGGGAAAGATACTCATTTTTTGTCTTAGGATCTAAACTCTAATTAAATAGTTAACTAGGTCAAAAACTCAGAGAGGTGAAATTCAATGGCTTGGCTTATGCAGGGCATAAGATTATAAACTTGTGTGTAATAGGCAGAGATCAATGAAATTTTACAGATCGCACTAAGGAAGCCTAAGCCAGTGGAAATCAAAGGTAGTTCTTCCAACAACTCCACATTTCCATTACTCTTAGATGATGTATATTGCTGATTTCTTTGCTGTGATAGGAAAATGCAAAAACTACTTATTGCAGTAAAACATCGGTAGATTTGCTTAATCATCCAGCATGTTTTTTTTTTTTTTGTTTTGTTTTGATTTTATGAAAAATGACYGCTGAAATTTTACTCTTGAAGATTTTTCTAAATCAGTTTACATCTTTAGTAATCCTCTCCTTGACTTGAATGCCTAAATAAGGGAAAGAAATGTATATCCGATGCCACATGTTGCACATTCACAAGAACAAATGCTCAAAAATCCTGTCCTCCCTCCTGCTAGCCTGAAGGACTCTCTGAAAAAAATAGTGCACTTTTTTTCATGTGGCTTATGGTGCTCTTAAGATTTAACATCTTACACGGGTAGACACCAGCATTTTGTAAGATTCTTTTTTCACACATCTAAATTCATAGTTCTGTATCAAAGATTTTAGCCCAAAGAGCAGTTAATAAAGTTGGATGACCTCTTGCTCTAGGATTTTTAAAGTCTCTTTCAGACTAAAATTAGATTTTCTCCTTTAGGAAGAGAAACAGGCCAATGTGTGACCCTTGAACTGTCAATCATCTGGAAGTAAAGCAGAGAACTGATTTCCCTCAGAGCAGCAGAATGAAATGCTCCAAAATAATAATAATGTAGTTATACATATTTATAAGCTTATCAATGTTAATCTTTAGCATTATTGTTCTCTTCCTACCTGGAACTCAATGATAATTTTGGCCCATGGATATATATTTTGATTTAGTTCCATAAGGTACTCTAATTTCAAATAAATCATGCTTTGAATGAATTAACCACTAATTAACGGACAGGTCTCAAATAGTAGTGACCTATGGGGAATCATAATTGAATGTTCTAGGCATGTTTGGCAGGTTTCTGTATTATGTCCAGAGCTGTTCAACATTTTAATTGATAGTCTTGGAGCAAATAGAAAACTGTTTCTTGAAAAATATATGAATGGTACAAAATTTGAAAGAATAGTAAATAATAAGAACAGCATGATAGAGAGAACAGTTCCCATTCGTGGATACACAGTTTAACTCACCAAATGAATTATCTTGCTTCTAGGAATAGATAGTAGATCATATAGTTACAACGAAGGACTATACTGTGGAATTCAGTGTCTCTGAAAAAGGTACAGGTATATGGTCTGCAAACAACGCAGTACAAGCTTTGGAACAATGCAGTAAAAAAAAGAAAAAAAAAAGAAAAAGAAAAAGGAAACACAGTCCTTGGCTGATAAATAGGAATGAGCGGGAGGAGGGACACAATTTTTCCTTGATGTGTAGTAAAACTGATCCTGTACAGTCCTGGCAGCCATATGTTAAAAGAGCAATTGAAAAATTAGAGAGGCTGCAGAAATGCCTTGCCCTGAAAGGTACAAAGAAGACAGTCTGTTTAGTGGAACAAAAAGCAGACTGAAAGGTAACTTGATTACAGCACATAAATAACCCCTCATCATTCCTCTCACACCTCCCAGGTGCACAAGGCAGGAGTCAAAAATCAGCACTTGTTATCCAGAGCTCATTTTCCTCAAGCCTCTCYGTTCAGATGGTTAAAAGGCAGTTGCAGCCATTCCTGTATTACAGAATATGCCTCTAGGTTGTACCATCACAGAGTGTGGGCAAATACAGCAAAATGAAGGACTTTTTAATTTAAAGGTGAGAGAAATGAAAGAGACTAGTGGTTAGAGGAGGGAATTAGACATAYCCAAGTGGGAAATAAGACATGCAGTTTTAAGAAAAATGATGATTAGCTGTTGGAAGAGTTTGCCAAGGAAAGCTGGGGAATCTTTGTCTTTTGATGTCTGCAGACCAAGACTGAATGCTTTTCTGGAAGAGCTGATTTGGACAAATACATGTTTGAGAACAATACTGGCATACCACGTGCGGAAAAGATGTCCTTAATCAGGACAAGTAGGTGAAACTTAAGAGACAACACTATGCTTTGGAAGGTTGGAGCAGAGACCTTCTACTTCAGATTCCACATTTTAGAGACTTTCTGACTTTGGAAGCAGAATGCAATTTCTCATGAATATAAATAAAAAAGTTCACAATGGGAGCGTTTAAGCATTGGAATTTGTTGTCCAAAAGTCAGGGAATCTTCTCCCATGGAGACTTTCAAAACTCAGTTAGATAATGCCCTCAGCAAGCTGATCTAACTTTGAAGTTAGCCCTACTTCCAGGAGGAGGTTGGACCAGATGACTTCCAGAGACACACTTCAAACTAAACTTTTCCACAGTTCTGCAGTTTCCCTGCTTTGCCAGAGGCTGATGATATTTGATGAAATTCACATTTATAAAGCATTCCAGATTACTCAGATGCACTCTAACTTCTAACGATGTCCCATTTCCTCTGTACAATGTGTAGGCAGTGCAACCTTTCTCTAGATATGTTTAAAGATAGAATTATGCTTTGTAAAGTCTTGTGATAGTCACGTTAATGGGCCAATTTTTGTGACTTATTGTATTCTTAAATGTATTGTCTGTAAAAACATCCTGCTAATACATTCTGAAAATATTGGAGAGTGCCCAAATGAAATAGTTGATTATCCAATGTTTTTCTGCTCTGCTTCTTTTTGTGTCTGTAGATTCTGCCCATGGTCTTTGGTGTCCTTATATTCAGGTGCTGGTTTGGAAGCGTAGCAGCCCAAGCTACACCATGTGTGGAAAGGATGCCTTCAATCAGGATAAGAAGACTCGTTAGGCCTCATGTCAAATGTATGTAATCATTGCATTGCTTCTATTTTCCCAAACACGGTTACTGAAGGGGAGTAATAGTTTATTACATAGCCAAAGTGATAGTGACCTTGTCTGCCCACAGAGAAGCTAATTGGTCAGTGAGGTCCAGTGTTTTAGTTCCTATGTCCATAAGATTTTAATCTGAGGTAAAATGACATAACTGTATTGATTTCAGTGCTGATTTACACTAGCTGAGAATATTACCATTTATTTTTAACTTCGCTAAATTCACTACCTGCTCTAGTACTGCTGATGCAAAGAAAATTAAAATACTCCAGATCAATCTAGTCTCCCAAAGTAACAATGAAACATTTATAACTGCAGTGAGCATGGTGGACAGAAGCTCTTTTATTCTATCCTTTTTTTAAGAGTTAAGTGGAATTACTGAGACATGTTCTGAATTTTATCAATTGTGACATATTTAATGCTACTGGCATACTGTTTTCAACAAGTGCATTAGGAGAGTGCTTAGCACTTTGTAATTACACTCATATTTCATTTTAAGATAATTTTATGCTACTCTTTCAAAAGGCATCAAAACTGTAATAGTCTTGAAACAATAGGATGTGATATTAAAAAATCAAATCTAAAATGATTTTCTATTTCTCTAATGGAATATAACTAAAATACAGTGTGCAACTTTCATTCAAAAACATATGTAGTCAAAGAAGTATTATTGATTAAGTCGCTATTAATTTAATGAAATACCATTCTCCTTTTTTTGCCCTTCTCTCACCAAAAAAAAGGGAAAATCAGATTCACAGTCAATTCTCTCAAGAAAAAATGCATATTATGCTAACACCTCTGCTACAGGCATTTTGAAGTAACTRAACCATTACTATGACACAGAGTTTTTGCACCTGTGAGGAACTTTGTAACTCAGCAGTGATAGTGTGGACATGCGGTGACTCTTTTAAAATAAAGAATATAATTTCCCCTGTGAACATGTGTTTTCCACAAYGAGCTGCTCTTTGTGCAGGGCCTAAGAAATGATTAGACAGTGCAGGTATATCTGCATTGAATTTAGTAGGTAAAGAGGTTGCAAAATCAGGACTTCAGCAAGCAAATAACAGGCCTCAGTCTTAATAGGTTGGAATTTCTGAATGCAGAGGGACTGAGGCCAATTAATGAAGGAGTAGTCATGGAAAACCGTGGGAACTGTGCCCAGAGAGGAACTATTTGACTGAATTCTAAATAATAAAAGGAGAAATCACAAGAAAGCTAGGACCTACTCTCTATGCGAGCCTTGGGCCAGTAATGCAGAATATGTGTAGTAGTCACTGCCTAGTCCTGTAGTTGCTTTTCAGTCTTGCTACCTTGCTTCAGGGTGTCCACAGGCAGGTTTTGCACACATAGCTCCAGTTTGGTTGCAAAATTTAATTCCTCAGTGCTGCAAAACATACGTGAAGGCTTTTGCCACTTGAGMATTTTAGACTGTGTATAAGGAGACATTACAATTAGGCTGCAAGTTCTTTGCTATTTGAGATATGCAGTAGGTTTATTAATAATCTGGTTTCAGAAGTACGGGGGAAATCCAATAATGTAGCTGTGGTAACCTAGGAGGAAATTTAGCTGACAAAATGTAGATATCATTTCTGAGTTAGACACTCTTTAACCGAAGGACATCTATTCAGCGTCATAAGTGTAGTCGAAGGCYGTGTACACCTCATTCTACAGTTTAAAACACCCAAATAATAACACTGTTTCGCAAACCTTACTCCTCACCCTGCCCTAACTGCACTAGAGGAGARCTATAAACCCCAAGTTACATACCAACTCATCTTCCCTTTTAAAAAAGGCTTTATCCTGGAGGCCACCACAGAGCTCACACAGAGGTGTACCTGGACTTGGAAGCCTGCCATTAAACATTGTTTCAATGGTCAGTGTCAGATTATCTGTCATGTGAGATACCTCTGAATTAGCCCTCTGCGTACTGCTGTGTCTATACTGTACCATGAAGGAGTTTTTGAGTCCTAGAAACAAAGCTAAATAGCTGAGACTAAGCATTGCAGAGAAAAGCGTAGACTGCTACTGATTCAGTGCTAGCTGTGGGGATCTCTTATATGGGACGCTGTTCAATAGGACAGAAGTACCCTTGTTGGAAACAAGCACTATGAAAAACAGCAGATAATGACAAAACACGGGCACTGAGATGGGACATAAAAGGAGAATAACGTAATCCAGCAGGTTTCACAGCTTGTTTARTAAATTACTTTTAAAGGTAACAGTTTGAGAAATTAGCCATACAAACTGACTTGGGATTTGTTGTATATGCACAAAGTGTACAGCTCTGACCCTGAGTTCTGCTGTTTGGAGGGCTGTGATGAGCAGCTGATGTATTGCCTTAAAAAGAAATAATTTTAATTAAGCTGAATACTGTAAACTTTGATGTCTCTTGATACATATTAGTATAGTTCAGACAGTTCACTTAAACTGAGATTATATCCCTTAGATTTTACTGGGCTCTAATAAAGTTAGTGTCTTGTTTAATATATCACCATAAATGGAATGTACTCTTTTCTTTCTTTCTTTTTTTTAATGAAAGTTCCAAGTAGATTTGCTTCGTGACTCATTTTCACATTCTCATGTAATGCAGTAAAGAGTTACTTTAACCATGTTGGATCTTCTGTGCTGGGAAAATTCACAGGTGACTATGTCATGCTGTTTGGCATGAACAGTAACGAGACAGTTCCTTTATTTGGAATAATTATTCCCATCCACGAATAGTGGTATTTTCCATAGCCTACACCAGTAAGTGGGAAACTAGCTTCAAAAATTGATGTTAGTTCCTCATTCACATTCTTGGCTAAGGTTGGGCCTCTAACAACCCACAGGGTCATTTAAGGGAAGGAAATACCTCATGTTTCCCAACACCACTAGTTCAGGCATGACCTGATTCCGCAGTCTTACTCACATTGGGCAATTCCCTTGTATGTCATAGGATTACTTGCAATAGCTCAAGCTACTTAATTTAAAGGATGCTGACCTTGAATCTGAATTATCTGCTCCCTAATATCCTTCACTGGAGTAGAGGAAACAATCTTTCACACAGCATTAGAAGAGGAAGATGACTTGGAACAGCTCATGCAAAAACCTCCAACCGCTTGTTTAATGAAGTAAGAAGTCAGATCCCAATAACATTTTACATCTAGAATGTATCATTACCATTATATAATATCTAGCAAAAATATTTACTGCTGTGGAAGCATAGAACATGGGGTTAATAACCGTTRGAAGTGTTCTTTGCTGAATGCCAAACCAGCCCAAAATAAAGCACTCACTGTGCATTAAACAACAACATCTAATGGTGGTAACCAAGGGTCAGATAACATTATTGCTTCAAGCTCTTACTCTGTGGATGCATTTTTGGCCTTGAATCCCTCTTCACAGTATAAATTACCAGTTTAAAGAGTACTTTTAAAAGCAGTCCTTTGAACAGGAGTGGGAAGAACATTTAAGCTGTTCTGAGGTCCCCGTAGACATAGCGCTGGTAGAAGCTGCCAGGGGAATTTACTAATAGCCCCCAGAAATGCACTGTGATTGCCATTCCCTCTTCTTCAGTTACAAATTTCTCCCTCTCAGGTCATAAATGCATAGGTCAAGTCCASCTTGGCCGCGCAGATCAAGCGTGTTCTCTGCAGCATTAACTTGAAGGTAGATTTTATTTTTCACTCCTTTTTTGTGAGCTTAAAATGAAGCCTTGCCTTTTATTTTGTGATTTCTTCTAATAAGTATCTTTTCTAGGAATCCTTGGAGAGGGTTATTGTATGTTACTGCTACTCCCTGAATCAAATTCTCCCTTGTAGTGATTTAAATGGAGTTGTGCCAGTTTACAGCAATAGAGAATACATTCCCATGAGTTTTAYGTCATGGTGTTCTGTTGCTGGTGTTGATTCCAAGGGTTACCACATATCTGCAGAACTTTGGGCAGAAAATCAAGAACTTCATACAATATTAGTTCTGTTCACAGCACATGAAACTTCTACTGATTTCAGACCTGCTCAGGTTTATATTGCCTATAAAGTGAGCACTACCACAAGAGTAWCTCATATAATACATGCAAAAGAGAAAGGCTTGCCTTAAGATTTTCTTGCAGGGAAATAAGGACTGTCTCTCTCTAAAACATTCGATGATTTTAGTATCAACCCCCTCTTGCTGGATCTTTCATCCACTTGTTCCTCTGATATTTTCCTCTAGACTGTTATAGATCATCTATTATTCCTAAACTGACTGTATTAAAATATCTATTGTTTATACTAAAGCTTTTTACAATAAAGAGTATACAAATAGAAAACAATTTTGATAAGCTATGTTGAAAATATTTTACATCCAGTGACAGATCTAGGAGTGCTTGTGTCCTAGCGTATGAATGAAATAAATTATATTGAATTATTAAATTAAATTGTCTATTAAAGTATAAGAAAAATCATGTTGTTTCTATTAATAAGGTAACAAGAGCAGTTAACCTTGTAATGAATTAATGAACTGTGTGGGAAAGGTTTATAAGCTAGATAATAAGGAAGTTGTAGCATCAAGTGTCCTTGAAAGACATTAGTGAAACTAGTGTATGTTTTGCAGGGTACTGGACAAGTTAATATTTGACCACATTGTATGTGTAATGATACTGTGGAATAAGTATGATATAACTGTAATGTTGCTCAATAAAAAAGAAAATCTGTTAAATATTATGTGAGGTGAACACACAGTCAGRGGATATGACTTCCAAATGTGTATGTGAATGAGAATGTTTGCGGATAAGAAAATCAACATATTTTAGGATTTAGAGGAGAAGGAGGATCTATGGCCTTGAAAAGAAATCTCTGGTAACTCCTGCATTTGCTTTTAYTGAACCAGAGCAATTTTGTGATAACAAGCTGTTAAGATTTGTTTCTTAGACTATTTGTGCCTATGCTAAGAAATGTAATAGAGGATACATTTACAGCTTGTTGCTTTTGTCATGAAATATAGTACTTCCTGTACTAACTTTAATGCAACTGTTTAGAAGAAAAACCTAACTAAAGATCTAGTATTTCTACATCCTATCTTCATTTTACGTTGAGGTAAGCAGTTATTACCTAATTTGATCTAATTTAATATCATCCCCAGATCCTTTACTGCATCACATACATCTCAATTCCAATAAGTTTTGATTATCCTCTTCCCAGAAGGGACAATTTGCTTTTTATTTTGCTATCCAACTCATGTACCTTTGTTATATCCTCTCAGCAAACTCTCCACATGGAGAAAGGTCTACAGCCCTCAACCTCTTTTATCCTCTGCTTTTGAACAAATTAACCCTAATTCTCATCTTCCTAATAGTCTCTAGGCTCAGTTTGGATGAGCAGCAATCCCACAGTAAAAAGGCCATCTCTCTAACCTTAGAAAAATCCATAATTACTTCTCTTTCCTACTTTCTGAGTACTCATCAGACCTCTACAAACTCCAGTTTCCTTGATGACTTTTCAGCAGATCATATGTGATTGCTTTTTCTCCTTTTTTGAGTCCTTGGTGCTACAGCATCCTTGTGAGCAGTAATATGAAGAACTGCCATATGGATGCCTTTTCCAAATAGGAATTTGATGTGTATCTACCAGATCCTTGCTCTCAACCACAACTTCTTAAGAGAATGATTTTCTAATCTAGGGAAGATCATCAATGGAGTAAAAGAGGCTTTAGTTTATTTTTTTCCTTATTTTTTCTTTTTTCTTTTAATAATGCTTATGGGTTTATGTTCCCATTGCTGCATCAGCCAGTTCAAATGCCAAACCAAAAAAGCATCCATGAGAACCTTCATATGAAGGGATGGTATGGCACAGGTAACTTCTGAATTCAGTGCAATCCTCTGTTTATAGGGACACATCAGGTTTTGCATGTACACAGTGAAGTTTCTGGGGATTTTGGTCAAGAACCAGAATACTACAGTCTTATGCAGTGAATAATTTGGAGAAAGTGGAGAGGAAACTGGTCATTTCCCCTATTTGGATCTAAGCAATTCACAGCTTTTTCATTTCTAAATATCTACATGTTAGGATTTTGAGCCAAGCTGCATTGTAATGGTGAAGGAAGTTGCATCAGATGTGGAATTTCCAGCTTGGCAATTGCTGCCTGTTTCTGGCTTCTCCATCTTTTTTCTTTCTTTTCCTTTTATTTTTTTTATTATTATATTCTCCTGTATTTGAGGTTTTTGAGGGACRCTCTGCAATCACAAAGACAAGATCTGTTTTACTTCTTGATCTGCTTCTGTTTTGGATTTTTGCCCTTTGCTTGAGCTGCATGGATGACGGATGTTGGCATTCAGAATTACTTTATTGTCTGCTTTACGGTGATTGACAGGATCATTCATAGGATATCAGCTGTTGCAGTGGTCTCTCTCATCTTTCCCTTTGTTYACCACCTTGGAGCATTTTGCTTTTAGGAAGCAAAGCAGGTATACATTTGTTTGAGGTGTTTCTACTACTTTCTTGAGAATGAGAGCATATTAACCTTATATTTATCTTCCTTTCCTCRGTGTTTTACAAAAAAGTGCTCAAAATATTCACAAAGAATCTGAAGATACWTTTGGTAAAGGAATGCCAGTAAGAGCACTACCATCTAGTTRTGAAGATAATTGACCCAGAGAATGGAGCCCTTTTTCTTGCTATTTGAGCTGGTTTTCCACAGTAAGGAAYGTGCTACAGAAACTTGTGAGCCATATAACTGGCCAGGTATTTATTCTAATGCAAATGAGTATAAGCAGGGCACAAAATGCTACAGAAATATGCAAACAATTATTTTTTAATAGAATTGGTATCAAAACATTCTTTTCTTCTGTCTCAGTTTTCAGAGGAGAAATTGAGACACAGAGACAAAATCACCCAGCTTGTTCTAGATCACCCAGAAAATCTGTTCTAGARATGGGGAATGATTCCATATTTCTCAGGTCTTCATTCAGGATCTGCCTTAGCTCAAGTGTAAATGAGTACACAGGACACTATACTGTTGAGAAAAAGACTCAAACCCATAGAGAAAATAGAGAACGACATTAAAATAGATCAACTCAATCTTTTGCTTCCCTCTTTTCTTTCTTTCTTTCCTTCCTTCATTCATTCTTTTCTTTCTTTCTCTCTCTTTCTTTCTCTCTTGCCTCTCTCTTGTYGCTCTTTCTTTTTCTTTCTTTCCTTCCTTCCTTCCTTCCTTCCTTTTCTTTCATCTGCCTCTCTTTCTTGTCTGTCTGTCTCTCTTTTTTTCACTGCATGTGATGCACATGTGAATTCTGCCTTGTTTTTCTGTAGAACTGCTTATACCCATTGTTASTTTGGTGATAAGATTCAGCTGGCCTGACACATGACTTTCCTCTGCATTGTCTTTACTATCATATTCTTTTTATAAGTTAATATTCATTGCCCGTTGGATTGAGAACAAAGCAAAGGACCTGTGTTTAAGCTGTGGCAATCCAAAGAGCAAAACAGTTTCAACATCTGTTACATTTAGGGTCAGATTCATCTTTCCTAAGTTATAAACATTTAGAAATTGAACTCCAGAGACTGAGATACTTATTGCAGACTTTCTTTATAGTTAACGGAGAGCARTGGGTACCTGTAGGGGGTAGTTACTTGCCCTGCCTTGGAGGACTACTTTCATCCATCGTCTGTGAAGGGAACGTGCAGTTATGCCAGACATAGGCAGGCGAGAAAGTTAGGTAAGTCAGGGTAGGTCAATCCATGTCTGTTTTTTTCATTCCCTCCACTTTCTATAGGGTTACTCCCCTTCACAAAATATTATTTTGTTCCTTTGGAGCTGGTGAGCACATGAGTGAGGAAAAAGGAGAGAGYAGCTCCAGTGACAGACTTTCAACCCTGTTTAGCAGTGGGAAAGGTAGCAGCAGGGCCCTGCTGCTTTGCTTTCCAGTCTATGCACGGTCAGCAGGATGCGCTCCGCATCCTTCTCACAGTCTTTCGCTCCTCGGCACATCCTACCATGTTATTCACAGGAGGAACATGACTGGAACTGCCAGCTCAAAAATATCATGCACAAATATCTACTGCCTCTTTGTGTCTGTGCTGGTTGCCTGTGACATCTCACTCATTGCCCTTGTAGCTCACTGCTGTTTTTTTCTTGCAGTCCTGCTAACTGAATTTACATGCGGCAATGTTTCCAGGACCACTGCTGTCCTTCACTTGCCCCAGTGGCACTACTTAGAGCAGGAGGAAATGGAAATGTTACAGCTGTCATAGCTGCCCTTGCTGCCTGGTCTTTGGAAAGGGAACCATATTAGGCATTAATTATTCTTATTTCCTCTCCTTATTTTATCCTTCCATCTCTCTCCCTCTGACCTTTTTAAATGTTAAGGKATGCTTTGATTTCAGTCCATCCCTCACCTCCACCTGTCCCTGAGTGAAAAGTGGGTAGGAAAATGCTTTACGTAGCAAAGGACTGAGAATATACTGGAATAGATTCTGCCCCTTCACTGCTGTGATGCTYGGGGAGCACAAAGGGCCTGGAAGAGTCCAGTCAGGACTATACGGTCAGGACCTATAATGCCCTGACAATGCAGTGGTAATYAGTATAGGCCACTACAATCCCCTGCACAGAAGTGCTGCACCCCTTGGAATTCRTGGCATAGAACAACTGTTATTTATTTCATATTTATTTCTGGAGGTCAGGACTACATTTTACTGAGTAAATCTTTGCAGACAGGTACAAATGGACAAAGAATTATTCTGAGGCTCACTGACTAGTGATCTGAACTAGTTCTGATACTAGTTTACTTGTTCCTAGACCTTGGAGAACAGAGCCTAAAGTTAGCTGTATGGAAGTGTTAAGAAGACCTTGTGTTAGATACAGGCTGGAAACATCTGACTGGCGCAGCACACAGAGCATACATTGCTCCGAGCACACTAGCTCCTAAAACATAGCTGAATGTCTTCCTCACRTCATGTTGGCTGGGAACATCAACAAACAAAATGAATGGCAATCTAGTGCACAGGGCAGTACATATAACCAGCCTGAGACTAAATGCAAGTAGGGAGTTAGAGGGTTTCTTAACTATGAACCAGCCTTCTGAGCCATGGGAGCAAAAACACACATTAGTAATAATATGGAGTTTGAACAGCTTATGAGAGGCAATTTGTAATATACCAAAGTTGCAAGCAACCTGGATTTGATGACCTGCAGGGAGATCCCTTTCAGTTATAAGACCCAGTGAATGATAAAGGCTTAGCATAAATTTACAGAGAGATTTTTATAGTTAAGGGGGGAAATAGTGTGCAAGTGAAACATCATCAGTGATCCATTATCACTGACACTGTCTGTGGAAGAGAAAAGTGGGTACCAATCCAAAGAGCAATCCAAGAGTCCTCCACCAGAGGACTGGTGGAAAAAGAGGTCTGATCCATTGAACYTCCTTCTTTATCTACAGTCTATGCTTTCCCCTCCCCATCTCCTTCACCTTCTGAGTGGTTTACATGCAGGACTTGCATGGCAGAGTAAGAGCGGTGTAACTGCTTGCAGCTTGCTATCCTTATTTCCCTAGATTCTATTCTGAAGCCCAGCTTTCCATTTCTGTTAGTGAAAAATGAAAATCTAGACAAGATCAGGGTAAACAGTAATGCATCATGAGAGAGCTCTTTTTAGTGACCTGATTATAGTGACCAGCTCTGAATTAGTCATGCACTTTCAATAAAAAGATTTGAGTCTCTTTGGACAGTTCAGTGAAGATATCTGCTCATTTCATAGTGGACGCAGGAAAATACAGTGTTAGGCTGACTGAAGAAGGAAAAAGTAAATAATAARGAAAATATGTCCTTATATAAATCAGTGATATAATCATTTTGAATAGCATTCAGGTTTTCTCAAAAAAAAATGTTGACACAAGGAGGATTCACAACAAAAAGCCAATAAGCATTAGCAGCAGCATGAGGAGAGAGGGAGACAGACACTTTGTGGTCTTGTGGCATTCAGAAAAAGCCCAATGTAGAATAATTCGTGCAATTAAATCAGCAACAGATACTATCCTACTACTAGACATGTTTTTCCTSAGTTCTTCAAGCTGTCCAAAAAATTAACTAAAGCCAGTCACTAAAGCACTGTCCAGGCACTTATTACTAATTGATGAAATTGCGTTAAATATATCAC
The DNA here is from genome assembly GCF_003343005.1 of Rhea americana. Lineage (NCBI taxonomy): Eukaryota > Metazoa > Chordata > Aves > Rheiformes > Rheidae > Rhea > Rhea americana. Next base: position 1,283,022 of record NW_028186646.1, read on the forward strand.
ACATCCTTCACTCACAGAGCTCCATATTTAAAGTGTATGGAGAAGGGGCACGGTAATCTTTGTAGCAGCACCCCTGCCTCTAATATCACAGAAAAACCACACTGTAATAAAAAACAAGCTATAGGTAGAGCTGAATAAGAAGGACCAAAGAGATTTATATTAAATTCCAGTCTGGCTAGGTTAGTGCACAGCCCAAGGTCTATTAATTCTCTGCGACTCTTCTCCTCTCTGGAGATTTCCTCAGCAGGACGCTGGGTGTAGCTGCAGCCGGAGCAGAAGGGTAATGGTGCTAACGCGTGCCCTCTGCGCTGACCTGTGGGGATGTCCTTGGCTCACGGTGGCAGTTAGAGCATTTTAGTCACCAGCCCGGCCGAGCTAGTGACTTGCCAGGTTTTAACGGCGGACGGTAGTTGAGTTCATGACGCTAGTTTACACAACGACCCCGCAGAAGCCCCTGTGTTGTCGTTATCCTGGTTAAGCTCTTACAAACTCCCAGGACTACAGGGCCCTCAGATACATAGTGCCTGTCCCGTGGAGCTCTTCTCTGCGATTTTCTGCAGCTATTGTTTCTTCCCTAGTGCAAATCTGTTTCTCTTAGAAAGAATAGTGTGGATCAAAAATAAATATCCCCTGCCTGAATAAGAATAGCATTTTTGATTACACTAGGAATAGAAGGATTGAAAAGTAAAGCTCTTAGGAAAGGTCCACGTGTTCCTGCAACCGGTGAGTTGAGAAAACGGAGGGAGGATATCTTGCAGCTGCTTTTGCTCTGTGAGGTTGGGGGTCTCCTCCTAGCCAGCAGGCAACACTTCAGCAGACAATGAATGAAAGGGGGAGCATRTTTCCCTCCTTAAATCCCGGCCTCCCCACATCCCTCCTTCAGTCAGGGGAGTATCCATGGAAACGGAGCCAAGGACAGGCTTGCTCCAATAGCAAAGGTTTGGTTCCTTTCTGTAGGGGCAAGGAGAGAAACGGAGAAGGGAGAAATGCTCTCCAGGGTGACAGGGTCATTCTCCTATATATTTAACAAGTGTCGTCAAATCTTTAATTTCACACGAAACTGAAAGGGACATGAGAGTCCTAAGTTTAGTGCCTCCTTTAAAGGMGACCTGAGGCAATTTTGCTGTTTTTTTCTTTATGTGAGAAAATGTTCAAAAGAGCTGTTGCAATCTATCATGTCAATAACTCACAGACACAAGGTGCCTAATAATATGCATCGACACAGCAGCCTATAATGGCTATGTGGGAACCATTACATTTATTATACCAATGACCCATAGACTCTGGAAACAGTTATTTCTTTCCACAGAAATCTTTACTATTCTTTTAAGCACCATGAAAAAGAGATGAAATGGGGAAGAGAAGGGCTATATTTTCCATGCTAAGAAATAAAAGATATTTGAAACACTTCCTTTTCAGTCCTTGCTCACATCCTTAATAGGAACAATTAAAGAAACATGTCAAAGTATCTGAGCATATATATCTGGGACAGATAACATTCCTTTCTATATGCATGCCTTTTGAAATGAAGTGAGTGAAAGATGGGAATAAAGTACATATCTTTGACCTTGCCTTTGCTAATATAAGCACACAGCACAGTGTATGTCTTGTATATTTTTAAAAATCCTTACACAGTTTTCCCCTGAGGGTGCAGAAGGAATAGAAAGACCTACACATGACAGATGCTAATCATGTCACACTTGCGTGCACCTCCCAGATACTATGGTGATGAGGCTGTGCAAGTCTCCAAATAGAATGGACATTTGCACTGAATAGCCTGACTTTTGACAATTTAAAGATGACCTTTCACATRTTTTTCTTATAGGATTGCTATGTTAATAGTTATATAGGGAGGCATTCATAAACAGTGGCCCTTCATAAGTAAGTATTCCGCAAGTCATTGTCATTTATCAGAGAGAAAGGTAGATATAATAGATTTCAGGATTTTAGAGTCTATGTACATGTAGTTTAATTTACCAGCTTTCCCAGGGGCCAGCTGCGTGGATTTATATCTCACTGTGATGAGGTCCTTGACTGTGAAACAGATGGCTATACAAGTAAAATAATGTATAAATGCTACAAATATGAATAAAWATGACAGAGTAAACGACGATTAGAACCAAACAAGAATCATGCAAACCTAAATTTTGCCACAGGATGCAGACATTATAACACAAAATTAATTATCTGATCAGAACTGATTGAATGATCAGTTCTCATGCTGCACTGTACTTAGTAAAATAAGATCCTCGTCAGTGCTTGTGTGGTCTGCTCATAATTGCTACAACATCCTGGAGTAAATAGGACTGGGGACTGCTAGGACAGCTGAAGTTACTGTCATCACTGATGTTGCAGAAACATTATATATTCCTGCAGATGGCCCAATATCCTGGAAAATCAACAGTACTTAGTGAAGAAAACCTTTACCCGGGAGGAGGAGTGGTGTGGACTGCACATTGCCCCAGGAAGGAACAATCATAGGAAAACTAAAGAGATTAAGTCCTAGGCTAAAAGAGTCAGGGAGCACTAAGGAAGTTGTGGCTGATATGTACCTTGCAGGTTGCAGGCAGCACTGAATCTCTATGTAGCTTATTATAATTGAAAATGATCCATATTTTTTTGTCAGAAAAAGATGTTGAACAAGCTCTGATTTTCCTTTCAATGACCAGATTATGTAGTCTCTGTCGACCTGGCTTTGCGCATTCATGCTGCTAGCTACCTCGTGCCCTTTCTAGTATGACTTTTTGAGACAACCCAAGCTCAAACTGCCTGTACATCTCATTGGCTTCTGTAGTGTATAAGGACCCTATCCCCCAAGAAGATGATTTGCCAGCCCAATATCAACCACAGGACAGTGCAACAAAGATACCTTGGGCACGTGGTAGCATACCAGGCCTTTCACAGGCAGATGTTTTGCACTGTATGTACTGAAACAAGCTGAACTGGAGCATGAAGTCAAGACTATATTCAGAAGAGGATATAGCTGTACCTAGCGAAATCAGTGGCAGATGCTATTTTCAGGCAGAACATCCTGCAGATCTAGAAAGATTTATTTCAAGCCAGACTCTCTCTTCAGCCAGAAACACCACTATTGTTTCCAGATGTGTTGAAATCTAAACCTGTTTTGTGAGAATTGCTCACCAATAACGATAGAGGAGGAGGTTATTCCATCCTTGTTTCCGTCAGTGACTTGTTCCTTACACATGCTGAGTACTCACCATCCTGGTACTACCTGTTGTTTAGTGTTGCCTCACAGCACTGCAATGAGGCTGCTATTAAGATTGCTGTCTAATGTTGCAGAAGGTGAACTGTAGAACCAAGCAGTGAAATGAGTAGTTTAAAGTCTTAGCCCACATCTAAGAAAGATTTGGAATTAGAAACTTGATTAGAATCATGTGCTTTGAAGCCTTTTAACCACAAGTATCTTGGCTTTCTCTTAGCCTCTGCTTACTTTTATTAAAGGAATGAAATACCGATCCACCTCACAGGGTGTTAAGAGTGTGACTTTAGGTTCTCACATTAGGGCAAAAAAGCCAGACAGCGTGATGAGCGTAAGCAAGCCTAGACTTCTTTGATTAATTTGTATTAGTGAAGTGGATTATTTTTAGGTTTCCTATCATTCATCTCTAAATAGATCTTTAACAAGCATATAAAATTCATTTTTGACTAATCCATTAATGACAGTGGATTCTGGGGCTTTTCTCTTTGCTGAATCATGCCAGGGATTAATCCTTTTCTTTACTTCATGGGAAATAAAGTCATAAAGTATTGTCAAAAACTCTTTGTTTCCTCCCTAAATTACATACGGAGCTATAAAAGATTTTTTCCTTATTCTGCTTTGAAAAAGTAATACTTGCAGAAAAAAGACAGAAGAATAAATCTTAGGGGTTTCTTCTAAGGTCAGTCCTCTGCAAAACATATCATAACTGACTTGGACTTGTGGATAACAGAATAGCATTGTATGGCCTAGAAGATACAATGATACTAATAAGAAATGTACATTTCCTTTATTTTTAATATACTATTTGATCCATTAAAATAGTATATAACTATTACCCTAAAATTTAGAAGAAAAAGTTAATTTTGTGAAGCAATTATTCTTGCTTCTTCACAATAGAAAAGATCTCTTTCTCTAACTCTAACCAGAGGCTGAGTTCTTGGATGTAGGACCCCAATGATAGGAATTTAAAGGTCTCAGCCAAGCTCTCCTGTGTTCCACTGTTCCCTTTGGCAGGTCTTCTCTTGTCCCATTACTGCAGCTCTAGGCCCTCTCTTTCTCTCAACTCCAACCCTAACCCTCACCATAACCAGGGGCTGAGTGTAGGACAGGGGACCCCAGCCAGCGCCCAAACCAAGCAGTTTTGCAGTCAAGTTTTTGTTGTACCTCTGTTACCATTCACTTTGACAGTCCTCTTCTAACTTCTTCAACTGGAGCTTTGTGCTCTCACCCCTAGCTCTCACCCTAATCGTAGTCCTAACTGGAGGCTGAACTTAACACAAGGCCTCATAAGCCAGTGCCAGGACCAAAAAGTTCTTGCAATCAAGTTTTGCTTGCACCTCACCCTTTCCTTTGACAGTGCCTTGTTAACTCCCCTGCAACTAGCTAGAGCTCTAGGTTTTCTCTTTTTATCATCTCTAACCTTAACTCATAAGCTGAGCCTTAGACCAGGCCCTTAAGCCAATGGCTACATTAGAAGATCTTGCAGCTAATTTCTCTTGATTCCTTATTCTTTCCTTTGGAAGCCACTTTTCAGCCACACTGCAACTGGAGCTCTAGGCTGTCTCTAATCTTAACCCTAAAAATAAATATAAACATCGACTGAGTCTTGGACAAGGCCATGTAGTCATTGCCGACACTAGAAAGATCTTGCAGCCAAGCTCTCTTTGCAGCCTAGACCTTCTTTGGTATGTTCTTTGCAGCCCCCCTCCAAGTGGAGCTCTAGGCTTTTCTCTCAATCCTACCCTGGGAATAAATCTAAAGTCTAAAATCTGAGACTTTTCTAAGTCTCAGAAAAGACCAAAAAACTTCTGAAACCAAAAATCTCTCGTAGCAATGTTCTCCTGTTGCCCTACTATTTCTCTTGTTCAGCCTCTAACCACCCCAACTCCAAGGGATGATGGAGATTCAGTCTTTCCTTAAATGATAAAACTGAGACTAAACCTAACTGTAATCTCTATCAGTATTCTGAGATTCATCCCAGGCCTCCCTGCAGCCACTGCACACTCCAAAACATTCTTGTAGCCATATTCCCTTTTCTCCCCTTTGTCAACTCCTTCGTCAGCTCCTTTCCAGTCCCATCTCCAACTGCAGTTATATGATGTCCCTTTCCATACCCCCAAGCCTTACCTTAATTTTTCCCCAGCAGTATTGGCCATAGGGAAAATCAATACATCTCTGACATTTATTTTCGGTGTTCAGGTTCCAGTGTGTGCTTTTACCCTTTGACTCCTGAAGAGAGAGAGAAGAAAAAAAAAATAAGAAGGATCATGGGAGCAGGCTGGAGAATTAATGTTCATAAGACTCCACAAGCTATGATTTCTTAAAAGTGGCTACACCACACAGAATTCTATCCTAAGAATATGAGAACTACTCAGATTTTCATAAGCACGTAAGATGTCTGTAAATATCCAGAGATTAGGCTTTGGTAAATCTGCATATTTGAAAACTGTCCCAATCTTACAGCCCTTTGAATCATTATCATATTAACAATTCACATAGTTCTAATACATTGAGTAATTCATCATTTCCTAAATGTCCTTTCTAATTCCTATTAAAGTCAATGTCAGTTTTGCCTTTGAATGTGGTAACAATGCCCAGTTAAGACAGCTATTAAGTGTCTTTCCCACTGTTATAGTAATGAGCAAAGCTACAATAAGTGAGAGCCCAGTCCTGAAGAGCTAAAGAGAGAGAAAATATTCCAAAAATGTGATATGTTCCCATTTCACAGATGGGAGAAGAATCAAAGAGAGATTTATAGCATGTTTACACAGATGGGTGCAGTCAGAATCAGCTGTGATCCAGAAGCCTTATTGCTGCATTAGTTCATTGTGAGTGAACTAATTAGGATTTTGACAGTCTTTTCTTGGGTGAGTCTAGTTGTGGCCTCTTCAAACTTTACTGCCACCAGCTGTCTGCTTTACACTTCTATCAGAGATTACTGCCCCTACATCTGGTTCAGCAGATGTGCTCATGCATCAGCTGCTCCATTTCACAGTTCAGCATCTTAGTTTCAACCTCACTGAAAGCAGGTATATTCTAAAATATGGAAATGTGAACTGGAGTGGCTGAAACACGTTTGTACCTATCAGGTTTACTGCTGGGGCAGTGACTTCCAGTGCAGGAGTGAGAGACAGAAATAGCTGAAGACTCCAAAAGCAGGGGATGTCTGTCAGCGTGGGGACATTTGGGCATGTGGCTCCCAGATGGGAGCTAKCTCACTTCCAGCCAGCTCGGACCACAGCAGAGGAACTCATATCTGCTGGCCTCCATCCATTTGGGTATGTCTAGAATTACTATCCCAGGTGACGCAAGAAGCTGGTGGCAAAAACACATCTCTGTTTGTCTCAGTTTCCACAACCTGAACTCTTCGAAGAGAGATCACACTGAAAAGTCAGATTTACAAAAGAGGAATGTATTTACAAACCTCTTTCCTCTACCAGAATATGTATGTTCAGCAGTGTATGTATCCAAACAATAATGAAGAGAATCACACTGTGGTTGTACTCAAACGTGTATTGTCCTCAGTCTTCATATCCCTAACTATTTTTCTCCAAAGGTTAAGTTGTGAATAGGGAGAAGAACCAAAGTCTCAGTGAAGAGTCCAAACACCCTGGGAATGACTTTTTTCTAGAAATTATTCCTTCATTTCCAGGGTCCAGGGTAATATTGAACTCTCTGGGCAACTTTTGCAAAAGCTTGTGGGTTTGTTTTGAGGTAGAGAGCAAAAGGGAGAAGAGGGGAGCTTTTTTTGTTGTCTCTTAAACTGAAATAGTGTGTTTTTGAGGTTTTATAACTCTATTTTATAAATATAAATTGCCACAGCTTTGATAACAAGTGCCAATACTAAATATCCTTTTTCTTCATCTAGATCAARTACATATTTTCTCCTCTTTCCTTATAATTCCCCAAAGCCTTGCTTCCTTTCRCATTCTGCTCCCCACTCTACCTGTCTACTTTCAAATTAGTCACAGGCTCAGCTTTAGCTCACTCATATTTCCCATAAAGGAGTCCGGAACCACTCCGACTTGAGTGTCCCAAATAATAAACAATTTCTCCTGCAAGTCATTTTCCTTTTCAAATCTGAAATCTCTCTATCTTATCCCAGAGTTTGCAAAAAGGTCTTTTTTTTCCCCATTTGCATTAGCCCTTCCTGCTGTAGTACTTAGAGAAGGCTCCAAACTGCAATAAGTTGAATCTACAGTGAGTCCCCTCAGATCTCATAAAACGTTTGGGCCTGCAATTATGGGCCATCTATCATGGAAGGCATTTTGGGGACAATGCACTGTCTGGGCCTATTGACATCCATGCTCAGTCCTCACTTGCACCACTAGCTCCTCTTTGATCTTGGGGAATTCATACAACATTTCTGTGACTCACCTTGTCATCCTGCTTATCTGTGGAGAGTACAAACCTATCGGATAAGACCCACYCCTCACTGTATGTATGTAACACCATGCATTACATTGTGTCTGGAATGACTGCGACTGCCCTTTGTTATACTTAGAGACATTCAGACAATAAGGGCATAGGAAGAACACTTAAATTTTTATTATYTTCCTTTTTAACTACTTTTATACCTCTGTTCCTATTTCCTCCGTTCCTTCCCATAACATTGTCCTTCAATTTCTTCCTGCAAGACAATAATGTGCCTGAGTCTGTAATGCATTATCTTCTCATAAAGGGTTATGTAATATTTTATATGCAGGATGCTGTATGAAAATAAATTGCATTACTGTACTGTATTAGGAAACTTTATCATAGACAGAAGGCATATTGCATCCTGTTTTTCTTGGAGGCTGAAGCAATGAAACAGCATTAAAGATGGATCTACACATCAGACTCTTGAGTAGGGCTGCAATATTTGTCATTTAGGTTACTAAATTCCATCATTGCTTAATATTCTAATTAATTCACTAACAGTCTATGTATGGAGCTTTTTGTCTGAGCATTTTTTCTTTCCTCTAAGGCCTCAGTTATGCTGCTAAGAGACGCTGCATCAAGCACAAGTTTTACTGCAATGTTAAACTATATAAGGTCAGTCACCATATGTCTTGATCCTATGTAGTTTACTACACCATAATATTAACATGTCTTCTCTTCAGTGTTTTATTTTTCCTCCAAATAGTCAAAATATATTAATTCCCTATAGGTTATAACCCCATACCCTCTTAGCAATGAAGACAAGCTCTGAGATTTTGCCAGTCTCAGTTACTGTAAGACAGGGTAGCTGTGCTTGCTCCAGTCAGCTTAATATCTCTCTAATATAAACTAGCCAAACGTTCCAGCAAAATGACGGTATGCAGATGCAGTGTGAGACACAGGTCAACACAAAAAAATGACTAGAGCGCTTTCCGAATTTGATCATATGAAATACTGAGCCATTAAAAAGCCCAAGATCTATGATAATCAATGTCGTTTAACAGATTCTACAGTCAGGACAGGGACTAAAAGCTGTACATCTCCCTGCCCTTGCGGCCATGCAAACACAGCGTCAACATGCTGCAGATGCTTCTCCTTCATACACGACAAATGGTCATTCACAAATGACTCTTAGCAGGTTGTGCTAGCTTTATTGAAGACTCCGATCACCTATCACTGTATCGACCTCTTGCTATAATTCAAGTGGCTCATAAATACTGCCCGTTCCCCCAGTGTTTGTTTCGCAGAAGGCCAAAACGAATGAACAGATTCCAGGTGAAATGTGTGTTTTTCAGGACTTAGCTGCGGTTCTGACTGGGCAAAACTGCATCAGAAACTTCGTCATTCTAAGTGCAAAAGCCCTGCCTGAGACAGTGAAGCTTTATCTTTTCGCACTGGGTGAGTGTAAATAAATGTCTCTCTCTTTTTTTTTTTTTTTTTTTTTCCCCCCAGAAAAGTGATGAAATTAAAAAATTTCTAAGGTAAATCTTCCAAATATTTTATACAGTGATGATTTCTGATTATTAACTTGATATCTTCTTAACATTAATGTGGTATACACACAGCTAGTAGGTTCCTCCAGTATCTGGAATCCTTGCAATTCTTTGGATTTTGGCCTTATGTTTATTAGTCCTCTAAGTTTATAGAGAGACTTTATGTCATTTTTAGTCTTCCCATGCAAACCTATTTTTTTTGTCTATGTCTTTTTTGGGGGGTGGGGGGCACATGTGGGAACTGAATTCTTTTTTGCAGGTGCAAAATAAGCACAAATAACATGTAAGCAGATGGTCTAGCATCCTTTTCCCCCATCTTTATTAGAGCCAAGCATTTTAAGACAGATATTCTTCCAAACAAATATTTTCTGTCTTGAAAATAAGCCATATACTCCATACATACGCCTAAAGCACTAGCAGACTAACTAGCAAAAGGAAAAAGCCAACTTTGTTGATTTCTTGAAGCTAGTTTTCCAGGGCCATTAGCTGAAATCCAAATTCTTTTTGTCAGTGAAGGTGTTCTCCTAATGTAGCAGATTTAATATGCTCTTGACTCTAAAAGGACTTTGAAAATTAGCAGTATGATATGYATAGATAGACAGATATTTATCTTCTCATATACAGATATATATATGTAGAAGGAAGTATACATACTTATATATTATAGTAGGAATAGGAAACAGAGAACCATGATTGCTTCTGGAATTTAGGATAGCTGAACCGCTGTTATTGGTCTAAATGTTTTCCTTTCTCACTGCTTTCACCTTCTTTCTTTTCCTTTCTTTCATTTCCTCTACTAATATCCAGCTACAGTTTCTACAGCAGATTATTTGGTCCCTTTTCACTAAATTCAGTAAATTCAGGATAGACCTGTAGAATAACAGTTCCTGATTTTTTGGTTTATTTTATTGCACTCCATTTCCAGCTGCGAGCCAGATTCCCACCATCGCCAGCAAGGAAATATAKGCTGAGCTGATGTGACACCCTCAGGGCAGAGGTAAGCTTGGTGTGGAGCTCCAGGAATCACAATTTCCTCTGAAAAACTGGATCCAGCTGCCATCTTTCCATTTAGAAGCCTCCTTTAGTCCCAGTACTTTCCTGCCAAATCTGTCTTGAGAAAATGCAACGGACTTGAGAATTTCCTGGGACCACAGACTGTACCTCGAATGCTGGAGAGCTTGTTAGGCCCGTTCCCTGGCGACCTCAAAACTATTTTCTATCTCTGATTTTTCAGAAACTTTACAGCAGGTTGGATTAGATAAYTGAGTCTCTCACACCTGCTGAAATCTTCTGGTGGATACCAATGAATAAAATCAAAGTTTATGCGCAGAAAAAAGAAAACATTTATATTTCATGTTTGAACGAGCACCAACAGATGCTACAGGAAGATTCTCGTTAAATCATTTTGTTCAGCATTCARCTTAGGGTTCCTCATTTTCCTTCCTTTGATGCGATTTGGAGTTTTTAGGTTTGCAAGGAACATACACATATATATTCTTTTAGGTTTATATAAGAAATTTCATGCCATAATTCATTGTTATTATAGGAACATAGGTCACTAATGATGGTACCACTCCTTCCTTTCTGTGGTAAATTGTAGTTCTTTGGCTATCATACTGAAAGTAGTAACCCAGTTATCAGGTTATAAGGTTAGATTTTTTAATACAATATTTCTGTGTGATTTAGGAAGCACTTTCTAGCCTGATTTTCTACAGCATGGGAGTATTGCACAGTTTTTAGCAATTTTCAGATTAGTATCCTGTAAAAATAATAAAATATCAACAGATATCAACCATGTCATACCATTTTTTAAAGGTTGATTTTTGTTGTTTTCAGGATAAGTACATTTCTACTTGAGTCAAAAATAGCGGTGAACCAAGTGTTTGACATTTGTGCTACTTAATGAAAACATTATGTCATGAGAAACTTATTATTGCCTTTGTCCCTCATTTCATTCAGAAGAAGGAAAAACCTTTTGAATGAGTTTTGAAGTTCGTGCAGTGAAGTAGTTTTACAGAGGTATACAGGTATACCTATATTAAAAATGGCTTGAAATATGACAGTTTCCTAAAAATCAAAAATTGCCAATGAATGATTTTGAGAAAAAAGCTTACAGTCCTGAAAAGATAGGGATTATAGCTTTGCAATCAYTTTAAGTTGAAATAATTGTGGAAAAGTGAAATAATCATTGGTTGCAAAGGGGTATTCCCACCACCAGCTCTGTTCCTGGTTAGTCAACTACTGATACCTATACAGCAAGTATGGATCCAGCTGGAAAACAATTTGTTCTTTTAATTTTTTAAAAAATCAAGTTAGTTAAATTTACTTAATGGTGTTGTAAAAACCCAGTTCCTTGGGTGAATAGCTGAGATGAGTGTGTATCCCAGGAATCAGAGCATTCAGAAATTCCCCTGCAGCTACGGATGAAAGGCACAGACAAGCCCACTGCAAAAGGTGAACAGAAACATGCTATCAGATAAAGGGATGTAAGCTGCTATAATCCCACCTGGAAAACTGGGGTCCCCCAGATATATACATTCCTACATATATGTGTGCGTGTGTGTGTGTGTGTGTGTGTGTGTGTGTGTACATCCTGTACCGCTGTCCTGGCAGTGACTAGCAGCAGTGACAGCAGTGATCAGTAACAATCAGAAAAAAAGTAGGAGGGAAGGGGGCTATTTCTTAATCGCTCCAAGTTCTTCTCTGGCCCCAGCTGTCTCTCCTTACTTCATCATCATCAAAAAAAAAAAAAAAAAAAAAAAAAAAAAAAACCTACTAAATCTGGGTCTTTTGTTCTCAGTGCATTCTTAACAAATTTATTCAATTATTTATGCTAATAGTCATGATCTGTATCTAGTTATAGCTATGTAAACTCAAGATAGCTTCAGATTTACGTATACCTACTATAGCAGAACTGGGCTCATACGAACTGATATGGATTGTCTGCTTAGCTCCTATGTCAGGCACTATGTAAATTTTGTAATGATTCATATTGTACTTAAACCTGTAAAATTTATTCCTGCAATAACCTTATCAGTTAAAAGATGGGTGCGGACAGGAAGTAAAAATATATCTCCTTCCCACCCTACATAAACTCCCTCTCATCTGTGGATTGCCAACAGCCAAAAGATGGTTTTTATCAATTGAAAAGAGGAAAAAATATTCTGAAGGCTGACAGATAAGGGGTTTGGGTGCCTGCAGGGCAGATTAAAGCAGGGTGGGCAGGGTGGGACTGGCCTTTAGTGAATAGAAGCGAGGACCTCCGGGGTATGTAACTACCTTGAAGCACACAACGAGCAAAGCTTTGCCTTCAGACTCCGCAGGCAGTTGTTCTGCAGACATTTTGGTGGACGATTCTCACTACAGTTTYGTTTTCGCTTCAGAAATGAAAATTTAGCTTTTTCATGTTAGTAATTTTCATTAAGATCATGAATACCTAATACGTGACCTGGCTTTCAAGGGGATATATAGATTCTGTTCTATCTGTCAAGGTCTCTGTCCGTGTAATCTAAGCAAAGAGCCTATTTAGTAATTCTGCTACTAACCTGCTTTGTGGCTTTGGGAACCTCACTTGGCTTTATCTTCCTCATAAAGAAGCTTATTCATCTGTAAAATGAGGATAATAATATTTCTCTACCTAAAGAGTGTTGGGAGGCTTATTTTGCTAATGTTTGTGGAGTGTTTTGAGATCCTTATATTGAAAGCACTATAAAAATGCAAAGTATTACTTAATCCCCTGGGCCTGCTATTATTTAAACACATTGGTTATTGTTTTACACTATTTATCTTTTTCCTTTATGTTATTTTTAATACAATATCGTTATTGCTGTTTTACCATTATATGAATGTGACACAGGAATTAATCTTTCTCTACTGAATATTATTTACACTTAGCAACACAAGTTTGGTGAATAGGATTTACTTGGCAACTGAACAGTAACATGATTGCAATCAATTGCAAGGCAGTAACAGCTGATAATGCAATACTAACGAATCTTATCGCTGAATATCTTATGGCCAAATTGGCTATACAAGTTCTAGTGGCATGCTTAYAGCCTTTAACGCAACGGAAAGTTATTAGGGAATATACAAATGCTCTGCACATATAAATGTGATTTGCTAAAAGCCTCAACCGAGGCAGAATAAAAGTTCTTCCTTTTAAACTCTAATTGGAAGTTAACCTTTAGCTCACAAATCCCAGTAAAGGAAATGGCTTTTCTAATCTTATTTGCTCTTTATGGTTCTACAACATTACGTTGTTATTTCTGAATTATTTTTTATTTTTTCATAGTTGACATTAAGAATGCCAACATGACACACGAGATGAGTGATAATTTAAGCATTTAAGAATTGTCCTAAAAGGCAGACCAAAGGTTCACTTAGTCCAATAGTTTGTCTCTAACAATAGCCACTGTCAGATCCTTTCACAGGTTTATATCGTTCACATTTTCCATAATTTTTAATGTCAAAAAGGATCACTATGATCATCATTATGACTACATGAATAGTTGTTGCCATTGTGTGGTAATATCATCATGTCTGAAAATGCCTAATCTTTGCTAAATACTGTGATTAAAAAAAAAAAAAAAAAGAATTTACTTTTAATAGTGTGAGTTTTTAACCTATTATTTTAATTGAATATCCCTGTATTAATGATAAAAAGGAGGACATGCTAACCGGTACTATCTTTTCCACTGTTTTGGACGTTTCTCTATTCCTCTTATATACTGATTTTGACTTGCTACCCTTAATGCTGTCATCTTGCTCCTGCATTTTTTATTGACATTTCAGTCTCTGAGAGTGTCTCATATTTACTAGCTGAAAGAATAGGCCTATTACATGCAAGCACCATTTGTAGTAAAAGGAGACAAGTGCCAAGTATCCATTCAGGTTCTCTCTTACATATACATTTCATCTCCTTAATTGCTCCTTAGCTYTCTCAGTTTCATGATTTATCCTTTAAAAAAAAATGTATATATATATATTTAGATTTCCTCTTCTGGTTTGTTCTTTAAGTCCTTTTGCTCTTTAAATTGTCTCATAAATTTTACTCCATAATATGGTTGCCATTGTTTAGATGTCTCCCCAGGGGGTTCACTGGGACTGCATTTCTGTTTTCTGAAGGTTATTTCTTGGGTTAAGAAATCTATTTGCTCTTTATCCGGAGAAGATTTTTTTCTTTTCTTTCCTGTTACTTTGTTCTTTTGTTGATTTCAGGATTATCCTTTTTTTTTAACTTTTTTTTTATTTTTTTTTTATGTTTTCAGTCCAGTTCTGTCCATCATGTTGATAGATTTCTTCTGAACTTAAGTATTGGAATTCCACAATTATTTAAGCAGGTATAAAGACTTAAATCAGAAAATAATCAAACTTATATTTAAATCCCATTGACCTAATGCATRTCAGTGATTTGCTGAATTAGTCCTAAGTGCAAGCAATAAGTGAGTCCTAAATGGGAACAATAATGTTTCTGTGATAGCACTTTCCTAGAGATGGAGAAATGGCTTGGGTGGAGTATTGCTTAATAGCCTTTATTCTCTCTGGATTTCCTTGTTTTATGTTTCTGTATAGTCCATTTTTAACTATCATTATTCATGATTTGTACATCTTCTYTTGAAACACCTAGCCAGTGTCAGATCAGGTATTAGAATCTGTGGGACACTGATCTGRTCCATGAAGGCAATTTTGGCATTCATAAATTCAGTGGATTATCATCAGATTTCTTGCACAGGAAAAGAATAACATGAGTATGGATCGAATTAAAAATGAATGTAAAAGTAAGATGAAACACCAGCAAGAAAGTTTATCTCAACTGAGTATAAATGCTGCTGTAAAGAAACTTTTTCCTCTTCTCTAAGTCTTTTCTACCCTTTTTTTCCTTTTACAACTCGTTAATATTTAGATGTCTTCAAATAATTTCTCAAATAATTCTCCAAATAATTCTTGGCTTGCTGCTCACAGTAGTACCACTGACAGATGTAGGATAGTAAGTGCTGAGCCTGCTACAGATACTTCCAAGATTGGTTCTTATGACCGTGCACCCTGAAGCCAAGCAAGAACCTAATCTCTTTGTGAAAGGCACCATGGCAGTKTTCATTCAATGGTGAACCGTGCTGTGGTTTCAGATCCTGATTTTGCCACAGGCTTGTGGAATCCCCTTGAGCAAATAATTTTGTCTTTCTGGTCTTCAGATTCCACTTTTAATCATCTGCACTAAACTTCTGTTGTCATTCTTGTTATCACTCATCCACTGTTACAGAGTTTTTCCTAATGTAACCTGATGTAAGCAAGGAAAAAGTTTGGCCAAGCATGTTAAGTCAGCTATATATAGCATAGACCAGCTTCACCTTTCTGTAAATGAGAAGAATTGGTTTTATTTCCTGGATACTTTCTTATTTACATTCGCTCAGTGAAGTTATGCCACTTTACAAAAACTGAAGATTTGGCTGTAAGTGTTTTAAGTACTAGTTGTTATTTGTAGGCTACACTATGGTGAGGAGATAACACAATTAGCTGATAATGAAGATTTTCATTGATGCTATTATGGAACACAGCTGGCCCTCATTAATTATTAAGATAATCATTTTATAATTATACACAGAACAGCCAAGGTACATGGAGTCAATATCATGTGTTATGTTTATTCCTCCTGTCTTTTAACACACCCAAGGCCTGAGGACAGCTAATGACACACCTGCTAAGAGGTATTGATTACATGAATAACAACAAACAGAAATGTTTGATGGGGAAAAATAATTCAAAGCAYCAGTAAAGTGTTACTAAGACTGTGAACTAAAAGAACACAGAAAATAAAGCAGCAACACATATTTTTGTAAAAAATAAAAAAAAAGAAAAAAGAAAAAGAGAAAATAAAGGATGACTCTTGTTTGAGAGAACATTTCTTTTCCTATTTAGACAACGTGGAAATAATGCCCAACCCTTTGTGCAGCCTGAGTAAATAGTGAGGAATGCCATCTTACCCTGGATAAAGTGAGTTTGCAGGTCATCTCGCTCCACCATGACTTTCTAAGGATCCATAACCATTTTACTGGAAATTAATAGATGGACCYCTGGGAGCAAGACCTGAGTCTGTAGACAAGCCTTGTGAAAGAATACTAATTAAAGGATAAGAAAGACGGCATCTCAGTTACAGTGAACGATAAGGATATCAAATGCTTTAACCCAATAAGCAATCCCTCGCTTTGTTTTGGTTCCCGATTTTGCCACTGTTTGATTTTAGGCAAATCATTTATTTTCAATTTCCTGCATCTCTAATATAGGAGATACACTATTTTTGCCTAYATCGCAGTTGAAAATTTCCCTTACTAAACCACCTGACAAAATCTTCRTCTCACCAAGAGCTGCAAGATGTATCTGAAAGCCAAGAGAAGAAAGAGCTTGGAGAGTAATTTTCAAGCAGGTGTTGCYAACAATTTTCAGGGAAGTTTGCTCTTCTTGCTCATTTTGAACAGCACGAACATGAACAGGAGTYCCAGAGCAACCTTGAAATTTCAGCAACAGCACCACTTGCTACCTTATTGCCTTCCACCTCTAGTGCAGTCCTATTGCTARTCAAATGACACCGTCCTGACTGCTGGAAAGGCACCGAGTGATTGCGAATCASCATTTGGGTACTACTGTGATACAAGGCATCTTATGTATTCATTCATTAGTTCTGTGAGTTATGTGAGGTGCTTAACTGCTATTGCTATATGGCAAGCTAAGAAATATTTGAGCACTTGAGTGAAAGCCCATAATAATCTATTTTCCACATGGAAAACATTCTAAAATGGACAAAAAAGCCCATTCCTGTTTTTCCTGAAGCCAGTACCACTCAAGGATTTTCTTGATTTGCAAGATTGAATTGCTTCTGAAGAGTTTACTCATCAAATATTGTCTATGGACATTTGCTYTCAGGGAGACAAAATTCGAGGTGATAGATGTGGCTAGACATTCGAATCAACTGCTGTGCAATATTCGATAAGTATGGATTTTTTTCATCAACTGTATCAAATGAAACATCATGAAAAGAAAATCAAAGATCACTGTCACAT
This sequence comes from Rhea americana, assembly GCF_003343005.1. Lineage (NCBI taxonomy): Eukaryota > Metazoa > Chordata > Aves > Rheiformes > Rheidae > Rhea > Rhea americana. The sequence goes on from NW_028186646.1 coordinate 1,300,208, forward strand.
GACAGTTTGATCGTAATACACCTTGAAAAAGGTCAAATGAAGGATGATTTTTTAATTGGTTGTTTTACTTTAGTTCTTTCTATTCTCTGTTCTGTTGAAACATAATGATGTAGAAAGACCAATTTTATTTGCCTATGCCAGGGAACTGCTTCAGTATCGAATCTCATTTGTATAGCTGATAATGTATTTTCTCATTATGTTCCTTCCATTGGGCTACAGGCTTTTGAAATAGTTGCAAGTACAAAGAAGTTGAATTAAGCAAGCTACTGGAGTGCTTATGCTTACAGAACACATCGACCMTACGTGATATTCACAGGCTAGACCTAGAGACACTAAACAAGAATTTCCACATAGTAAGATTGATTTGTAAAATCAAATTTCAGAATGCATGGAAAACAGTAGATTTGGTAGAGGTTTCATATCAGGTAACTACTGCTTTCAGCTGAAATACCCTAATTTTGCTAGAGTAAGAGATAGCAGAAATAGGATGATGCAACTGCAATAGTAGCTTGCAGTGGAGTAGAATACAAATCAGAATGCCCATTCCTTTTCTTCCACTAGCAATGATCTGACTGCTGAGATGGAATGGCATGTCTCTATATTGAATTAATATTTTGTACTGAATTCAGCTAAAGTAGCTGCTCTGTACAGGAATAATTCTTGAAACCTTATTGAAGGTTAACATTGAGAAGGCACGAAAAGAGCTTCTGACTTGTTGGCTYATCCATGTGGAAAAATATTCTTTCTATACCGATGCTAATAGGGAGTGCAGAAAGGATCTGGGAAGGATCTGATCTAGGCCGAAGTCACTGTCTGTATGARTGCAAGTGCAAAGCACATACTTAAGAGCTGAATTCTGTGCTGTGTATGGAGACAGTGATATAGAAGGAGGAMTTTGCTGGAGAATTCACCTCATTCAAAAAGCAAGTTTTTTTTGATATCACAATAAGGGTAAGATTAGACATTAGGAACTTCTGTTTTTGAAGATCTCTAAGTCTGGAGTGATTTAAGATTGCAGACAGTCTTAAGGTGATTAGGAAATGCCTTTTCTATACCATGCTTTTCTATTCCATGCTTTTCCATCACCTYGTCACCAAAGATACTAACCACCTGGAATTTTGGAAGAATGTTTGGGAATTCAGAAACTGTCCAGCCACAATTTATGGGGACTGTACCCRAAGTTTCAAAAAAGGAAAGGAGAATGTTCCACAGAAGAGCAGACTTTAAGACTGAAGGAGAAGACTAAGTAGATCTGTCACATTTGTAACAGAAAGTGTATGAATATGGGTGTGATCCAGATTCTCTAGTTTTGGAAGGAATGGTTAAAAATGTAATTTACAGTCTTTACTTTGATATGCAAAATACTTATTGGTACAATGCCTTAATCTTTTACATCAACTGACCACATCTTCCAATGAGTTCCAAGAAAGCAGCTGCAACACACTCCTCATCTGACCTTTGGGATGTTTGAATAAATTATAGAGAAAAATAAGTTACAGCCAACTGTAACTGCAAAGTGAGAATGTATTGAATTACTCAGAAGAGACAGATCTGACTTACTTTCATTGTGAAAGTCTCATCTCATGCCATCAGCCTAATCAGAGTTGAGGATATTGGGAATTCTCTCTCTTAATTATCCATCTTTCTCTTATTTTGGGGTTTAGATAAGCTTTTTGTTAGCTTCTATAATGATATATATAATCTTAAATCTCATACTGAAATTATGTGTAAATCCTTAAATGACCTCGAGTTTGGAAAAGGTTTTCACTTCACCGATTTAGCCAGAATTGACAATATATCCTTCTTTTGTCTTTAAAACAAAGGCTACTACCTACATACTTCACTTCTAGGGAAATCTTTCTATTAYAGTTCATCACTCTCAGATGGAGATAGACTACACTCAGTGTTTAACAGGAAATAATGTGGGCACCTTCAGGCTCTCTCTCAAAACAGGTTCAATACAGGAAAAAAGGAAGAAGACTGCAGCAAGTGTTCTGCCTTCTTTGCTGCATCTACTACTTCTCARATGATATTTTGCATCACAAAAACCTTTTTTTCACTCAGAGTTAAAAATCCCATATTGAGCYATCTCAGTCACAATACTAATCAGTACTATAATCTACTAGCTATCTTTGGTGCTTATTTAAGTACCTTACTATGTTCCTCAGCACATTATCCTTAGACGGTTCACCCACAGTACAGATTACCTGTGCAGTAGACACAGGAACACTGGAGGTAGATCTAAGTAAGCATCAATTTGGAAGTGATGTAACTGTGTTCAAGCAGAACTGCGCAGGATGGACTGAATGTCTCAGGTCCAGGCGGTTTGAGAGTCTCTGCTCTCCACAGTCCACAGCATCACAGATCTTTCTCGTCTCCATTTACTCAATGTATCTATGTTTAGTATACAGCTTCTGCTACTTTAGCTTTCTCTGGATTATGCCACCCCTCTGTCATTGCTATTAACTGAGCACTGACTGCACACTTATTTTACAAATGGTGAACTGAAGGCCAGAGAGGGGAAATAAATTGCCCAAGGACACACAGCAATTCTATGCCAAAGTCAGGGAAACACTGAAGCACATGAATTATTTAAATAATCTTCTATTTAAACTGCAGATTTATTCACAGAAACATGCAGTGTGCAAGACAGTGGAAGCTTGAACCAGTTCATCTAAAGGTGTAGAGAGGCGGAGTGTGTTTTCATGGGGTTTGTTTTCCAGCTTGACTCCAGTTTGTTGGTCCTGTGTTGTGCTCGAGATAAAACACCTGTGTTTCAGGAAGGCTTGCTKGCATGGACCTCAGCCGCATGAAGAGGGTTAGACTGAACGCACAGCCCAGCTGCCTCACGAACARCCACCTCCGGTGCCTCTGAACTGCACTTGCACCCAAACCTCCTGTTTCAGTATCCACACGGACAGAGGATGTTGGATCTGTTGGCATCTGTCTTTAGGAAGGTATTCTTTGTGTCCTCTATGTTTTGGCTGTGATTCTTGAATCTGCATGACACTGGGAGGCACACATGTGCCTCCCTCCACCTTACTGGCTGCAGTCCCTCTGTGGTTGCTTTCCATTAGGATTATCTCCTTTTAAGTACAATAATAATGAAGGGCAAGCACATTGCTTTCTGTATCCTCAAATCTGACTAAGGGCAAATATTTATGGCCTTGTTCATAATTGCAGACTGCCTGTAATTACATTTATATATTAACGTTATATTTTCCATGCAGCATTAATAGAAATAAAGATAATAAAAGTACTAGCTCTCTTAATGCTGAAGCTATGGGATTATCCTTATGTATTGTTCCTTAGAAACCAGGAATTATACACAGTCTCTTGGCTGTGTATAATTTGTATGGTCTGGCATTTCTCTGGCAGCTGATCAAAATTTGACTCCAAACAGGCTAAGCCCCACGTCTAACAGAAAGAATAGCACCGCTTCACCATTGCAACACGCGTAGAGTCTGATGCAGCAGCCACTATCYGAGCAGCTCCTGCAGAGCCATCAAGTTTGGGTCAGCTCACAGCATCCCTTTCCCCACTGTGGCCTGAGAACAGCTCATAGAAATTAGTGAACTCACGGTCACGGAAACACCACCTTGCAGCTAAAGTCTCAGAACTGCTCCTTCCTACTGTTAATCCTCACTGAGGACTCTGACAGCAAACTCCAGCCTGGAACAAACACAAATGGGCTCTGGCAGTGGAAAGAGCAGCTTCCCATCCACTGCAGGTGGACAAATCCAAAACATTTGCCTCCCCACAGAAAGCAGCAGTGCATAACAAACAAGGAGACTTTAACCTTATCTGACAGGTGCTTCTACATGCTACAACTGCTGCTTGCTAATCATACAAATTAATATAAATGCCTTGAAAGAAAGTTTCTTTTTCCTCTAACATACACATTATCATAAGAGAAGTTTTCTCCTTGCTCTCCATTGTATTCCCATCACTCAATCATGTCTGTGTTTCATGATAAAGATAGGCAAATAAAACAACTATTTAGTTTTCTTAGCTCTCCCTTACTAAATAAGTCATACTCATGCTTATCTCCACAAACACTGTTTTGGCACTTCTTTGTGACTGTCTGTTGCCTGAGGTAAAAAAA
>NW_028186646.1:1304557-1333348 GCF_003343005.1 Rhea americana
AAAAAAAAAAACACTTGAATGTTCTTTCCCCCAAATTAATCAACAGTATGTGAGAAAAGATACTTTTACCTTGTTCATGGTAGAATGTGCAAGGGACAGTTCCACAACAGATTATGTACTGGAACAGATGAAAAGTGATTTATAGTGTAGGAAAGGAGTCATGGGAAAGATGGAGAGAATCAGAGAATGCAATCAGCATCTAGAGGAAAATTGAAGTTCACACTGTGAATGTGGTTTTATAGTAGTTTATGAATCCTGAAYAGTGGCATTGCTTATACTCTGAGCCAGCTATAATCCATAGAAATATTGAAGCTATTACATGCAGAAGATAAGTTTGATACAATAGGGATCTAGACAAGGGATTAATTTGCTTCTCAAGGATGACAGAATTGTGCCATTATTCCAAGTTTACACCATTTTTAAAGAGAGAGAGTTTAGGAGGTACAGGTCACTGGATATAGTTTGAGATCATCTCCAGTTTGTAGATGATTGTGAGGGGACCTGTTAAAAACATTTATTTGATTAACCACATCCTCACTAGTCCCTTTTAAGAGCAAATTTTGTACTGCTCTTGCAACCAGCAGTCAGACTATTCTTCCCCACTTCTTGTCAGCTAGCAATAAAGCAGCAGATGGTGTCCTTCCAAAAATAAATTCATTATAGTTTCATTCTGGGTTTTCTTAAACAATTTAGGGACAGAATTTCAGCTAATGTAAATCAACACAGTGCTACTGAAGCTAATGTAGCTATGACATTTTACACCATCTGAGTATTATGAACTAATATTTTTAACTTTTTGAAGTGAATACCATATCCTTTTTTCCCCACATTTAACTAGTTCTCATGCATTTTATGCTAGACGTCTTACCGAGAATTCATGGCTGGTGCTCCTCAGTATACAATAATTCACAAGCTGTGTCRATTTGTGTATAAGAATAGACTAATTCACTTTGTTAAGTCTCCTCCAGCCGTTATCATTTAATGTTTTTGCTGATCACCATATGAGACTTTAGGACACCCATTAGCTTCCTCTGGTGACACACCGGCCTATTCATGCAAGAATATTTTAAAAGCCACTCTTATCWGAATAACCCTGTGATGCTTATGGTTCTGTGTGCTTAGTTTTCCCCAGTTTCAACCATCAGATGAGGGCAGAAGTCTTCAATTTTATCCTTAGCCTAGACAGATAAATAAGTCTATTAGTAGAGCATCTAAAAAGAAACCACGAGTATTCTTCAGATAAATCAATTAAGACTCTTTTCAGAATTATTATTATGCCCTAGCAATTAGTCATTGTTTAGTCAAGCTGTGCATACTTATCTCTTTTATACATCACTCCTTTCAGCTTCACAATAACTTTTGTTCCTCTCCAAGCTCCCTTCAGCTTATCTGTATTTTCCTGGCAATGTTGTGCCCAGAAGTGAGCATGAGTTKGCTTGCAAATGGAAAGCTGCAAAGTTACAAACAACTACAGAGCTGCAAACCACAAAGTAAGAAGTGTCTGCCTCCCTGTTCCAAATATGAATATTAAAATAGCTAAACACACATTACAAGTAAGCAATACCAGGTGCACAGTATGTACGTAATAATAGCCCAAGAGGGAAGTGGTGATTATCAGATCTACCTTTAACGTTTATCATGTGTCCTCACAGGAACTCCTTTAAATAGTTTTTCATAACGCAGATAAAATTGCTCCACTAACTGCTGTTCCCCCATATGCCTTGCCTTCCGATGTTGGGGAGCATCAAATGTGAAATAGGCTATTTAAAACTCTTTTTTAGCATTCCCAAAATTAACTAGCCTGTTTAGTGCAAACATATGGGGGGTGACCTAGGATATGGAATAAAGCTTCTTAAGCAAAAAATTCATCCAAAAAGAGACGTACGAAAGGAAGCAGGGGCTTTCAGAAAAACAGTAGCATTCATTTATCRGAGCTAGTTCACTGAGGGATCATTGATTTTATTCCTCCCACTTGACAATACAACCGAAGAACAGAGTGATGCTGGGTGCCACAGTAACACCCGAGGTGACACATTTGTGAGGTTTTACCCAGGCTTTTAAGGAACCAAATTCCCAAGCCAGCATGTCATCCTGTTTTTAATCCACACATCTTTTTTTCACACTATCTCAAGATGCTTATGGATCTATTCTGCTCTGATGCCCTATACAACGTCAGATGGCTTTGTTCSTGGTGCCTGCACGTTCCAGCCAGGCTCACGCTTGAGAGCAAGTCTTCTGATAGCTGCCCACAGGTTCACGCTCACATGCTGGGAGCTGCAGGCCTTGGTGGAGGTGGTGCTGTGAGGGGCACTGTGAGGTCCCATATAGGCTTTCRGTCATCTGGTAAAGAACAGTCCTTCTTCTCCTCAAGTTAGACACAGAGTTGCCCATAATTTACCCAATTTCCATTTATCCTAAACCCCTGTTTTGCCATTTGGTAGTGCAAAAGGGGATTCTTAAGGCAAGCATCAAGATGGGAAGAATTCAGTAGTTAACAAATAATCAACAGAGGAACACAATCCTAAAAAATGTCATATCATGATTTTAGTGTTAGAAAAATCTATTCTTTTCCTCAAAAGGCTGTTGATTCTTCCCATGTGTCTGCATCTCAGCCACTTCTGGGTAAAGGGCTTTAATTATTATTTATTTTTAATGGAAAATATAATGGATTTTGCTTCTGATTTTAACTTTGCTTTTGTCTATTTCAGACAAAAAATAATTCCAGATAAAGTGCTACTGGCTGTATAGGCTCTATTGTGTTTTTCATGCACAGAGGCACATTACAGATTAGAAGCAAGTGAAAATGCTTGTTTTGTTTTAGGTTTCATTTTACAGCCAGGATGGTGAATACATCTTTGTATGTCATCAGCCTAGAGTATATCATTTTATGGTTCTCAGAGGTTATTTATAATTGAATTATAGGATGTTTCATGATTATTTGGAATGGTATTTACAGAAGGCAATACTAAGCTCTGAAGCTCAGTTGCTACCAAGAATGTGAAGGAAACACCCTATAATTCATTTTTAAGTACTCTCTAGAAATCATATAATTATACTGTATAACAGAATTGCCAACTGAAGAAATAGAGAATTTTAAATTATTTGTATTATGCTCTTTAACAAAGCTTTTATACATCTACACATTGACATAGAGTATCAATGAAAAGGTAGGTTGAAATATACAGAACTCCAATTTTTGTTTTTAGATTTGATCTTAAGTCAGTGCTGGATCTACACATCAGAAACCTTCCCTGATGAATATTGTAGACAGACTTTGGAGCAAGAAATGCAGAAGGTAGCTTTTTTCTGCCAGAAATGGAAAGCATCTTGTGAGCTCRCATGTGATTTGAACCTGACAGGCTGAGCCATCAAGGGTCGCCTGGGAGACCTTTGCCTGATCTGAGGACGATGGTTTCTGCTCAGCTCCAGGCTGCTCCACGTGCTCTCGCGCGCCCCGTGCTGAGCCCGCGGCATCTGGGCTGCGGGAAGCAGCAGAGCCCGTCCCTCCCCCGGGACCCCCGCCTGCTGGTGCAGGTCAGAGACACCCAGCAGCGCGGCCCCGGCGCTGGCAGCGGGGAGAAGGCTGCATAAAGCTCCCCACACGCTATCCTCGCCTTAAAGCGGTGCTGTAATCTGAGCTTTAAAGATATTTGTAAATTCAACAGCGTTCAACTTTGTTTTCCATCCTGCCCCGTCATACACACACACACACACACACACACAGGATTTCAGAGCTAGAGAAAAGAGCCAGCATTTTTATTCACAAGCCATTGCATGAAATAAATATATAACAGAAAATGGGTATAAATGTCTCTCTTGCTTTTCTTCGTAGCACTAAACAGCAAGAGAGAAGCTTGTATATTCCAATCTGGTAACAAAAACACAATCCTGTTCCTAAACAATATAAATAGCCAGAATCACCACTGATGGCTTTCTTTCTTTCTTTCTTTCTTTTCCGTTTTTTTCCCCCCTTTTCAACTCTCTTGTACGAGATTCGCTTTTGCCTTGTCCTTTGTCTATCAGGACAATAAATAGTCTGGGGCAGGAACAATATATTGTTGTATATTTGTAAAATGCACAGCAAAAAAAGGGCCTTATCTCGACTGGATCCTCAGAAGTCACAGAATGAACTTGATAAATAATAAAAATAACAAATTATCTCAATGTGGAATTATGTTGATTTACCCCATTGAAAACTGGATCCATTCAAACGGAAGTTACTGTCAATATATGGTTGTAAAATTAGCGTATTGCAGTGGAAAGCAGAACCAGTAAGCCCACAGGAAAAGATAATAAATGAAGAAAAAGAGCAGAAAAGAATAAAGACATTCTGTGAGTTGTCCCATATGGGAGTAAAAATACTGGAAATCTGCAAAATCTTGAGTTTGGGGAAATGCTGACATGTTACTTTTGTATTTCTAGTCTGGGATTACCTTTATTAGAGACGATTAATTTGCAGATCTCATGCAAGTCACCCGTGTATGGACTTAGACAACAATTAGAGAAGCAAGTTTTCCTAGAAGAGAGCTGTGAAGGCCTAGGTGTCACCAGGCAGGACAAATGGTACACACCTGATTCGCCCAGCTTTGCTTCAGATGCTGTCAAATTCCCTGTTTATCTCATTGTTAATATCAGGAGGGATTCACCGYTCCCTGAGAAATTCTTCATCTTGCATATATTCCTCAGTAACCGCAGTCCATGCGGCAYTGGTGACAGCTGAGTAAAATAATATATATGGGCTAGAAAGAACACCATTTATACGTGAAGGAAGAGCCGGTGGAGGGCTTCTGAAAGTGCTCGGGAGCTGCAGAACGGGAACCTGACTGTTGTACTCTGCAGATATGATTTTTAATGTCAGATTTCTCCACTGAAGATGTGACCTATTTGTGTGTTTGTACRTGTGCACGTGTAAGAAATTTGCTGCATGCACAGAAAAAGGAAAATTCTAGCAGGAGAAAAGGCAGGTCGGGTTACTCAGGAAATAAAAGATAGGTGCTCAGTGCCTCCTCGGGCGGCAGTTACCGAGAGCAGCGCTGTGAAAGTTAGGCTGGATGCTTGCGGAGTCAGGAGGCATCTGCAGCGGACTGACACCTCGCAGAGAGCAAGGGAAGGATTTGGTCTGATCAGGCTGCACCGCAGCGGCACACCACCTGCGCCGTGTCACGCTGCCTGACACAGAGGGCATGCTCCTGTCACGTAACCTGAGACGTGGGCGTTGGGGAAACACACACGAGGGCCCGCATTTTACCATTTAATAACCAGCAGCTCTAGTGGTCGATGAGATGTATTTCTATTTTTTTCCCTCTAGGAAACAGGTACATTCCTCCTCCACACTAAACTAATCTAACCTAAAAATCCTGTGAAATTTTAATAGATGTTTTCCAGCCAAAATCAGCCCTAAATTCCATTAGACTTTGGATTTCAACCTGCTAAAATATGTGGAAACTATWAAAAATGGTATAATATTTTGAAATAGTCTGGAAAGTTTTGTTTTCATTTTGGTGTGAAACACTTCTGAGTTTTGACTTTCTTCTCTAAATAATGAAGAAAAATTAAAAAGAAAGTAGGGCTTTGATTCTCCCTCTTCTTTCCAAAAAGAAAGAAAATCCCTGTTGTTTCTTATTTTAATGGCAAATTTCAAAAGGAAGAAGATTGTACTATTTTAGTAATGTCAACAAAATGTTCCCTTTCTTCAACAGAGAATACATTGCTGGRGAAAATAATGGCTTGCAGAGACCTTTAAAGATACTGTTGTATCTTATTGCCTGKGCTGTTGATTCATAGGACATCGGGGACCATTTCTGGTGAAATGTTAGGTATATGGGCAGTTTAACCCTGCAGCAGAGTATATTTATTCAAAATGCTTCTGCTGATTTTCTTTGCAATTTGTTATCTGTGGTTTGCTTAAGGTCCAGATGTGCAGCGGGGTAGTTTGGAGCTGCCCTGCCACACAACCTGATTCATCCTCTGTCACAAATCTTGATGCAGAATTGCACAGGGGAATAATACCAGTGCCATCACTTTTGTGATCCCRTACACCAGCGAAAGGCATATCTGTACCTGGCAGATGGGGCAGAGCAGCGGAGCAGCTATGTGGGTGACAGAGGTTTGTGTGGACGGTTCGGGTAKGAGCCAACTGCGCGAATCTCATGCTTCGTACGTGAGACTTGACAAATCTGCCTAGAGCAAATCAGAGTCYGGCCACAAACACATCCCAGAGCTGGTTAAATCGCCCCTTGAAAGACCTTGCCTTGTAGCAAAGAGTTTCAGTGGCCCCGAGACAATCCACTGTCTTCTGCATTCACAGGCAAGCGCGTTTCTGATGATCTTACACAAAACTGTACCTACAACTCCTTGAATCCAGGCTATCCACATCTGAAAATTTGAGGTTGAGAAAACGAATCAGGAGGAGGGAGTAATTAGAGCTGAGATGTCACACTAAATCACAGGCCCTGGTTAGTCAAGCAGCTTGCTTCTGACAGCACCAGTTGGATGCAATGAATAGTGGACAGTGGTGGAGTTTAATATTTTAGCATCTACTTTATTTTGCATGCAGGAGATCAGCCACACATTCACATTTAAATAAGTTTGCAGTTACAAGCAGCATTTTTAGGGGGAGAACTGACTATTGCCTGTCACAAATGGMCACTTTAAACCTCCACAAAGCTGAAGGGGAGATTACAAATAGGACTGTAAGGGAATGAAAAACTATGTAAACCTCATGTGTTTTGAAAAAGCTACCGACGTTTCTACATTTTGTTTGGCTTTGAAGCTTTTATGAGGTGAGGTCACTATTGTAGCAATTCTACTTAGTACAAACAAATAAAAATGAGGACACGGGGGAAAAGATATCACTTAATTTGAGTCCAGCCTGTAATTTGATGTTTAGGGCTGTCACCTGATTGAATGACAGCTCTAATGCTTTTCARATAGTGGGGATCTCAATAGAAAATTCTATGTTAGACTTTGTATATGTATTTGCATATGCATGTGCATATAGCTTAATATTTATATATATTTTATGCACGTGTGTGTGTAGTGATTTAAGAGAACAATATTGTATAAAATAAGAACAGCACACATTATTTATTATCCAAATATATGAACAAAATGAGAATATTTAGTTGTTACACATTTGGAAAACAGAAAAATGACCGTTTCCTCGTGAAAGAYCATGCACAGTTTTCCTGAGTGCCCTTTTCATGTTCTCAGACCACGTTACTGCATGTCTATCCCTGTAAACCTGGGGAGAGACCCACCGATGGCCCCTGCACAGGATCAGCACACTTCCTATTTGGGTGTACTCTTCCTGGTCCAGTGTCTTGTGCTACTGGGCTTGGTGTCAGCGTGCATGTTGTCTGCACTTAGTAAGAGGGAAATAATGTAGAGATTTTACCAAAAGATATAAAGATCTGTTGGGGACAGGCCCCACTATCCCCACGGTAAAATCCAGCTCAATTTGACTTACAGAACATTCAAGGTTCAAGTAGCAGCTCTGCAGCACTAAATACTGCTTAAACTAGGATAGATTTCTTTTYCTCTTTCTTTTCCYTTTTCTTTTCCTTTGGTTTTCATAAATAAAAGAAAAGGAAGCTTTTTAAAAGAATTTTAATTACAACTAGACTTTCACTACACCTTGTAATTCTAACAAGCAATCAGCTGAGGCGTATGTTTTAGGATTACTACAATATGCCCTTTGCTAAAGCACTGCAGTGGGATGCTGTCTGAAACTTGATTTCATCTAGGCATGTACAACTAACCTACTCCACCAGCACGATTCTGCAATACAATTGAATATTAAATTATTAATTATTATTGGTTACCAACACTATGTTTAATAATCTAATAAGTGTTGAACTTTAATATATTCAGTGCTGAATATTACATTACTGAATATAATGGAATCAATATTATTGGTTATTATGTGGTAATTGATCCAACTGACTCTACAATGGTCCTTGATTGCATTAAAAAAAAGAGAAAATGTTTCATTCAGACACAAAAATGCATAGGGAAAATGTCAAGACTATGATTAAAGCCTGTAATAGTAATGCAATTTGAAAATCTGTTTTATCCCACAAGGGCAGATTTGGTCTCAGTTTCATAGAGATGCTGCCATTGAAATCAATGCATCAGACTGATCTTTACTTAAAGAAAAACAGAAATAGGGGCTAGAGGACATTTCTCATCAAACTGTGTAAACAACCTCTGTCCAAAATGAACTGAATTCAAAGAGATTTTTCCCTTTACCTCCAAGCACTTTGGATTAGGAAAACAGATGATATTCTTCAAGCCCGTGTGGCAGAGCAGTACTGTATACTGCACTGACACTGCAGTACTTTTCTAGTGCATGGTCTTGGAACAAGATCTACGTCAGCCTTGACGTTCATCTCTGTATTTGTTTTGTGGAGGCCTGCGAGCAGGAGCAACAGTGCAGGATTGAGCTATTTCCTCCTCCTACCTCATGGTTTGTTTTAAGAATTTTTCCTTTCTGATGATGGACAAAGTACAGCCCTGGATTTTCACCCGTCCAGAGGACAGGATGCTCCTCCTGGCCCCCTCGGCTCTCTCCTGCCCTGCCACTCTTACCCATTCAGAGATTGTGCAGCCGAGAAGGAAGGAGACCCCTCTGTGCAAGGAGATGACAGAGAGTGAGAGCGRCCTTTTCCAAGACAGTAAGGCATCTGATGAGGTTAAATGGCATTCAACAGGCCCAAATATAGTTCTTTATTTTTAGTTTCTCTCCATTATCTTAGCATGCAGGAGTGCATGAATATCAGTGATGCACTCTGATATTAAAATTATAATGAAATCATTGAATTCGTGTTCTTTGTCTTCATTACCTAGTGCAGAATATCCTCATAAAATACTTAGAAATTAATTTAGATCCCAAATGTACTTAAATGCTGMGTCAGCTAAATTGTAGTTATACAAGTGTGGTGACTAAGAGCCCTAATCATTGTCCAGRGTTCCAGTAAACCATAACAGAATTTGTGAATTTTTTTTTTCCATTTTCAGGCCCCACATTTTTTTTTCCAGTGAGAGAACAAACACATTCTCTAATGAGTGTAAACCATGTTTCTAGACACTTTTAAAACAGTCTATAGACCTCTTTACCCTGGAGTCCAGAGAATCTACATTGAGAACCTCCCTACAAATCTCTAAACAAATCTAAAACAAAAGCACACAGAAAAAGCCAAAAATGTACAGAAAAAGACACCAGAGTTTCCTGGGAAACAGAATTTCTATTTCATGAGAAATTTTGATACACTAAATATACATCCCCAAATTGTAATGAATAGCATTAACAGCACCCACTCWGTGATATTAGAAAAAGATACCAACAATCAAACATTAAAATAAATCTGTAGTGTTRTTTGRTCATTGATCACAGTGCTTATCTTAATATTACAATAATATATGAGATATAGCACACATATAAYAAAATTTATCACTTAATAACGGTGCTGCAGTGTTTCTATTTCAATATAGTGTTAAAATTGATGTTAAATTGTTTGCAAAAGTACTGTTAAAATATAACTTCAGTATTTATATTTTTCTAGCAATAATCTGTCAAAACCAAGAGTCTTCCATGATGCCTTTTTTTATTTCACATTAACTTAGGATTTTTGGTAGAAAACTGAAATTTTGCAAAATACCATGATGAATTGAGTGAATTTCATTCCTATTTTTACAAATACKAGACAGATCTGAATATTGATCAAGTAACTGTACTTCACATAAATTTTGATCATGTGTTTTGATTCTTGTACAGATTTATGGACTCACACAGATTCCATTTGGGAGCTGAGGAAGTTACTGAAGGAGGGAGAACAAGTGCAGCTTTGCAGTATTGATCATTCAAAATCAGCAAACACTGCAGCGTCATTCCTCATTGCCACCCGAGACCCGGGACTTCTGGCGCTGCTCCAGAGTGGTCTCTGGACTGGCAATGGACTTGCAGGGATTGCAGAGAATTATTATCCACCACCTGAGCATCTAGGATCCAAGGGAGAGATGAAAGAGTCTTCCCTTGCTGTCAGCTGGAGATGTACRCATTTATTAAGCAATAATAGTTTTGTAATTAGCACTTTTCAAATAATGCTTTTTTCTAATATCCATGGAACTTGTTTTCCTTTTGCTTTATTAGCCAGTTCTCGCTAGTTTATAATTGACTTGCTCGCTCTTACGATTTCCAGCATGGTGCAAACATTTTAGCAAAAGTGGTCATTTTTAATCCTTCTGCTTAAATAAACCTTGGCAGTGCTGGCCTCTGAGCCAAGCAACAGTGGCTGGTTAACCTTCCGTATTGCGAACCGGAGCTAGCACAGCATGCTCACCCTCCAGGCACTGAGCTCCAGCGTCCTTTCTTGTCTTTTGTAACCTCATAGGCTATTGTGTTAATATGCAGACCATTACTACTTTGCTGATGAGACAGACTGCCGAGGATCAATATGTCTCTGCATTTGTCAGCCCTGTATACCCCAGAGTTAAGTTCTCAGCTCTGCCGCCAGTGCCCAYGTCCCGCTGTGTAATCGCGGGGAATTGTCGATTCCTTATACAGCGTGTCCGTGCACCGTGCCTGGTGGGGCGCTTTGCAGAACATGTAGGAAAGATCCAAATGTCGTATTTGTTTGGCTCCTACTGCTTGAGTAATGGTAGGTGCAGCCAGAATACCAGAGGACAGCTTGCTTACAGGGTCACTGCAGCTCAACAGCTAAACAGCTAACCATTGATGTTGTCAGGCAGACTTGGGAAAGATGCCCAAATACTATCAACTAGAGGACATTGCATTTTAATGAAAGATGAAAACAAATCAAGATTAAAAAAAAAAAGAAGAAGAAGAAGAAGAAGAAGAAGAAAGGTAAATTTCCTGGTCAAACATAATAAATAAAAGAAGAGGTCTAATGACGCTTTCTTTTCTCCCTGTGCACTTCTTCCATGTCTTTGTCTTGATGCAGTAGCTTTAGGGAAAACAGCATTGGGATTCATGGAAACTGAATAAGTAACATCATCTACCACAAAAACTCTTAATTATAGATCAAGCCTTTAAGAGACAAAAGACCATTTCAGTAYGAAAACCAATATGCTTGACATTTTATCACTGACAGGACTTAAAACAAAGTATGCTGTCTTTTTTTTCCTTTTTTTTCCCCCCTTTCCTAATTCATT
The DNA here is from genome assembly GCF_003343005.1 of Rhea americana. Lineage (NCBI taxonomy): Eukaryota > Metazoa > Chordata > Aves > Rheiformes > Rheidae > Rhea > Rhea americana. The sequence goes on from NW_028186646.1 coordinate 1,315,730, forward strand.
TTTGCTGGATTTGTTAGAAGTAGGTGCAAATGTTACAAATGCCACTTGTCTGGTGCTTTTTTTTTTTTTTTTTTTTTTTTTTTTTTTTTTTTTTTTTTTTTTAATTTTCAGGTTAGAATCAAATTTTCATAGTATACTATGAATTTCTCCTTTTCTCAATAGCTCAGTACTTGTACACTATATCCATCCAGCATAGTCTAACAGACAATGTTGATTTGAATGTGATGCCTGGCCATAGGGTTTTCATGTATATTGAAAAAAAATGGCCAAAAAACATTTCACAGGATGAAATTGGAATTTAACTTTGCATCACCTAGTATTTTCTTTCTGTCTAGTATGTCTGAGGATTCCCTTGTGAAGAGATTTGGGGAAAATATAAGACGAATTTCATGCAGCCTCCAGGAGTACTAAYAGACTTTCACATGTCAAACAGATTCAAGGATCCAGCTCAGGCAGTTTTGTGAACCTTGAGATTACAAGATCGCGTATATYATACAATCTGATTACTTCAAACGTGTTAACGTGCGTCTGGGCCATGCCATGCGGAAGTCACAATGACTGGTGACARCACTGCACATCTCAGATCTCCATGTGCCTTCTTAGGAAAGCCTGGGGCTCAGGGAATTGAAGGCATTGGAGTTTTCCCAGCTGACAGAGAACCACTTTCATTTTCTGCTTTTCCAATAAAAAGAGATGTTCTGGTAAATGTAGGAGATAGAATAACGTTACTGAAAAAATACATAAGTAAGCAGGGGAGAAGCCAAAGAAGTGGATGGGTCCTCATATGTAATTTTTCTGTCTGTTAAGCCCTGAGGATATTTAATCAAGGAATCGAAGGGAACCTCTGCTGATTTTTGGTTTGCAGTTGGTGTTGAATTGTAAGAACATCCTGAACACATGACCCCACAACCTTGCTCGGCTTGTCTTCCTGATAGATTTAACGGAGCCTGCTGAATCAAATCTATACCTTTTATTTCCTTAATTAGGTAGATGTTCCATTAGGAATCTCCAAGCTATCAGATGGTCCATCCTGCTCTGTATTCTGTCTCTAACTACAGGCTCCTAGGGGAGATTATAATAACCTGGGTCTTCTAATGTATACCTTGCTAGCTTTTGGTAAGTAGTGATAGTCAGGCTGTAAAAAGATCAYGTAGACGGGTTGAAAAACAGAAATCACAGACATGTCTACACTAATGAATTAGACAAAAGTGATCTGTTTTTGCTCACACTAATCTGATAGCCTGCAGCACAGGGCAGAGAAACCCCATCTGGCTGGTTATGGAAGGAATTCAGGTACGCATGGCATGGAGCAACGACGTTCTCACAGCGCTGCCCAGGAGCTGATAAACCACAGCCTCACCGGTAGAGCTGCACGGAGCCTAGCAGTCTGGGAGGTCCAGGATTGCTTGCCCAAGGCACTTCACCTGGCAAGATTGCCTTGGAGTTACCAACCATGGAAACCTTTATCTTCCACAGATCCTCCCCAAGTAAACTGATGAGGCAGGTCAGTGTTTGATGGTCACCTAACTTAGGTTCAATAAAAGTTTAATATAAGTTTCTCAGAAACATTTCTGTTATTTTGATGGAAAATTCTCAGATGGTTATTTGATAAAAGTAATGAAGGTTGAAAAAATCTAATCTCTTTCAAAATTCCTCAGAATCAAAGCTCTTAAAATTTATAAAAGGTCATTTCTTGTCTTAATGCTTTTTTTTCTCCATTTATTTAACRATCAGTTTAGTACATGTGGGCATAAAGAGACCACTTTTCCTCATTCTCTACATCCCTCTAGAATAAGAATAGGTCTGTTGGTATTAATCRGAAATATGGAGCTACCCAGATTTTCACTACTCAGATCCATAGAATTCACTATAAACAAAGCTTTTCCATCGTTTGCAGAAATTCTTGAAATAACGTCTTCAGCTTTCTAATTAATTATTCTTTTATTAATGATCTTTCAGATAGTTTTTCAAGCAGACCATGAATCTCTCACTGAAAGTAATGGGCAGCTTCTCACAGGAGTAATCCTATTACAAGCAGCTTCACTACTGTTTGTCATTTGGAGTAAGGTGTTAGAGTGCTGACCCTTACTGATTTACCGCTCTTCATAATTAGTTGCAGTGATTAAAATGCATTTTAGATTACACCGCAGTTTCTCCTTCCTTAAAGTACTTTCACTGAGGACAAACTCTGATTTTGAAGGTGAACAATTGTCCTCCCACATTAAAAAAAAATAAAAAACAGAAAAAAAAAAAAAAAAAAAAAAAAAAAAAAAAAAAAAAAAAAAAAAAAAAAAAAAAAAAGGAAAAAAAGCAATGAAGAGGAAAGCCACAGAGAAATCTTACAACAGAAATCAGAAGCAGAGCTACTTGGGCAAAAATTGTTGCAGGGAGGAAAGAGGCAGCTCATGCAGGAATTTCGCATACTAGTCTAATGGAACTGAAAACACCGAGCTAAACACTGACAGCAGCACATGGAAATAATGAATCAAACTGTTGCATCTGTATCTAATTAACGATCATTATAATATAGTCTTTTTCTCCAGTGATCAGGATTAGTGGATGCCCCACAGGAAAGAGCCTAATAAATAGATTCAAGTGCCAGGACACTATACATCTTTATCTAGGACTGTGGTTCTCAAACACTTTTCTTCGGTGACTCGACATCCAGCCAGACTCTCTCCTGTGAGAATCTGACACAGCCAGGATTCCTTTGTCAGGGTTTTCGAGGTACTGCAGAAAAGAAGCTGAATGCCTGGATGCTGAAAATAGTTTCTGGCAAGGGCAGACATTTTACTTCTATCTCTCTGCTACAATCATAAAAGAAATGTCCTCTTCTTCTTCTTCTTCTTCTTCTTTTTTTTTAACCCCCTGACCCCCTTCTGCCTTTCCTCTTTCCTCCTCCTCAAAATCACGTAGTTGCTAAGAGCTTCATTCACTTTATACCACTTTGGAGATCTGTTCTCTCACCCTAGGGTACAAATAACCCCCTAGAAGTCAGTATCACTAACTGGCACCCTAAGCCAGACGATCTATACCTTGAGAGCAGAAGGCATTCCCACGGTCTCTTTCCTCTCGACTGTCTGGAGAATGATGTACATTTTATTTTATTATTTCACTTCATTTTTGCAAGTTCAGAGAGRGAGTACTAAGGGAGTACTAAGAAGTAATGGCTTCTGAGCTGGGAGGAAAGGCTCTGCCATCTGCTTCTTTCTTCTGCCTGTTAGGGTGCTTTTCCCACTGATCACAGGGGAAGTGATCTAAGAGTATTGCAAGGAGAAAGCGAGGGAGCCTAGAGCGTGGAGGCACAGAGCTCTCCACTGCTGCTTAGTGAAGCTGGAGGTAAAACGYCCCAGTGCCTCCATGAGGCTGGGTTCTCCCTCCGTGCTTCAGGCTGAAGGCTGTTCCCGATGGAGACCAGTGCTAGGAGGGGGAGTTTGGAGCAGTGCCAGGAGAACACTAAACTGAGCATCGTTTGTTGTAGGCACTCATTGGATGCCTTTGCTCTGTCACCGCCGTGTGTAGTAAAAAGCATTGTTCCTCTAATGTTCATCTCACTTGGAATTGCAAGCGAATGTACAGCCCAATTAGTGCAGCAGCTTAAAACAATAAACTCTCCAGAATCTCTGGTGGGGGAAGCAGGCTTTTATCTATTTGTTAAATAATTTATTAATCACACTGATGTATCCTCCTTGACAGCAACAGAGCCAGATAAGTGATGGTTCAAAATCAATTTGTCATGGTCCAATGTGCACTCAGTGACCTACTTGGTCTGTTATATAGGTCAAACTTGTACATGATGCTCTGATAGCAGAAGCACTTCTTAAAAAAAAAAAAAAACAACAAAAAACATCAACAACAAAAGAAATTCATGGCAGAACTCAACCTGTGGGATGCTGTGCTGGCTGACACTCTGGGGACACAGCCCAAAAACTCAGCTTACACACAGCACTGGCAGCAGAAGCAGGACAGGTGACATTTTTGGCTCTCAGTGACACTGCTTCACAAATGCCCCACACTGGCCGTGTAGCAGCATCAGTACCCAGGAAGAAGATCTGTACTGGGTGACCTATATCTATGACCTTGTTATTGTCCATTGCCATTGACAACAATCCTAATATCCCCCCTATCACTCATCTGTCCTGCAACCATTTCATCTCTGCTTTTCATGCTCTCCTCTACCCACAGAATCTTTTTCTTCAGAAGAGATGGAAATCTCTTCCCTCTTCCTCTTTATATCCCTGTGGAGTCTACGTGAGTCTTGTGGTTTTAAACTCTCTGCTGCTGCATATGGTAGGATTAAGGACCTAGATTATGTTAAGCTGCAGTTTAATAAATTCATGGATAGGGCTGTTCCTGGAGATAGAAATTAAATCCTGTGACAGAGATTTCGGGTAGCTGGTTTGCTGGTGTTCTCCCAGAGGACTGATACAGGTCTAGGTTGTCGCTCATTGATTGAATTTGTTGCATTACCTTTCTATTTCATTAACTCACACTTCAGCGATTTTCACGATCAGCCCTGGACCATCAGCAATGTGTGAGATGGCATGTTGAATAGGCAGCACYGACACTCCAATGGATGTTGAGCAATCTGATGATGGTCTTGTATACTGTGTTTCATTCATGTGGTTAGGTTCACTTGACAACAGGCAGGTGTTTAGCCCAAAATGAGAYTGGTAACCACCGTTTTTGGGAGACCTTATGGGCCTTATTCCTYGGAGCATTTTCACCTGACAAGTGCTCTACTGCTGGACCAACCAGCAATTCTGCTTCTTTTGACATTAAAAATAAATGATTCTGAACTTTCATTTTTTTCAGTCTTGGCTCTAATTCTCCAAAGGGAAACCTTATTTGAATCTAAGCCACAACAGTAGCACAATTCTCATTTCAAGCAGGACCCAGGACCGAACCCACTAAACAGAAATCTCTACTACAAAAAAGACCTCTTGTTTGTGGTGTTGGGCAACTCAAGCCACAGAGCATCCATTTTACATTCGTATATTCTGATGATGTCCTCAAACACTGCAATAGAGTGATTGGTTAAAACCTGGCAATGCCAAAACTAGCCAAACTTTTCAAGTCTTTTGGTCTATTGTTTGCTATTCCTGTTGCTTTATTAGAGCCTTATATAAATATGTGGAACTAGTTCTTATTTCATCCAGAAATCTGGGAACTTTTTGTTTGTTCGTTTTGCTTTTTCCCCAAAAAACTGCCAATCAGAAAAGCAGTCAGGATGCTAGATGTGATACCACCACCACAGTCCTATGAAATCAGGAACTAAAAGGACCGGAAATGTACCTACCAATCTAGAGTAAACATGCCTATGCATACATTTAAGGATGCCAATAGCTCTGGTAAAGATAGCTAGGGCGGATTCATTCAGTTTTTCTTGTCAKCTATCCACACACATAGTCAATTCCAAAAACTGAGAAAGCGGTCGCAGGATGAGCTTCTCGTACAGTCTTACCAAATCCATAAAACCTTGTTCACCCAGCCAAAACCTCTGATAGCACCATCTCTGCCACTGAATTCCTCTGAAAGACATCTCTTACACAGCGTTTTATACAAATCATACAATATGCCCTAGAGCCAAGATAAAAGTCTTTCCTAAAACCAAAGTTTAATAAACAGGAAAACCCACARCAAGCTACTTCCAATAAATTTGAATTTTAAAATTCAAATACTTTAAAAATACTATTTTCAACACTTTTAAAGTTGTCAGACTTTAATCATTTAATTGAAAAGTGATACTGGATTCAGGCCCAGCAACACAAAACCCCAGTGTATTTTACCAAAATGACTCTTACAATTCTCCTGGAGGTGTTAGCAGTTCTTTAAGTCAAGGCATGGGTGACAATAAATGGCTTCTCTTGCTGAAAATTCAAAAGTTTTTATTTAAAGTCTGCAAACTGCTAGTGATCTTCAATAGAACAAGTATTCTCAAGGTGTATTTATGTTGTCTCTATAACTCTCTAAAGGATTTCTGCCAGCACATACCATTACAATGACTAATGCTTCCTTTAAATGTGAATAAAGGAAGCTTAGATCTTGGTTAATTAAATAATCTTCTTTCTTTTTTTAATTATTTACCAAAGGAGACTRACGCTAATCTCCTAGTTTCCCACCTTGAACTTCAGCACATTATTGTGTTTACCTTGATAAAGACAGAAGGGTCAAAACATTTGTGTTATCTTTCTGTTGGTTAATGAATGGGGAAAGAATATGTAATTAAGCACAGATTTTGATTTCTACAGCATTCGTGAAAAACAAACAAAAATAAAAGCTGCTTCCTACATGTTTGGGATGTGCTGGCAGCCACTTCTTGGACTAGCATGTTGGCAGTGGAGGAGCAGAATCAGGTGAGCTATGCTSTCTCCAGGATTATTTATCTCCCAAGGAGGCTGGCCGTCCTCTATGTGGAGCAATGTTTACGGGAGATTTATCTGTGGTGAGTAAGTAGCACACTGGCATCATGAATGTCCATCTATCAGCAATGGTGAAGTATCCTCCATGACTGATTGAGGATGTTTCTGCTGAATGCAAARCAGAGAAGGAAAACACAAAGTCTTCCTGCAAAGAGTAAGTAGGAAGTATTACAGTCTCAAAATCCRTTTACATCAGGCAGAGAAATGGGACAGGAGGCCCAAAATGTGAAAGAGGGCCAACTTTTAAGAGTACAGCTAAGTGCCAGTTTCCTTGGTATCTGAGCACCACACGTAAGAAGGACAATCTCTGTGTCAGTCCTGAAGAACAACTGATTCTCTTCTCTGTCAGGTGCTTGKGTTGGTTTTCTGTTAGTTTGTTTTGGGGTATAAGACCAGTGGGAAGTAACGTAAAAACAAGTTGTGCCATCTTTTCTCATTCTGTTTCTTTTAACTTCCCTTATGTCCTGCCTTCCCCTGGGATTAAAACTCCTAGGGTATGGGACATATTGTATCATTTTGTTGTATTTTTATTTATTGTCTATTACCATGAGCCTGGAACCTCAGAAACGTACATCAGTTCTATTGAAAGAAAAAAAAAGGGGGGAAGTTCTTGTCAATAAATAAACAAATGAATAGAATCAAGTTAGTTCATCTTTAAGCATCCATATGAGTGGATGCTTTAAGCATCACACAGGAAGGAAAGGAAAAACATATAAGGAAAAACTTCTTCAATGTGAGAGTGATGGAGCACTGGGACAGCTTGCCCAGAGAGGTTGTGGAGTCTCCTTCTCTGGAGATTTTCAAGGCCCGCCTGGATGCAACCCTGCCTAACATGCTGTAGGTGACCCTGCTTGAGCAGGGGGGGTTGGACTAGATGATCTCCAGAGGTCCCTTCCGACTTCAACCATTCTGTGATTCTACAATTCTGTGATTTTGTGATCCAGAGGTGCTTTTTACCCTGTTTTCTAAAATCAGGGCAACCTACACCYTGTGTGATATTTTGCTGACTCATTCCGGCTTTTGTCCCAAGCTCTGTCAGCTGCAGCATCTCAGATCCCTGGACTGTTTGATCCAGGGTGCATATGTGCAAAATACACGGAAAGAAGGAATCTTTTGGGTACCTAGGTGGTCATTAACCAGAACAGTGCAACAGGTCATAGAGAATCTGCCTGAAAATTAATACTCTTTGAAGCAATTAGTCAATACTTCTGTTTTCAAATAGCACCTGAAACGTAGCTTTATCCTGATATACTGAGATGCTGACCACTAGCTGCCTATGTTGACTTCAGTTGCAGATGAAGATACTTAACATTTCAGAAATGAAGTGAGAGTGTCACAAGGTGGACATTCAGAATTAGTGACTTGCTGAAAGTGTGATTTTATCTTTGTGTCTCCACTTACCCCTTTTGAAAGTAGGATGGATGCTATTCACCTATCATGTAAATGTTCTTAGGCCTAATTAGTTAATGTGTGTAAATTGCTTTTGAGATGAACAGTGCTAAGTATTATTATTACTATATTAAAATATGGCCAGCAGCCAACCTCTCCCTGTAGCTGCAGGGTAATGACAAAGCTGATCAGCTGCAGGGTTTTATTGCTAGTGATCTGCAACAACAAATAGTTCCTGAGCATTTATCCAGGAGTAAGTACAAACAAATAATGTACAATTAGTCTGAATTGTTAGTAAACACAGAGGCAGCTGAGTCTTCTTTTTATACACTCTTTGATATCCCCAAAATGTTTCCTCTGTTTAAAAAGTCAATGTGAAACTGTTTCCAAGGAAAAGGAGGTAAACTAACAGCCTAGTATTTAAATATTCTCTATCTTTTAATCTAATTTATTATTGTTTTCACCAGTCGTTGGGAATCTGTGTGCARTTTACTATAGAAAGTGCTGTTTCTTCTGCGTACTATTTTAGAAGGTCAAATTTCATTCTTGGAAATGGTTAAAGAAGACTGAAGAAAAGATAGACTTCTCTGCATCTATCAAGGAAGACAAAACAGGATAGAAGACCCTGTCAGCTATGGAGACACCATTGTGAGCTATTTAAAAAAGAAGGAGCTTTATCTCCATGACCCTACCTTCCTTAATCCAAGTCTTGATTCCTAGGCCAATATGGAAAAGTCTTGCTAAAATCAGCAAGCATTATGCACTCCAGGCTAATCACACACATCTGAACTAAGGATCTATTTAAAAGAACACTTTTTTTTGGAGTAGTTGCACATTTTAGTCTGCCAAGAGATTATAGCCTAAATATAGCTATGTTCAATAATACAGGATAAGTCGTCAGGAAATATAATGGTGTGACTTCTTTCCATTTATCCAGGCTAGTTTGTAAGTGGAAGCTCCATAATCTATCACAGAATTTGTTCCCCCATATAGTAACATGAGTATTCACCAAAATTTTAATTTTCTGGTGGAGTTCATGTATCCATGAAGCTTATACCTTGACTTAATTTGGACTTTACTCATAGATGAGATGATATTTCATTTAATTTGCCCAAAGAAGCAAAGACACAAATAGTCATGATATAGAAATATCACCCAAATTCATTSGGGAATACAACTACCATAAATCTAGAATGGGACTTGTGATGATTTGGAAAAAAAGTGAAGAGTTCTGTGAATTGAGAGAAGCTACAGACAACCCTTCTGGCCTTGTACCATGTGTGCTTTGCCCCAGACAACTGGTTTCTGCAGTTAGCTCATCCCCTGCATATCAAAGTAAGAAAAAATCTTTGGAGTCCTCTAAGCAATGAACAGTAAGAATAAATGCTGTTACTTTTTTTAACTAAGGAATTATCCACTTTAAGATTCTAATCTGGATACAGATTACTATCCAACGRTGTTCAGTAAGAAAATACACATTTCTAGTCAATTGAAAATTTTATAACATGACTTTAACACATGTATTTGCCTTTCATTTTCATTATATTTAATAGCTCCTTCCTTCCTGCCTTCCTCCCTCTCCTGCCTTTTTTTTTTAACTAAAAATATATCAAATTTTCAAGAATAACTTAAAGCTTCTGATACACTCTATGTTCTAAAAATAAAATTTGATCCTTYGGTTACCCTTTGGACATCATGATTTTTGCTTGATGGAAAACAAACTGCCAAATTAATCTCTGTTCCTTTAGCCCCTGGGTCACTTCAAGTGACAATTTGAAGTGAAAAAAATAAATTGATCGCTCAGTACAAATCCTTCTGAGATTATGAAAAACCATGGCATCAACAGTATATTTCTACTAGAACACAACAGTAAAATAGATTTAACCTTCAGTATCCTATGTAGTCATAAAATTGTTTAGGTTGACTGGACCACCATTGCTGTAAACATCTTAGTTTTCATCAAATCTTGTTATGCATGAACAGGCTTCATCAGTGGGACCCAGTAACCTCATCAAAACCACATCAGGCTGCAGCACACCAGCTGAACTCTGGCCTCACTACCTATAGAATGATTTTTAGCATCCTACCAGATGAAGTATGTGTATCTATAGGTATTAATATAGATGTGCATGAGCAACARTCAGCTACCTTCATGGACTCTTAGGTCTAGCGAGAGGAAGAAACAATACTATCCTGAGTGCTTACTGAGTGTTCTATATCTGGTTTTAATCAATTATTTTTGAAAGTAATAGTACTGTGTATGTGTGTAAAATACTGCTTTACTTGTGTAATGCCTATGATTAAAGTGTTGCTTTGGGATTGTGATCATATTCCACTTAATATTCAGTAAAAGTCAGATCTTTGAATTAAATAAACATCCTTACTGAACTCTCTTTGGTGCTAGACACTCTATACTGAAGCTTAAAAGAAGCATTAGGTGATATTTTTGGCTTAGTATTTAGACTTAGTATTAGGCTAGAAATACTGTCAAATGAAATATTTTCCTCTGTATTTAAAAGCGAAGTGTGGAATCCTGTCCACCAATTTTTTGGGGGCCTAACTTAGCACAGACCACCAAACTTTTAAACACCTAATTCCCAGGGCCACAGCAATGTAACAGAGCAACCTACATCCTAAATGGTGTCCCCAAGTCAAAGGAGACAGAAGTGTTTCTGAAGTGTCAAGGAGGCAATCTAGTCTGCTTGCATTAAATTCTTCCTCACACCAGTGACTAAAATATTGGCTATATTCATCTACTCTAAAGAGATGTGATAGGTTATGTTAATTGTTTCTATTAACATTTCTCATCCTTTTGGTACCCACTTTTCCATAATGGTTGTTTTCCACAATGGTTTTACTCCCTTACCCGTGAACTGGGTGAACAGAGATTCCAGGAGCTCCTCACCAGAGGGGAATTAAATCTACACGGCCTTCAAGAGTGCCCCAAGCTTCTGGAAGTCCAAAGGGAGAACATCGCCAAGAATCCGATCAAAGCTAGGCCACCCTCCCAGCAGACATACGAGAAAAATGAGACCAAAAGGAGTACAGCAAGGGGGAATCTGTTTCTAGCCTAGGGCACTCGGTTGCAAAGGGCTGGAGAGTTTTGGTCTCTATCACTAGGACTGTTTTTGTTTCTTCCTGTAGATAATATAAAATGCAGAAATATTCCAGCAACCGAAGACCACAGTTTGAAACGAATGTTCCAGCAACTAAATTAACATAAGGTTTCCTCTTTCTCCCTTTCTGATTGATCAAGAAYTCTTGCACACATTTGCAAGATAGATTGAGTTCCTGTGTAAAGGTGAAGAACACTTTTAATCGGGATATCTCATGGCCTGTAGTCAGGACATTTTCCAAATACTACGGGATCAGTCCCATTAAGGCTAATTGTCTGGAATATGTAATATATCACTTCCTGGGTGACTGTTTTGACCCCTGTATTGTTATGTAAAAGCTGAATAGCCCCTTTATTACCATGATGATATTAAATTGAGTTAATCGTGGCTTCAATCACAGTTAACTTTTTGCATTTCTCTGAGCCTTTTTTTTTTTTTTTTGCAGAATTCAGGTGTTTCTCTGCCAAATCCTGATCATTGGAGGGCTTTAGTTGGGAGACATGTATGAATTTCCATAGAAAAAGTATAGTTGACTAAAGTTAAGTACTCAGAGAACTCTTCTGGCATCTGCATTCAGATGCCTGCAGGGTTAARCATTTCTAGTCTGAAAAGTAGGCAAATGTAATTACTGTATGAAATTTCCATTACTTTTAGGTGCCAGAAAGGTACCACCTTAGGTGGGATTACAGAAGTCTGGATTCATCCCAAAATTTCAATAGAAAATATGGATCGGGTTCACTAGTGAGTTGTTTTCTTTAAAAAGAAAGAAAACATTTAAAACGAATTTACAATTATTTTGCCATGCTGCATTTGTGCAAAGGACCAGAGCGAATTAGTGAATGTTGTCCTGTATTTTTAAACAAATAAATACTCCTGGAAGGTTCACAGTTTCACCATTATGCTGGTTCATGAAAACTTCGTGAATCTAACCAGGAAAATAGGAGGAAAAGGGTGAAAATAGCTAATGTAGTATAATTGTGCACTCTTTAAAGAAGGCAAAAAGTTACCAAAAAAGCAAAAAATCGTAGCACAATGAGATGTTAAGAACTAGGTAAGCTGCAAATATTAAAGCTTATATTTGGTTAAGCTTTAATATGAAGTAATAGATCTAAAGAGAAACATAGACAATGATTCATGAATTATGGGAGACCACTGTCTCAGCAGGTTCCTTTTATCCTAATTAATCACTTTCCTAAAGAGGTGACATAATTCCTGAATTAGGTTGAAATTGGCCTTACAAACAGGGAAGTATTCTTAATAGATCAGGAAGATTTTTTTTCTAACTACTAATGATGAAATCATTTACTTGAATAGATTTAGCCACATGGTGTCAGTTTCCATTATAATCTGAATAAAGCAGCCTTTCAAATTAAAAACATATTTGTGGTGATTCTAAGGCAAAATGGARTGAAACCAGCCCCTGGGAATTCCCTAAATGGGAATGACATTGGTATATTTTTCATTATGCAAATCATAAGCTACATTATATTACATTACTAAAATGCACAATTTTTTGGAAATTTCTCCTTTTTTTAAAAAAAAAAAATTAGCAAATTTATACTTATATCTCCCAATTTTCTTTAATACAGCCTGAACCAGGTATATGCTGTTTGATATTTGAAAGCAACAATAGTGCAGCACTAGTCTTTACTGCAGGCTTATTTAGGAATAAGAAATCAAGGATTATCAACCAATGGTAGCGTTTTTTGTCGATATATGAGGAAGTAGATTGTCCTGTAACTCTGTATTTTTTCAGGCATGGATGTGGCCAGGATAAACATTAACTAGGAGCATAACGGGTTAGCACACTCTCTAGGAATAAAGTTTCTTATTGCTTGTGCGTGGGAATGAGAGGAACAGCTTGCTAAAGATAACACTTTAAAGAAACCAATATTTTGGAAATGTAATTAATACCAACCATAAAATAACTGAGTTAAAAGGAAATGTTTTTTTTATAAAAAATGTAAGTTAATCAATTATAAAAGAAAAGCATTATGTTCTTAATTATTGGTAAGTTAACATGSAAAAAAGAAAAGTTCTTGCACATTTCTGTCTTTAAGCTTAAATAATTTGAGTAAATCAGCTTTTACAATAGGCCAACAAAATCAACTGCTCTGAAAATTTCTCATGGCGTACACTGATTTTTTTTTTGTTTGTTTTTTTGTTTGCCTGAACCACAATACTTGCTGAAAATGTTTCCATTGGATGCGGTTCCATCGGGCCCCAGAGAGAGAGGGCAACTCTCTGCAGGGTAGGATGTTCCCAGCCTCACCAGGCTGCCGGAGCTGYGCTGCCCCAAAGGGCAGAGCGTGAGATTTTGTCGAAGAGCAATGGATGAAATCTAGCTGCAATACAAAGAAAAGCAGAAATTAATGTTTTCAGACAAAATCACTTGGGAAACTGTAATTTTAAGATTTTCTTGTTTTAGTCACACACTCCTTGCAAAAAAAGAAAGGTTGGTTACCATACTTAGTTTATCATTTTATTGGTAAAATCCTTGCCCCATTAATAACATTGAATAAAAATCATATTAAGCTGAACAATGCTAGAAAATCATAGAATACAGGGAGAGATTTCTGGAAGTAATCTAGCCCAATCCCCTATGCAAAGCRGATAAGAAATTACCTTGAATTTCACATTATAATTTAAGTTTCAGGAGATCAGTTTTCTTATGCATCTAAAATTTGGAAAACTCCTAAATATGCTTTAAAACGAAGACTAATACTCTGTCATGAATAACAGCAATATATCAAAAGTTCACCTAAGAGTACACCTCTGCAAGATCACCCTGAAACTTCCCCTAAGCCTATAAAACTAACCTCCAACTTTCTTTTTTAAGATCAGATGCATGACTCCTATTAAACATTCATCTGAACAGGACTGTTRTAAAGCATCAGAAGATTGATGTGTTGAGAAAGTATTAAATAATTATTAATTTTTTACTAGTACAATAACAATATTTCACTTCTTAGCTCACTCCTACTATCAGTTTTATAGAGTGGTCCTAATCAGGTTATTCACCTGAGTTTAGTTTTTCAATACAATGCATACATGGCTGATAATGCAGTACTAGTTTCTATGTATAACCATGTAACATCAGTGAATTCYGTACTTTCCATGAGTACATGTCATCATTTTGGCAGATAGCCACATAATGGATGCTCCTGGTAAACTATGCTGCTCTAATATGAGGAATCTCTTGACCCTACAAGGTCAGTTGCTGTAAGTGATGCTCAGATCAACTTTGATATTTCAGAACCAGGTCTCCCTGAGGAGAAAACCAAATACAAGAATTAATTGTTCTCTTGTTAACATATTATGTTTTTGGCAATATTATTTATCATAAAAAAGAGTTATGAATAAACTCCAGTAACCAAAGAGAAAGTTTCTACGTTCTCATAGGTCATAAAATAGAACTGTAGAAGAAGTGAGAAATAAAACACTTGCTGCTAAATMTATACTGCTGAAGAAACATCTTGTAGCAACCAAGGCAAAGCCCCCACAGAAATTTATTTGGGTGAGTTCCCAACTCTACACTTTCTTTTATAAATGGAATTAAGATTGAAAAATAATCATGCAAATTGGTTTAAATATATATTTTTCAAAGATATCTGCTTAAGTATGACACTTTTAATGTCTATATAGGAAGACAGACAGACAAATAGATTAGAAATACAGTGATATATCTTTTTCTTTCTTAGAATTAGTTTGGTTATATCACTAGACAAATAATCAATTAAAAAAAAACTTTACAATAAAATTTGTGAACACATTTCTTTCCTTGCATTCTCTCACCAGATCCATGAATATTCAACACATTCTCAGCAGGTAAATCCCTCACATTGCCTCCCTATAAAAAGTTGATTAAGTCAGTTCTTTTCTGTATTTTACAATCCTATATCTGACACAATACCAAAATTTGCCAATTTGTAGGCAGGTTTATGTTACTGATGTTTTGGGTTTTATTTTTGTTTTTTTATTATGTGATACTCATCCTTTTGAATGCTAAGTCTTTAACTATCATTGAATGATATTTTTATCTAACTATTATTTCAGGAGAAAATTGGCAGAGATCTCACAGAAATCAAAAATATCCATTATTCTAATTCTTAGTTTTTTGTTTTGAAGTCTCTACAGGTTCCATTCTGTCACTGTGGATCACTGGCATAACTTTGGCTGAGGAAAGTGAGAGGAATATCTGTCCGGATGTTCTCCTCCAGCTGCAGCTTTGCTGGCTGAGAAGTGGCCTGTCCCTCCAGGTGCTCCTCATTGTGGCTACTGCAGTTCATTAACTCCTCAAACTCACTGTCCCTGCTGTTCATGGGAACCTTACTAATCCCTTTCAGCAAACACAAGACATATTTGCTTAAGCAGCTTAAATAGCTCTTTGGAAACCTGGGTCATTTCAAGAGAAATGGGTGAGTAAAACTGGTTAAGGGATTAATCATAGGAGCAGCTCAGCCACCCGTTTTGGTGGTGACAGTTTCTGCTGGAGAGCAGGGCTGAGCAGCTGGGGGTGGCGATGACTTTAGTCACGACAGTGAAAAAGCTTTAGGAGAGTAGACTGCGCTGGTAGCTGTAGACCTTGAAGAATACTATAAAGTCTCTTTTGCACATTTAATGGGAGAACTCAGCTATTAACCATGGACAACTACAGATGTGCCTCTACTCTTACCCCCTGTCCTTTGTTAGAATAGGAAAAAAATCATAACAAAGGTTTGCTTTCAAAGAGATAGAATTATGGCTTATTTCAGTTCTTATTCTTTGGCTTACTTTTTCACTTATGACTACAGGTTCCTCTTGTATCTCTCTGGATTTTATATCTTTATCCATTTATAGTATTTAAGGGGAGAGAGAGGTTCTATGATGGGTTTCARTATTTATCTTTCTTTGTGCAGACAGTGATAATTCATGAATGGCACAGCTAGAAGTGACTTATTAAGGCTTTCTTCACTAGAGAAGAAAAAGGTCATAAAATAACTCAGTACGTCATGTGCTTTATGATTTTAGCTATATTGTACAATGCACTTTTTTTTTTCCTTTGTAGTTTACCAAGTATATATCTTCGGTCTACCTGGACCTTTCAGACAGTATCAGTTGCCATAAACTTGGTGCAGTCAGATTTGAGCTTCAAAAGTCACAACGTTATAATATTCTTTAAAAATTGTGACTGGACTGGGAGCATCTCTGGTGCCCTCCTTTTTCTCAGAAACACAAATAGAATACCACATGTATTTCTTATTTTGCAGCTTTCCCTGGACACATTCTCTCTCTCTCTCTCTCCTTTTTATGTTTTCTTCAGAAAAATCATTTAAGAAAAATGAAAAGTCTGCAGGCCAGGACATGACCCGTGGGGCACCTGCAGACATGCACATTTGACACATTCACACCTTAGCATGCAGTTTGTTGATGAGTTTGTGCACAGGTAGAGTGCAAGCTGCATTCAGGATGCAGGTGAGCTGCTGCCCGTGTCTGCGTCACCCGCAAAACTCATCTGCAGGGACTCCGGCATGTTCCAGCTGCACGAGCCTCCCCAGCTTTTGCATAGATAGTGTCAGGAATAAATTAACTGGGGAGGCTGTGAGGCCTYTTTCGCTGATGGTCTCTGAGAACAGCTTGCACCGCGTGCCCAGAGCAGCTCCCCCATGCAGCGGCCAGCAGGGCTCCTCCGGCTCAGGGTGCTGCAGCCCTTCCTCTCCCATGTCTGGAAGGACACAGGGCTCCAGTGACGAGGCTCAGCCAGCGTCCTAGTCCACCACACCAGTGTAGGTAGGCACTATAAAGCTAGTGACATAGTCACACACAGTTGATCTGAAAGCATTTCTGTGAGAAAGGCTGCAGAGCTGGGCTTCCGCACATGAAACAGTGCAGCTAAGGTTCACACCACTTGTACTTTATCCCACAAAGCAATGTTATTTAGTGCTAACTGAAAGAGTAGGTTGTTTCAGTCTGCTAACACAGGGACTGAAGATCTTTTGTCAGATGGAAGTTACATTTTCTTTTCACCTAGATTATGAATTCCTTAAGATGTTTATATTAACATATTATATGGTATTCTATTCTTATATTAAAAGAAAACCCCATGTCATTATGTCTCTTACATAAAGAGATGACTGAAACAGAAGATTCGTAATAACCCACTCTCCAAGCATCTTTTCCAATAGATTATTCTGTTCAAAGTCATCTGTCTGGTCTCACAATGTTAGAGCATATCAAATAACATTACAGTTGCTCATTGTGATTCAGTAAATGATATTAAAGGACAAAGAGGAGCCATTCACATGTAGGTGTGACAATGAGAGAAGAGGTAAGTAGTTACTATTTGTTATTTGTACACTCAAAGCATTTCAAGGCCCTAGCAATGTCTCAAGAATGTACTGCCCTAGGTGCTATGCARATACTAACCAAACAGTCCTTGCTGAAAGAGTTAATGCTTTAGAAATGGTCCTTTTTAATCCAAGAAGGAGAGACTGTGAAGCAAGCTGAATACAGCCCTGCAAGGATCTGTGCAARTCACTGCAAAGATTCCCCGTGAAAAGCCCACAGGAAGGGAGGTCCAGCCAGGCGCATTGCCCTCCTTCGGTTTGGTTTATGCACAGCTGTGAAGTCAGTCAGGACTTGGTGGTATAACTGAGTCACTTACAGACAAAACCACATGAGCAGACATTTTAAAATGCACCTTTTTTCAGATT
>NW_028186646.1:1333798-1342493 GCF_003343005.1 Rhea americana
GCTATGGAAGGTTTTACTTGTTGCATTGTGCAACAGTCATCTAGACAAATTACATACAAAGATGCAGTCTTTGGGAGGATTGCAATCTTCAGTTCTATCTCTCCATCCTGGGTACTTTATCTTCAGGTTTCAAAACAGCAAAGTCAAAGCTTTGTGATCTATAACTACACGGAGATGAGCTTCATAAATGTAAACATAGAAGTGTTTGCCGCATCCGCCARCTACTGCAAGTGCCTTATCTGCTTGCAACTATTTCTGCTCCATCTCAGTTAATCTGTGACTGGCATATGAAATAGTATTTTTGCTCAGTCCTGTCTTCTTTGCTTTGCACGTCTTTTCTCTCAGAGCTGCTCCTACTCTCGCAGGGTTGGCATTCACTTCAGTTACTCCTTCTGCTCTTGAGTTTCATATTCAATACACTGCACTGTTTGTATCAAAAACAACCTTTCTTCCAAGGGTCAATTAACCCATCAGTCCTTGAAAGTCCAAGGTCAGATCCTAAWCAGATGCAAAACAGGAAAGCTGCCGCACAGTAGAGCCATTTCACTGAATCATCACCTGAGGATCTGCACCAGTGCTGTGCTCCTAGGAGAAAAACCTCTGCCGCAGGGCCAGCAGCATCTCTGCCAGGGAAGGAGCAGTGAGTTCATGTATGAGCTAATACGAGAACCATAGTATCTTAGGGTAACACATAARTTACTCTGAATCCTTTAATTAGTTGACAGTTTTTCCAAGAATTCATTTACATTTGGCAGAATGTCAGTCACATAGAGAAACTGAAATGTTTGACTTGGTTTCTTACACAGCCTGACTAACATAATGGGCTTACTTAAAATATTCAGTGGCTGATAGGAGGGGATCATTTAAAAGTTTGGAATAAAAAACAAGATTGCATGACATCTTCTCTATGAACGTGCCTAAGGAAATTCTCCGGTGTAATGCTGTTTTAATGCCTTTTACAAGGCAAGAAATTTATTCTTTTTCAGACAGTCAGAATAAAGCTTATGAATTTATTTCCCATTGCTAARCTGGGCCCTGGGATTTAAATTTCTCTTTTGGTAGGAGTAAAACTGAACAAGCTAGTAGCTGARCAAGATATTGCTCTTAGCGATGAAGCCAGCTTTAGAAAGTTGCCATTTCTCCTCCTAGCTTCTTGCAGTCTGTAAATCAAACCACTCACCCTTTTAAAAGAAGAGCTTTGTTTTAATCCAAATTCAGTCATCTGTTTTTCATCTCAGACCCACAACGGCATTAGCACACTTGGTGGGGTCAAGAATGGCCAAGGATGAGAACTTTATAAACTGACTGCGCTGCTGGAGATCAACTAACTCAGCTCTAGCAAGTCTTTCATGAGCCATTTATGAACCTCTTTTGATCAGTTCACCTATAGTGCATACCCAGAAAAGGAGTTGCTCTGGTATGCTGAAGTGTCCCTCACTCCAGTGGTAATTCCATACCTCCMGTTCTCCCCTTCACTATTCGGTGATCTTTATAGTCATCTGCAGACTTGCAGCTCCTCTCTCTGGACAATGACTGAGTTTGGACATATTTGGATCTTTCTGGTTCTCATTTAGATGTTCCCTTGTTATGTTTCTGCCCCRTATCTCAACATTTCAGCTGAGCTGAAAATCTTCGTGTCCATTYGAGATGCACAGACCTAGAGGGTCTAGAGCACCTTTTCCCAGAGGATTGCTATGGCCAGGAAAGAGATGATTAAGTAGTCTACCTCTAAAGGGAACCTTAGATACCCTTCTGTTGTGGGAGATTTCCCACTGAAATCCTGAGATATATCTAGGCTAGTAGMCACTTGAGCGCTTCAAACAAGTACCTAACTCTAAGAGAGAGGCAGGATTTCAGACACAATCTCACTTTGTACTTTCCTGTGGCTGGCATAAGTGTGCCTTTGCTGAGTGTGCTGGCTACTGTGAAACTCCGTTCTCCAGAACCAAACTCTCTCCAGGGAACTAGTGACTCAACACTGGGTGTTTCCTTCCCAAAGCATAGTGCCTAAATTTTGGGCATGGCAGTCTGTATTGTCACAACACATAAATCATTTGCAAAACTGTACCTTGAACCCTATATTTATTGGTTACCTGACAGCTATCATGTCATGGCCTAGWGCTTGTTTACTGTACAGGGGTGAACTTTACTCAGAATATGTATTTAACCAAAAAAAMCACTAAATTCCTAGGTATCATATAGGAAATCTTGTTAAGCTATGCAAGAAGAAAACAAGTCTAAACATGAAGCAATAGAAACTCTTAACTTCTGGCAGCAGAAAAGTATCAGAAATTAGGAATTGAAGGACTATGGCCTCAAGGTAGCAGAGAATACACAAGGCTCCTCAGATTTGCAGATGATTTGCTGACTTTGTTAAAGTCCTCAGAACATACTTATTTAAAAGTTGAATGTGGAAAGTAAAGGTATGTAAATTCAATATGAATATTCAAAGAACACTACTCATGTTTAGTACAGATATAGAAAGGAGATAAGAAGGATGAGAAGCTGTTCAATTAAGCCATCTGTCTGCCCATCAGACAAATGTGTATAATCCCAAACAAAACATCAGCAAGTCAGATCTTCAGCTGCTGAAAACTGGTTTAGCCCTCTCTRGTTCAGTGGGCTTCAGCTGAGCATCTAACCTCAGGCTGCTAATTTTCTCTTGGAAACGTATGTCTGTATTTATTTTAGTAGCCTGATAAATAAAAAGACCTTGCCTATTTAGAAAATAGCTTCCTGTCAGAGAGATGCTGAAGATTGCTAACAGCTTTCTAAAGAGCGTGCTGAAGGATTATGAATATTAAGAAAGGGGTAAAAATCAACCCTGCTTTGAAATCCAGTATAAGAACTATGTTTGACCAAAATTCAGGCAGGATTTCAGACATGTTTAGGTACTTCTCTGCTCCATATGTCTAACTGAAATTCAACTGCAAATATTTTATTTTCACACAAGATAAAATATTAAAGATGCTATCAGGTAAATACCAAGTCAATAGCATCCTAGGAWTTTTTTCTCTTCAAACTAAACTTTCGAATTCAGATAATCTCTATTTACAGAGTAGGTAGTTCTTTTTATTTGAAGGCTTTAATAACACATTATTTTCATAACTGGTTTTCAACTGATATAACACCCTCTATCGACTCTGAGATGCTTGCTCCTAATGGTTTTTGGTTTTCCAGAGGTGTTTTCCTCAGTACACTCTTGAACAAAATGACATAAAGCGAAAGCAAAATTTAAGTTCCTGTAAAACAGTGAGTAAAGTTTTAATATTCCCTACTGAGATACACTTTCTTAAATTTTTTCTTTTTAGGAACATACTAAAAACTAATAAACACTTTTTGCAATAATAAAACTGGAAACTGTGAAAAAGGGAAGATAATTCTCTTATATACTCTAAAATGTATTAGTCAATAAAACTACACATTTCYCAGGAAGGTGGAAACTGAGGTAATATAGAAATGAAGGAGAAGACATCTAGTTAGTTTAATATCAGTAAGAATGATGATTAGTTTCCTTTTCCTATTTTGGCTATYGAATCAACTTCAGGGTCATGCAGTTTTCTTCAAAAGGATCTAAACTTACCTGCACTGAAATACAGATATATGACAGAAACTGTTTTTATGGGAAAATAAAATTGTACAGATATGTGGCAGGATGTATAGAATACCACATCTTTGATATGTTCGGACTTTGTTTACATGCTACATTTCGTTTAGAAGAGTTCGACTGAGTCTAATGAGAACTGATTGGCATTTATGTGCTAACGCTGTGTGTATATGTGTGTGTGTGTGCATTTCATTAAAACACTGTGTGGTTTTCTTTGGAAATCTTACTATACAGAAAAAATACATGCAGGTCCACCTCAAATATCTGGTCAATTCAGGGTGTCATTGTTGGCTCTCTGTCAGCTAACCTTGATCAGAAACAAAAYGAAACCTTTTTTGTCAAAATGTTGTAGAATTTCCCTTCCCCTATAAAGTCTGGCAGTTCAATTTTTCATTGGCGTTCAACTTTTTCATCAATGACCTAGATGAGGGGACAGAGTGCCTCCTCAGCAAGTTTGCTGATGATACGAAGCTGGGAGGAGTGGCTGACACACCTGAGGGCTGTGCTGCCTTCAGAGAGACCTGGACAGGCTGGAGAGCTGGGCAGAGAAGAACCTCATGAGGTTCAACAAGGGCAAGTGCAGGGTCCTGCACCTAGGGAAAAATAACTCTAGGCACCAGTACAAGCTGAGGGCTGACCTTCTGGAGAGCAGCTCTGCAGAGAAGGACCTGGGACTGCTGGTTGATGACAGGTTGACCATGAGCCAGCAATGTGCCCTTGTGGCCAGGAAGGCCAATGGTCTCCTGGGCTACATTAGGAGGACTGTTGCCAGCAGGTCAAGGGAGGTGAYCCTGCCCCTCTACTCAGCCCTGRKGAGGYCTCATCTCWAGTACTGTGTCCAGTTCTGGGCTCCCCAGTGCAAGAGAGACATGGAGCTACTGGAGAGAGTCCAGCGTAGGGCTATGCAGATGATCAGAGGACTGGAGCACCTGTCCTATGAGGAACGGCTGTGAGAGCTGGGCCTGTTCAGCCTGGGGAAGAGCAGACTGAGGGGGGATCTTATCAATGTGCACAAGTACYTGAAGGGAGGGTGACAAGGGGACRRGGACAAACTCTTTTCAGTTGTCCCATGTGACAGGACAAGAGGCAATGGGCAGAAATTGAAGCMYAGGAAGTTCCGCCTGASCGTGAGGGGGAATTTCTTCCCTGTGAGAGTGATGGAGCACTGGGACAGGTTGCCCAGAGAGGTTRTGGAGTCTCCTCTGGAGATCTTCAAGACCCACCTGGATGCAACTCTGTCTAACATGCTCTAGGTGACCCTGCTTGAGCGGGGAGGTTGGACTAGATGATCTCCAGAGGTCYCTTCCAACCTTACTGATTCTATGATTCTATGATTTGAAAACGTATCAAAATATGAGAATCCCTTAYAAGATCAGCTCTGGTCAGTACTTAATTCAAAGAAGTTCACTTTCTAAAAAGAAAAAAAAMMCAGCAAATATGTAAGAAAATTACCTTGTTACAAGAGACATCTGGAAGAAGGGCCAAACTGTTGTTAGAGAGTAACTAAGTCATACCTTCGCAACATGTACGCACATGAACTTGGCAGCGTTTTTATTACACATTTAAGAATATCTAAATGAATAAGGCCTTGTCTAAACTAGCAYACTTTAATCCAGGCTGATTTGCAAGCACAGTCAAGTCTAACTGTAAGGAAAAAGACAAAAGATGGACATAGGTAAATAAATGCTACATTGCTTTGTGCAAAAGACAACTATAAATAGTAATAACAGTCAAAGATCAAAACACCCGGTTCTAGAGGAGGTGTCCATATGAYACAAGTTATGTAATAAGAAAAGTTGAACTAGTCCTTGCTAATGAATCCATAACGCTGGTTTGAGCTCATTTTAAAATACACTTTATGCATACGAGAGGAGCTCTGTTGCATCATGCACAGCAGGAGCCAGCAGGGAAGTTTGCTTTCTGTGGAACTGCATGATTTTCATCACTTGCAATGAAAGCCGTACACTGTCCTCACGAAAKTTTGCTCGTCTAGTTTTCAGAATGACGACTGCATGTATTCTCACTGGCCTGRGCTTGCTGTGTGCTGTCATGGTAGGATTCCCTTGAAGTTTCTAGTGAATGGTGTAGACTACGAACTCAGCATGAAGGGCAGACTGCCTCTCCCTACTCAGGGAGTAAGYAGAGTAGCGTTAGCTTGTCCCCTTTGACACCACATTCAAATATGTTCGTAGTGACTATCAACTTATGACTACATTTCTCAAAGCAATTTAAGAATCATTTGTATAGGATCTGCTTGTTGAACCTTTCTTTAAATAAAAGGGAATACAGCTAAAGTGTATGTATAGAAATCCCTAGGTGTTTTTGTTTTGACTTACTGAGACTTCACAGTGGAAAAATCTGTTTCCTCTGTAGCTTCTAAGTAGTTAAATGATAATGTTCACGCTAATTAAGCCACTGATCACACTATCCATTTACCAGTAAAGCCTAGACTGCACTCGGGCTATTATTCCTTTGAAACAATCCAATATTCTTGGAAATCATGTTCTAACTAAGTTGCTAATAAGGAAATATGCATACTTCACAAGCAGATTATTATTAACATGGGCACATAAATCTGACTTTATTAGCCACTTAATACTAATAGCATTTGTTGTTCATTTTATTGAACACTCAGTAGCTATACAAGAAAAGGCCAGACCCAGAGGTGTGCAAACATCAATTGCATTTGTGGGAGAAAAGCTGTTCCATCCCCTCTGATTTCGGTAGTTAAATACTTAGGTGAATAAAGGAACAAGAAATAGTGATCTGAAAATCCTTTCATTTAAAGTGTGCTATTTTTCAGGTTTAAGAACTTTTAACCACAGTACATGTATATACTGATGTACAGTGGAGTGGATTCCAGAAAGACACTATTTTATAATACCCTCAGTAGCAAGACGTAAAGTGTCCAGCAGGTAAGGTGTTATTTGTTTCCTGTTATGGCTTAGCTGGGCAGAGTTATGARAAGAAAAAGACTTGTTTTGTCTCCACCATAGCTGTGTGAGTGCTACACTTAGGGTACAGGAACAGCAGTTGCATTGTTCCTGTCATGTTTTTGCTTTGGAAATAAGGCGAGCTGGGAGAAAGGCATGGGAAGGAACTTGCACTTCTCTGACTGTCAATTTTCAACCCTTATTTTTTCATTCCATTCCAGCAAAACACTGTAATGATAACCCAAAGCAATGGATTAAAATGAAACTAAAGAAGTATGAGTTAAAATGCARTAATAACCCTTGCGCTTTACTTATTTGACCTTTCATTTTAGATGCATTAAGGTTTACTTTGCCAGTGTTTTCTGTTTAGCTAGAGAATATAAACTTCTTTTAAAAAATGAAAGCTCAGATTTTCACTTACTGATCTAAAGACTTAAGAGAAACAATTAATATTGGAAGATCTGCAATAAAGAATCACAAGCTCTGGCCATGCTGTAYAATAAATCTTCAAACCATTTGTCCTTTGGAATGAAATTTCCCACGTTTGGTCTTTGGCCAACGGCRGCTTTCTTTTTCCTAAAAAATATAGTATAATTGTGTAGACATTAATATAAAAGTAAAAATAACTTTTGTCTATTTTTCGGTTATGGAAGCATTAGAACCTCATTAAAAGGTAGCCATACCTTCTGGAGCATGACTAAGTCAAAGCCCATAAAGCGGTTTCTGTTTTCATGAGCCCCTACCACTCGTATACCTTAATCGCTGAGACTACACATGTTTTCAGCAGTCTCTGACTATGGTCCCATAACGCCTAGAACAACAGAGTCCTGATCTCCGCCAGGGCAGATCAGTGCACCCAAAAGGCAAATCGGGGACTCTCAGACCCTGCCAAGGATCATGCTGCACCGGGAGCGATGGTGAACGCGCCCACTGAGAAGGGCTCTGTTAGCAGGTAGCAGCGTCGGGAGCGACAGGTCCTGGCTGCGTGCTGGGATATACCTGGCCTTGAAGAGCCTCGTATCATTAGCGGTACATATTCCACAGTGTGCTACCTCTGATTAAAACACAGTTCGGAAGAATGGAGAACTGAAAAACCTGATAGAATCATATTTTGACCAGCAAGGAGTGTTTTGGCTCCCCACTTGCAGGGTTATTGGTAAGGTTTTTCTGAGGATAACACAGCTTTTCATCAGGAACCTCCTCCTGTCTTTCACCAAGGAGGCTTACGGCCACCTCTGGTCAGAAACTTGGTAACAGACCACCACAGCAGTTGGATGAGAAACTAGGGGAGAATTAAAGCTGGAGAGAATTAGTGCTAGAGGAACTGGCCTGGAGAGTGGTGGTGATGGGAGAAGGGAAGAGGCCCAAAAGCTGCTGCTGTTCTCTGTTAATATCATCCTGTTACGCAGGAGGAGGCCAAGGAGTCATGCCTGCAGCCAACCCCAGTACACCGTAACCCAGATTGCTCCTACGTCTTGCTGCTTGGGTCTGCCAAAAATATGAGGAAAAATGATATCCTAAATTACTTCAGCAAGTGATATGGGTCTTCCAACTGGAATAAGAGAAATCCCCTATTATCTAGGATTTCTGGTAGTCCTAATAATAGCATGGAAAGCCTGTGCTCATAAAAATAAGTCAGCTTCTCAGTAAAAAAAAAAAAAAAAAAAAGTTTAAAGAGGTGAAGTAATTACTGCTGGTGCAGCAGCCATGCAGTATAGGCAGAATGATTTTCTGGGGACTTCCAGTTTCTTTTTTTCTGCAACACATGTTCCTTCCCCAGTTTCAATGCAGGATTTTCCAGAAGACCTATCTCAAGGCAAGGAACAAACTTTCAAAGGCACATGCAGGATCACTGTAAACTTCATCTATTTGCACTATAATTATCCCAAGATACTTTTCAAACTTTCCTCCCCTAAGCAAAAAGTAAATAGATATTTGTGTGCATGCATATGAATCCCTGTATAAATATATTTTAAAAATTCAGACACACCATTCCCTCGCACACAGATTTCTCCTTGTGGAGATGGTAGGAGAACATGACAAATATTAGTTCCATTGCTTATTGCTCTTCTGGAAGGCATTCAAATTTTACTCTAATTAGTACAAGAGAAGCAATATAAACAGTGCCACTGCCACTAAGAGGACACAGTATTAC